>NC_092161.1:227500-345000 GCF_045791955.1 Oncorhynchus clarkii lewisi
TGTTTAGCAATAGATTATTGGGTGTTTATGTCCTGCCTTGGGATAGGCTCTGAGTTTAATTAGGCAATGATGTCACGCTCCTATCACACACCAATACTGTTGCCTTCCCATACTGTCAAATATTTAACATAAACTATTCATCTATTTATTGTGTTGGAAGATGTTTTCATCTTTTGCAGTACAATTCTGCAAAAGGACTGTCAGATTCAAAAGGACTGTGATTGGCTTCTGTTTTGGTGATACTGATTATTTGTCACCAAAGAAGGTTTTTTTATAGGGCATGTTAGGATAGTTAACGTGTCAGGTTAGGATAATTAACGTGGCAGGTTAGGATAATTAACATGGCATGTTAGGATAATTAACATGGCATGTTAGGATAATTAACATGGCAGGTTAGGATAATTAACGTGTCAGGTTAGGATAATTAACGTGGCAGGTTTGGATAATTAACGTGGCAGGTTAGGATAATTAACGTGGCAGGTTAGGATAATTAACATGGCAGGTTAGGATAATTAACGTGGCAGGTTAGGATAAATAAAGTGGCAGGTTAGAATAAATACAATGACATGTTTAACGTGACGTTTGGATAATTAACGAGCCAGGTTAGGATAATTAACATGGCAGGTTAGGATAATTAACATGACATGTTAGGATAATTAACATGCCAGGTTAGGATAATTAACGTGACATGTTAGGATAAATAAAGTGGTAGGTTAGGATAATTAACATGACATGTTAGGATAATTAACGTTGCCGATTAGGATAAATCAAGTGGCGGGTTGAGATAATTAACGTGACATGTTAGAAAAATTTACCTGACAGGTTAGGATAATTAATGTGACATGTTAGGATAATTAACATTACAGGTTAGGATAATTAATGTGACATGTTAGGATAATTAACATGACAGGTTAGGATAATTAATGTGACATGTTAGGATAATTAACATGACATGATTGGATAATTAACGTGGCAGGTTAGGGTAATTCACGAGGCAGGTTAGGGTAATTAACACAGCTGGTTATGATAATTAACGTGGCAGGTTAGGATAATTGACATAGCCCGGTTAGGTGAATTAACTTAACAGGTTAGTAGAATGAGGTTAAGGTTAGGAAAATGGTTACTCCAACTATCCAAAATGGTAGAAACATAAACAAACCACCTGAGACAAGTTATTAGTATCATAACATCGGTACGGGCCACTTGTATCAATAAATCCCTATCAGAAAATGGTTTGGCTGTTAATGATTTACTTTACGGTTGTATTCACGTTTTCAAGTACTGGTGGCAAATCATGCATTCCGATTCTAGCATAGATTTTAATGAAGCCCCCACCAAGAGAGGTCCAATGTTGCCACAGTCATTTACCTGCGACCGGGCGAGGTTCATGGCTCTGTTCAGGGCTCTGTTCAGGGCGGTCTTCGACCAACCTCCAGAGGGTAGAGAAGGAAGTGAGCGACCTTTACAACTACAACAGGGTGCCCAGACTGATGCGGAGTACGCCCTCACCTTTCAGACTGTGGCAGCCTCCAGCGGATGGAATGACCCAGCGCTCCGCACTCTATTCCGGAGGGGACTGCGCGAAGAGGTCCAGACAGAGTTGGTGTGTTCAGATGACAAGACTTCCCTTGGACGCACTCAGCGCGATTGCCATCCGTCTGGATAACCTTCTTCAGAAGCGTACGTGTCCACCTCGCCACTCGCCTCCCTCCTTTGGCTGTCCTGAGGCAGAGCCTGAACCCATGGAGGTAGGGGCCACACACATCTCCCAGGCAGAGCGGTGTTGCCGGAGACTGCTGGGGCTCTCAGCAGGAGAGTCACCAGCTTCCACGGTTTCCGGTGCATCCCAACCCAGGTTCCACTAGGGCAGAGGGACGGCCTCGTGACTATCTGTCTCCCAGGGTAGGCGTGAGTATTCCATCATCATCGTTTTCCGCTAAACCCTTTCTGGTTCCTATTTTACTGGCTGGCTGTCCCTCAGGTGTCTCTATAGCTCTAGTGGACTCGGGTGCCACATGTAATTTCATCGACCAGGCCCTCGCCTCCACCCTGAACATCACTTCCTTCTCCAGTCCTGGATATGCAACCATTGCGATCCGGCACATTCACAGCACCACTCACCCCCACCGCGGGACCCATGCACCAGGAAAGCCTTACATTCCTCATCATCACCGTACCTGTACACAAAGTCAACCTCGGCTTCCCGTGGCTCCAATGTCACAACCCCACCATCTCCTGGTCAAGGATGTGAATTACTTCCGGAAGACCTGCTTTCCATATCCTGTGGTTCCAACCCGGTTGAGAGTCCTGTAAGTGCCCTTTAGCCCATCAATCAATCCTTCTGTATCATTGGCCCCTTGTTTTGGGATGTAGATGAGGACATCCGCAAGGCTCTGGAGAGGGGACCCGCTCCTACTAACTGCCCTCCAGAATGCATCTACATCCCAACTGGGATAAGAGATCGGCTGCTGACCTGGGTACACACATCCCTCATAACTGGACACCCAGGTATCACCCCCACTGTCCAATCCCTCTCTGATAAATACTGGTGGCCCACCTTGGCGCAGGACATCGCCCGCTATGTCAACTCCTGCTCCATATGTGCCCAAGCCAAATCTCCCTGGCACGCTCCAGCTGGCAAACTACTTTCCCTTCCCGTGCCTCAGTGGCCTTCGTCCCATCTGTCCATAGACTTTGTTACTGATCTCCCCCTGTCTGATGGTTTCACCACTGTTATAGTTGTTGTGGACAGAGTTTCAAATACAGTCGTTTTATCCCTCTCTCTGGTCTCCCTACCGCTCTCCAGGTTGCTGAGGCACTGTTCCAGCAGGTCTTCCAGAACTATGACCTTCCGGAGGACATCGTCTCCAAAAGTGGCACCCAATTCTTTTTGCGGGTATGGAGAGCCTTCATGGAGAAGCCGGGGGCAAAGCCAACCTCACATCCGGGTACCGGCCTCAGTCCAACGGGCAGGTGGAGAAGACTAACCATGAGCTGGGGAGGTTCCTATGCAGTCACTGCCAGGACCGACTGGGGGAGTGGGCCCGGTTCCTTCCCTGGGCGGAGTATGGCCAGAACCCACTTCGTCACTCCTCCACCGGGCTGACTCCCTTCCAGTAGGTCCTGGGATATCAGCCGGCCCTGGCTCCAAGGACTCCGAGACAGACCGAGGCCCCTGCAGTGGACGAGTGGAGGTGGTGTGGAACGCCGACCATGTGAGGCTCCAATGCGTCATCTGCCGTCAGAATGATCAGGAGGACCGCCACTGCAGTGAGACTCCCATGTTCCATCCTGGTGATTGCATATGGCTCTCCACCAGGAATCTCCCACTCTGACTGTCCTGCTGGAAGCTGAGCCCCTAGTTTGTGGGGCTCTTCAAGGTCCTCCGGAGCGTCAATGAGGTAACTTACTGTTTACAACTCCCCACCAACAACCGGATCTGACCCACTTTTTATGTTTCCCTCAGATCCTTGTCCCCTGGCTGATGTCATCCCTCGTGACACCCCTCCATCTCCCCTGGACATTGATGGGACACCTGCCTATGCCTTGTAGATCCCTACTGGACTCCCGACGCCGTGGGGGTCGGCTTGGTGGACTGGTGATGGGAATGGCCCAGAGGAACGCTGTTGGGTTCCAGTGGCCGACATCCTGGACCCCAACATTATCCGGGATTTCCATCTCCGCAGTCCGGAAAGGTCCGCTCCTTGCCCTCGGACCGTCCTCCTGGCTGGCGTCATCCTGTGGATGGAGTTGCATCTCAGGGGAGGACTACTGTCACGCCTACTCCCACTCCCTCTCGCCAGCGCTCAAAATAACTGGTCTACTAACCACCGGCACCAGCTCCACACCATTAGACACACCAGGTCCTCAAAATTACACACACAAGGCCGTCAATACACACATCTGGTCCCAATCATTAAACACACCTGCTACCAATCATTACACACACCTGATCACCATCATTACACACACCTGGTCCCCATTATTACACACACCTGGTCATCATTACAGACACCTGCTCCCCATTATTACACATACCTGGTCATCAGTATACACATCTGCACACCATCATTACACACCTGGTCATCATCATTACACACACCTGATCATCATTACACACACCTGGTCAACATCATTACACACACCTGATCATCATTACACACACCGGGTCAACATCATTACACACACCTGGTCATCATTACACACACTTGCTCCTCATTATTACACACTTCTGGTCCCCATCAATACACATATCTGCTCCCCATCATTACACATACCTGGTCATCATTACACACACCTGCTCCACATCATTACACACACCTGCTCCCCATCATTACACACACCTGGTCCCCAGTATTACACACACCTGGTCCTCATTACACATACCTGGTCCCAAACATTACACACACCTGCTCCTCATCATTACACACACCTGGTCATCATCATTACAAACATGGTCCTCAATACAGACACCTGCTCCACATTATTACACATACCTGGTCATCAGTATACACATCTGCACACCATCATTACACACACCTGGTCATCATTACACTCACCTGGTCATCATTACACACACATGGTCATCATTACACACACCTGCTCCTCATCATTACATACACCTGATCATTACACACACACCTGGTCATCATTACACACACCTGATCATCATTACACACACCTGGTCAACATTACACACACCTGCTCCTTATCATAACACACTTCTGGTCCCCATCAATACACATATCTGCTCCCCATCATTACACATACCTGGCCATCATTACACACACCTGCTCCTCATCATTACACACACCTGGTCCCCAGTATTACACACACCTGGTCATCATTACACATACCTGGTCCCAAACATTACACACACCTGCTCCTCATCATTACACACACCTGGTCATCATCATTACAAACATGGTCCTCAATACAGACACCTGCTCCACATTATTACACATACCTGGTCATCAGTATACACATCTGCACACCATCATTACACACACCTGGTCATCATTACACACACCTGCTCCACATCATTACACACTTCTGGTCCCCATCAATACACATATCTGCTCCTTATCATTACACACACCTGCTCCTCACTATTACACACACCTGCTCCTCACTATTACACACTTCTGGACCCCATCAATACACATATCTGCTCCTCATCATTACACACACCTGCTCCTCACTATTACACACACCTGCTCCTCACTATCACACACTTCTGGACCCCATCAATACACATATCTGCTCCTCAACATTACACACACCTGCTCCTCACTATTACACACTTCTGGACCCCATCAATACACATATCTGCACCCCATCATCATACAAACATGGTCATCATTACACACACCTGCTCCACATTATTACACATACCTGGTCATCAGTATACATATCTGCACACAATCATTACACACATCTGCACACCATCATTACACACACCTGGTCATCATTACACACACATGGTCATCATTACACACACATGGTCATCATTACACACACATGGTCATCATTACACACACCTGCTCCCCATCATTACACACACCTGATCATTATTACACACCTGATCATCATTACACACAACTGATCATTATTACACACACCTGATCATCATCACACAAACCCGATCACCATCATTACACACACCTGCTCCTCATCATTACACACACCTACTCATCATTATTGCAGACTCCTGGTCCCCATTATTACACACACCTGGTCATCATTACACACACATGAGCTCCATCATTATTTATGTTTCCCTGCATTAGTCCCAAGCCACTTTGAGTGTCGCGTTTTCCTGTTTGCTTATGGGCGTATATAGTTCATCTCATGCAGTCTTAGTGCCAGCATCGGTTTGTGGTGGTAAATAGACAGATACAAAGAATATAAACTATATAAATAATATAAAAAATAAAAAATAAATGTCCCTTTTTAAAGGACCCTGTCTTTCAAAGATAACAAATAAAAATTTAAATACCTTCACAGATCTTAATTGTAAAGGGTTTAAACACTGTTTCCCATGCTTGTTCAATTAACCATAAGCAATTAATAACAATGCACCTGTGGAACGGTCTTAAAGATACTAACAGCTTAAAGACGGTAGGCAATTAAGGTCACATTTATGAAAACTTAGGACACTAGAGGCCTTTCTACTGACTCTGAAAAACACCAAAAGGTGGTAAAGGAAGGAAACGGCACCTCCACTTCGCTGATCCTCAACACAGGGCCCCACAAGGGTGCGTGCTCAGCCCCCTCCTGTACCCCCTGTACACCTGTAACTGCATGGCTACGCACGCCTCCAACTCAATCATCAATTTAGCAGACGACACAACAGCAGTAGGGCTGATTACCAACAATGACAAGACCGCCTACATGGAAGAGGTTAGTTCCCTGGTGGGGTGGTGCCAGGAAAATAACCTCTCCCTCAATGTAATCAAAACGAAGTAGCTGATCTTGGACTTCAGGAAACAGCAGAGGAAGGCGCAACAGCACGTCTTCAACCTAAGGAGGCTGAACAAATTTGGCTTGGCCCCTAAGACCCTCAGAAACTTTTACAGATGCACAAATGAGAGCATCCTGTCGGGCTGTATCACTGCCTGGTATGGCAACTGCCCGCATTCACTGGTCTCTCCAGAGGGTGGTACGGTCTTCACAACACATCACAGGGGGCACACTGTCTGCCCTCCAGGACACCTACAGCACCCAATGTCAAAGGAAGGCCAAAAAGATCATCAAGAACATCATCCACCTGAGCCACTGTTGGAGCTAGGAACACAAGCATTTCGCTACACCCGCAATAACCTCTGCTAATTTTGTTTGTGACTAATAACCTCAGGGCTCTCCAGAGGGTGGTACAGTCTGCCCAATGCATCACCTGCCCTCCAGGACACCTCCAGCACCTGATGTCACAGGAAGGCCAAAAATATAATCTAGGACAACAACCACCCGAGCCACTGTCGTCGTTCAGCCACAACTCTGTGAAACATATGATATTACAGTCTGTAATTTCCTGGTTGTAGGATAATCGTAAATCATCCATTTGATTTTCTAATGATTGGATGTTAGCAAGTATAATTGATGGCAATGGGAGTTTACTCGCTCGCCTACGGATTCTCAAAAGTCAGCCTGATCAGCGTCCTCTTTTCCTTCGTCTTTTCTTCACGCTTTTGACATGGGAAATATACATGTACTGTTTGAAAGTGTGAAGAATGATAAAATAAAATAAAATGTGAATCACATTTTATTTGGCGTACCCCCGGCGGCATTGCTCGTACCCTGAATACCTGATCTAGAACAATACCAGCTGTTGTTCCTGTTGTCATTCTCACTGCAACACTGGTGGTTGTACCACATCTTAGTGCACTTTAACAATAACCACTTTTCTCAACTTTTGGCAATAATTTATTTGACATTATAAACTGTGTGGTTCGAGCCCTGAATGCTGATTGGGTTGACAGCTGTATACCACGGGTATGACAAAACATGTATTTTTAATGCTGTAATTACATTGGTAACCAGTTTATAATAGAAATAAGGCACCTCTAGGTTTTGTGATATATTTCCAATATACCACAGGTAACGGCTGTATAAGAACAGAACTACACACCCTCGGGCCTTATTGCTTACTTAAATGACCTCTGTCAATAGCCCCCCAGGATTAGGGGACTTCCTCCAAGTCTGGTAGAGCATGGTAGTGAGGGCCTTTATGAACTCGGTCCTTAATTAAGATATCTGTACACTGGTTGCACATGTTGATCATCCTCAAGGTAGATGTCCACAACTAGGTCATTTACTATGTGGTATGCTTTCAACCACTTTGATGATGTGTTGCCACTGAGTTTAGCCTGTGGTATGAACATGAAATATGCTTTACTCTGTAGTCACACTTCTTTTGCAATTTTTCAATGTAGTCAAACTGCAAAAACATATTACCTCTCCCACCTGCAAGTTCATCTCTACCCCTCTTTTTGACAGTACATTTGACCAGTTTGTTGGCCTGGTAACCTTCCGCTAGGGGTCAGATAACAATGTTTCCCTTTTTAATCCTGGTTATTGAATATCGATTATTGGTGGAATTATGTTGGCCGATAATATTGGTTAGTGTCTAGATATTGTATATCAGCACAACCCATTAATCATGAACAGAGCCATGTAAAAAAACATTTTAAGTCAATCATTTGGTGTAGAAGTAGGTAATGTAGTTATGTTACATCTTATCTACATTTCTTCCTTTGCCAAGCAGCATATGGATTCTCCCACACAGCTCTTAAGCTGTTCATCAAGACACCACGGCATGAACTGGAGCCATGGGGGTCAAAGTCTAAGCCATCATGCCATCTTCATGCAAGAAAGGTGAGAAGGGGGAGGGCTTGGATGTAACACACAGAGGACAATAATTCAGATTTGAGGAATGATTTTAGTGTAACACACAGAGGACATGGATTTAGAATGGAGGAATGGTTTTGATGTAACACACAGAGGACATGGATTTAGAATGGAGGAATGGTTTTGATGTAACACACAGAGGAAATGGATTCAGATCGGTGGAATGGTTTTGATGTAACACACAGAGGACATGGATTTAGAATGGAGGAATGGTTTTGATGTAACACACAGAGGAAATGGATTCAGATCTGTGGAATGGTTTTGATGTAACACACAGAGGACATGGATTTAAATGGAGGAATGGTTTTGATGTAACACACAGAGGAAATGGATTCAGATCTGTGGAATGGTTTTGATGTAACACACAGAGGAAATGGATTCAGATCGGTGGAATGGTTTTGATGTAACACACAGAGGACATGGATTTAGAATGGAGGAATGGTTTTGATGTAACCCACAGAGGACATGGATTTAGAATGGAGGAATGGTTTTGATGTAACACACAGAGGACATGGATTTAGAATGGAGGAATGGTTTTGATGTAACACACAGAGGAAATGGATTCAGATCGGTGGAATGGTTTTGATGTAACACATACTGCACATGAATGGAGTCAGGGTAATGTTTTGGTTTTAACAAGTGGAAGACATTATTGCTCTTTGACCATCATATGCTCATACGTTCTTACTGATTTCAATTTAGCACTCTGGAGTTTAGAGTGACTTGTGCCTTGAGGAAAATGATCTTGGACAGTCAGCATAAAGATATATAGCGAGTTATGTGGTTCTATTGAAGTAGATTCCTTACATTGGGTAAATAGAGGAGACCAGCTGAAGAGGTCTGGACTTTATTATGTAACGATGAACATTAAGAGATCAAATAGCAGGTTTTAATCTTAACTGCCCAAACATGTGACTGACTGAGTGATTGACTGACTGACTGACTGACTGACTGAGTGACTGAGTGACTGACTGACTGACTGACTGAGTGTCGGAGTGACTGACTGACTCACTGACTGACTGACTGTCGGAGTGACTGACTGACTGAGTGTCGGAGTGACTGACTGACTGACTCACTGAGTGACTAACTGAGTGTCTGTCTGACTGACTGAGTGTCTGACTGAGTGAGTGATGAAGTGACTGACTGACTGAGTGAGTGATGATGTGACTGACTGACTGAGTGAGTGACGAAGTGACTGACTGACTGAGTGAGTGATGAAGTGACTGACTGACTGAGTGAGTGATGAAGTGACTGACTGACTGAGTGAGTGATGAAGTGACTGACTGACTGAGTGAGTGACGAAGTGACTGACTGACTGAGTGACGAAGTGACTGACTGACTGAGTGAGTGATGAAGTGACTGACTGACTGAGTGAGTGATGAAGTGACTGACTGAGTGAGTGATGAAGTGACTGACTGACTGAGTGAGGGATGAAGTGACTGACTGAGTGAGTGAGTGATGAAGTGACTGACTGACTGAGTGAGTGACGAAGTGCCTGACTGACTGAGTGAGTGACGAAGTGACTGACTGACTGAGTGAGTGACGAAGTGACTGACTGACTGAGTGAGTGACGAAGTGACTGACTGACTGAGTGAGTGACGAAGTGACTGACTGACTGAGTGAGTGACGAAGTGACTGACTGACTGAGTGACTGACGAAGTGACTGACTGACTGAGTGAGTAAGCAAGCAGAGACAAACACACTCACATTTGATTAGACTTTTTTTGACAGACCTCTACTCACAGACACCCCCCTCTCTTCTATTCCCGCCCGATCATCTACCCATGTCTTCACCCTAGAATTCCATGTATCAAGAATAACAGTATCATCTGAATATATGATACAGTATATGCTCTCTCAGGGCAGCTGCTCCTACAGTCATCCAAATATACTGTACATAGGGACAGGATAGATGACTGAGAACTGTGGTGATCCAGTTAGATTTCTTTGTACTGCACTCACTGTTGAATCTCACCCATTGCGCTCTCATTGACAAAAAAGATAAGATCCACAGAATAGGTTTTGGACTGGGTTCATATGCGCTCAACTCTTAAAAAGCTGATGGATGGGCCTGGAGAAATACGACCACTCTCAGATTAATAGACATAGCTATGGATGCAAGGACTGACCATCCATGATATCAAAACTATTGTTTTAATCATGTTTTGAGGCTGTATTGTGTTTGCTTACATTTGCTTTGTTTACAAACAAAAAACAATATTATATGTTGGGTTCTGATGGAGTGTGACAGTTGAACTAAGCTCATTAGGAATTTGTACGTTATATTCTTCAAACTGAGTGGGTATATACCATTAGACGGTTCTCTAATTAAACATGTTCCCGCATATAAATACTTAGGCATTAGGATTGATACAAATTTTACATTTAGAAAACCTACACAGTAGATGAGCTGGTTGAAAAGATAACATTTAAAGTTGTCTTTCCTACAGTCAACCTTTAATCTGTTCTTGATTATGGTGATATTATTTATCAAAGTGCAGATGCTACTACTCTTAAACCTTTGGATACCATCTACCATAATGCCCTTCGTTTTCTAACAGGGGAAAGTTTTGATACTCATCACTGCATCCTGTATCAAAAGGTTGGCTGGACTTCGCCATAGACCCACAGATCTCTACATGAATCCCTTTTTGTATACAATGCCCTACTTCATAAACTTCCGTCTTATCTAACTTGAAGTATAGACCCCTGAGTTTCCTAACCAGTTCACAGGACTGGTTAACTCTTAAGGTTCCTAGGGTCTCCATCTGCTTTTAGTTTTAATTCACCATATTACTGGAACAACATTCTAAATACATTTCATCTTGCGGTTCTGGTGCTGTTCAGGCAATTTAAAGTCATTGGGGACTTATTTGTTGAGGAAGATAACAGTTTTTCTGGGTGATTTGTGACGTTTTATTTGTGCTTCCCAAGACTGTGTTTTTTGTATTTAAATATAAGTAACATGGTTGAAATAGACATCCTTAGTTGTATAAGTTTTGTTGTAATTAAGCAGCCAGGTTAAGTGTGTGAATGTGTAGTTGTGGGGCCACCTGCTGTATTATTTGTGCAACTGCATCTCTATGCATATAAACTCAGCAAAAAAAGAAACTTCCCTTTTTCAGGATACTGTCCTTCAAAGATAATTAGTAAAAATCCAAATAACTTCACAGATTGTCATTGTAAAGGGTTTAAACACTGTTTCCCATGCTTGTTCAATAAACCATAAACAATTAATGAACACGCACCTGTGGAACGGTCGTTAAGACACTAAAAGCTTACAGACGGTAGGCAATTAAGGTCACAGTTATGAAAACTTAGGACACTAAAGAGGCCTTTCTACTGACTCTGAAAAACACCAAAAGAAAGATACCCAGGGTCCCTGCTCGTAAAGAGGCATGAGGACTGCAGATGTGGCCAGGGAAATAAATTGCAATGTCCATACTGTGAGACACCAAAGACAGCGCTACAGGGAGACAGGATAGACAGCTGATCGTCCTCACAGTGGCAGACCACATGCAACAACACCTGCATAGTATCGGTACATCCAAACTTCACACCTACGGGGACAGGTACAGGATGACAAAAACAACTGCTTGAGTTACACCAAGAACGCACAATCCCTCCATCTGTATTCAGACTGTCCGCAATAGGCTGAGAGAGGCTGGACTGAGGGCTTGTATGCCTGTTGTAAGGCAGGTCCTCACTAGGCATCACTGGCAACAATGTCACCTATGGGTACAAACCCATCGTTGCTGGACCAGACAGGACTGGCAAAAAGTGCTCTTCACTGACGAGTCGCGGTTTTGTCTCACCAGGGGTGATGGTCGGATTCCCGTTTATCGTTGAAGGAATGAGCATTACACCGAGGCCTGTACTCTGGAGCGGGATCGATTTGGAGGGTGGAGGGTCCGTCATGGTCTGGCGCTGTGTGTCACAGCATCATCGGACTGAACTTGTTGTCATTGCAGGCAATCTCAATGCTGTGTGTTACAGGGAAGACATCCTCCTCCCTCATGTGGTACCCTTCCTGCATGCTCATTCTGACATGACCCTCCAGCATGACAATGCCACCAGCCGTACTGCTCGTTCTGTGCGTGATTTCCTGCAAGACAGGAATGTCAGTGTTCTGCCATGGCCAGTGAAGAGCCTGGATCTCAATCCCGTTGAGCAAAGTCTGGGACCTGTTGGATCGGAGGATGAGGGCTAGGGCCATTCCACCCAGAAATGTCCGGGAACCTGCAGGACCTATTTCCTACAGTTTTTACACTACATACACAATTCATACATCAAACTCCTGCAGAGCTAGATGCTGATGTGACATGCTGTGACTTCTTGCGGGAGGATGTCTTTTACATCCTGAAATATATTCCTGGGGGGGTGTGTCTTCTACATCCTGAAATATATTCCTGGGGGGGTGTGTCTTTTACATCCTGAAATATATTCCTGGGGGGGGGGGGGGTGTTATTATGATTTACTATTATCATTATTGTTGTTATCTTAACTATCAAACTTACCAACCTCCTCTTTCTTAACTTACAGTACGCTCTGTACATTGCACTGGGAGCACGATGTGATTTCACTGAGGTATGTAGGAAATTCTCATCAATAGTGGATGTAATGTTTTTTGGGAAAACCATCCGATTGTGTGATTTTCTGTTTCAAAGGAAAACACACATCAAATTAGGCAATGGTGGTGCCTGGTTCTCCTGCAGAACTTTCCCATGCCGTAAGTCTTAAACATTATAAAAACCTTTCCTTTGCATCCTTAAAATCACCTGTTTCACTGTAGCCAGACTGACCTGACATACATTCAATATGAACATATATTCAGGTATGTCAATCACTCACTAAGGTCTGAAGAAGAGAGGCAGCAAAAACAAAACACACTACAGGTAGGAGGTGTCCTATGATGAGTGGTATAGTCTTAAACCAATGTTTAAAGACTTAACCCCCCCACCCTCATATGATGAGTGGTACAGTCTTAAACCAATGTTTAAAGACTTAACCCCCCCACCCTCATATGATGAGTGGTGCAGTCTTAAACCAATGTTTAAAGACTTAACCCCCCCCCCCACCCTCATATGATGAGTGGTGTAGTCTTAAACCAATGTTTAAAGACTTAACCCCCCCACCCTCATATGATGAGTGGTGTAGTCTTAAACCAATGTTTAAAGACTTAACCCCCCCAACCTCATATGATGAGTGGTATAGTCTTAAACCAATGTTTAAAGACTTAACCCCCCCCACCCTCATATGATGAGTGGTATAGTCTTAAACCAATGTTTAAAGACTTAACCCCCCCACCCTCATATGATGAGTGGTACAATCTTAAACCAATGTTTAAAGACTTAACCCCCCCACCCTCATATGATGAGTGGTACAGTCTTAAATCAATGTTTAAAGACTTAACCCCCCCACCCTCATATGATGAGTGGTGCAGTCTTAAACCAATGTTTAAAGACTTAACCCCCCCACCCTCATATGATGAGTGGTGTAGTCTTTAACCAATGTTTAAAGACTTAACCCCCCACCCTCATATGATGAGTGGTGTAGTCTTAAACCAATGTTTAAAGACTTAACCCCCCACCCTCATATGATGAGTGGTACAGACTTAAACCAATGTTTAAAGACTTAACCCCCCCACCCTCATATGATGAGTGGTGTAGTCTTAAACCAATGTTTAAAGACTTAACCCCCCCACCCTCATATGATGAGTGGGACAGTCTTAAACCAATGTTTAAAGACTTAACCCCCCCCCACCCTCATATGATGAGTGGTACAGACTTAAACCAATGTTTAAAGACTTAACCCCCCCACCCTCATATGATGAGTGGTACAGTCTTAAACCAATGTTTAAAGACTTAACCCCCCCCACCCTCATATGATGAGTGGTACAGTCTTAAACCAATGTTTAAAGACTTAACCCTCCCCTCCAATATATTTCAGAATGATGCAGAAGACGCCGACCCAGCCGCCCAAGAAGTCCCAGCATGTCACATCAGCATCCAGCCCTTCAGGATCAGCTACTATATAGGCTATTAGCTAAAGTAAGGTGCATTCTTGTACACAGATCCCTAGATGTTCCTTTACATTACTTAATGACCACAATCTGTTTTCTTTCTAGATGATACTGAAAACAAAATGCACAGCGAACTGGGAGCTGTGAACTGGGTATGTAGTCTACTGTATGTAATGCTGGAGGCTTGTAGCATGGTAACTGGGTATGTAGTCTACTGTGTGTAATGCTGAAGGCTTGTAGCATGGTGAACTGGGTATGTAGTCTACTGTGTGTAATGCTGAAGGCTTGTAGCATGGTGAACTGGGTATGTAGTCTACTGTGTGTAATGCTGAAGGCTTGTAGCATGGTGAACTGGGTATGTAGTCTACAGTGTGTAATGCTGAAGGCTTGTAGCATGGTGAACTGGGTATGTAGTCTACTGTGTGTAATGCTGAAGGCTTGTAGCATGGTGAACTGGGTATGTAGTCTACTGTGTGTAATGCTGAAGGCTTGTAGCATGGTGAACTGGGTATGTAGTCTACTGTGTGTAATGCTGGAGGCTTGTAGCATGGTGAACTGGGTATGTAGTCTACTGTGTGTAATGCTGAAGGCTTGTAGCATGGTGAACTGGGTATGTAGTCTACTGTGTGTAATGCTGAAGGCTTGTAGCATGGTGAACTGGGTATGTAGTCTACTGTGTGTAATGCTGAAGGCTTGATGCATGGTGAACTGGGTATGTAGTCTACTGTGTGTAATGCTGAAGGCTTGTAGCATGGTGAACTGGGTATGTAGTCTACTGTGTGTAATGCTGAAGGCTTGTAGCATGGTGAACTGGGTATGTAGTCTACTGTGTGTAATGCTGAAGGCTTGTAGCATGGTGAACTGGGTATGTAGTCTACTGTGTGTAATGCTGAAGGCTTGATGCATGGTGAACTGGGTATGTAGTCTACTGTGTGTAATGCTGAAGGCTTGTAGCATGGTGAACTGGGTATGTAGTCTACTGTGTGTAATGCTGAAGGCTTGTAGCATGGTGAACTGGGTATGTAGTCTACTGTGTGTAATGCTGAAGGTTTGATGCATGGTGAACTGGGTATGTAGTCTACTGTGTGTAATGCTGAAGGCTTGTAGCATGGTGAACTGGGTATGTAGTCTACTGTGGGTAATGCTGAAGGTTTGATGCATGGTGAACTGGGTATGTAGTCTACTGTGTGTAATGCTGAAGGCTTGTAGCATGGTGAACTGGGTATGTAGTCTACTGTGTGTAATGCTGAAGGCTTGTAGCATGGTGAACTGGGTATGTAGTCTACTGTGTGTAATGCTGAAGGCTTGTAGCATGGTGAACTGGGTATGTAGTCTACTGTGTGTAATGCTGAAGGCTTGTAGCATGATGAGATATAATAGTTGTGATGACAAGTTGAGTAGTTATAGATATCACTGAAAACCCCTTTAGTAATAGTGTCTTTTGTTTGCATGGTGGTATTGTGAAAGTTGGGTGTAGTTTGTCTTGATCATCCAATGAGGCACTACTCTTAATATATATTCTTCCTTTTTCTTCAAGGAAGCAGATGTCCTTCTAAGGGACACCCTAGATGCAACAAGGTGGTGCAAACGCCAAACATTTAAAGGCACCGTTTCCCTCCCTAGTATAATTAGGATGGACAGGGAAGACCGCATTACAACCCTTAAAGAACTACGGTTGTATGATGGCCTGGATGAAGAGGAAAATATTCTCCTCAAGGAACCCTTCATGTTACACAGAGATTATGAGTTGTTCTATGTGGAGGCAGTTGACAACAAGAACATTACTGTCTTTGCCTCTTCAAAGGAGCAGGAGTCAAGCCATTTTTGAGGAGTGGTCAAACCTTGTTTTTGTTGTGTTAATTGTTTCAGTTGTTAATTGTGTTGTTTAGTAAAGATGATGTAAAAGTCACCCGAGTCTCTGATCTCTGTACTGGAGCTGGTATAACTTAATGGACAAAGCACATTCAGCTTGTCAGTATGTCTATATAGTATAGTCTCCATTCTCATGAGGAAAGTAAATAGCATTATAAATCAGGACAGGTAGTAAGTGTGTGTGTGTGTGTGTGTGTGTGTGTGTGTGTGTGTGTGTGTGTGTGTGTGTGTGTGTGTGTGTGTGTGTGTGTGTGTGTGTGTGTATGCTCAATGAAATTATATAATTACATAGTTATAATATTTATCAACACAATTTTAACAGTACATGACAGACACAGTCTGTTGTTCACTGCAACAATATCAGTAGCTTGTCTCAAATATAGCATGAAGCAAAAAGTGTTGCAACACATCTGCTGGTGCCGCTTTATATAATATTTCTTACACTCTTCAAAAATGAAATATGTCTGTATTCAACGTGTGCTTGTGTTCAGTGTGTGACTGTGTTCAGTGTGTTTGTGTTTCGCTTGTGTTCAGTGTGTGTTTGTTCAGTGTGTGACTGTGTTCAGTGTGTTTGTGTTCAGTTTGTGTTCAGTGTGTGACTGTGTTCAGTGTGTGACTGTGTTCAGTGTGTTTGTGTTTCGCTTGTGTTCAGTGTGTGTTTGTTCAGTGTGTGTTTGTGTTCAGTGTGTGACTGTGTTCAGTGTGTGTTTGTGTTCAGTTTGTGTTCAGTGTGTGTTTGTTCAGTTTGTGTTCAGTGTGTGTTTGTGTTCAGTGTGTGTTTGTTCAGTTTGTGTTCAGTGTGTTTGTGTTCCGTTTGTGTTCAGTGTGTGTTTGTTCAGTTTGTGACTGTGTTCAGTGTGTGTTTGTTCAGTTTGTGTTCAGTGTGTTTGTGTTCCGTTTGTGTTCAGTGTGTGACTGTGTTCAGTGTGTGACTGTGTTCAGTGTGTGACTGTGTTCAGTGTGTGACTGTGTTCCGTTTGTGTTCAGTGTGTGACTGTGTTCAGTGTGTGACTGTGTTCAGTGTGTGACTGTGTTCAGTGTGTGTTTGTTCAGTTTGTGTTCAGTGTGTTTGTGTTCCGTTTGTGTTCAGTGTGTGTTTGTGTTTGTGTTCAGTGTGTGACTGTGTTCAGTGTGTGACTGTCAAAATTCAGATGGGCAAAAAAAGTGGGCGGGGCCAACCGTTTGACTCCTCCCACATTGAGCCCGGACCAGAATTGCACTGGACTTGTGCAGCTCCGAAAGCTACTCCATTGTTTCAGTTTAAACTGCTGTGAATAGCCTATGTTATTTGAATAACCACTCAAAAGCCTGGCGTTTTGAATGAATATTCATCACTTCAAAATAAGTGCATCTAGCCTGCCTGACTGGGAACCCATTTGGATCAGTTGTGTTTGTTTTTTTAATCAGCAGTTTAGCCTACAAGGTCCAGGCACATTAGCAGGACAGTAATATGATGTATCAGCTAACAGAAACATGCTTATACAGGGATTTCTAGTGGGTCAAATGAATTATGATAATACGCGAGCATTGAGGGAAGTTGCATCCATCTTTTCCAAGTTTGGCTTCTGAGTTTTAAAAGTGTTTGAACATTGGGTGGATAAGTAACTTCTCAAAAGCATCCGGCTACTGAAGGGGAATGTACACATAAGGCAGCGGTTCGATTGTGCGTCAAGAATTCAGCAGAGCGAGTTTGTATGAAGGTCTGGTTATTAAATGGGTACATAGTTCTATAGTAATATTCTCTAAAATGCTCTGTTGACAAACAAACTTTGCTGCCCTGTTTGCAGTCGTCCACATGGCTGGGTGAACCTATTCAAGTAAGTCAATACATTTAGAAAATGTGAGAAAAACAATGTATTATTAGCTAACTAGCTACAGTGCAGACTAACTCAAATGAGCTGCTAAATGGCTATCTATCTAGCCAACTTTACATACTGCATAGATAGCTGACTAAGATCATTAAATATCACCAGCTACCTAACTTAATATTAGCTATCTTGATGTATTTATCACTGTAAAAAAAAACAACTCCAAATGCATTTGTAGGTATCTAGCTAACAGCCATGGAGGAGGGTGAGAGACTTTCAAGGTGAGAGAGTAGGCTATTCTGGCTAGGGCAGGTACTTTTGTGTAGTTCCAGTCCCTAGAAGTGAGGATGGAGATAATAGTAACATAATATTCATTGCTGTGTAATTTATGAATAGTATTATGAAGTCTGTTTCTTGTAAGGTTTTCTGTCCTCAGATAAAGAGAGCTGTGAAAGCCAGTCTACATATGAAGAGGTCCCAATGAAGAGCAGTGGTTCTCAGTCCTGGGGACTCAGAGGGGCACATTTTTGTTTTGCCTTCGCACTGCACAGCTGATTCAAATGATCAAGTCATCATCAAGCTTTATGCATTCATTTGTGATGCCATCCTTGATACAATCCTGTTGTCACATGCTACACATGCACATATGTGTGTACACATGCATCTATCAATCCAATGTGATCATGATTTGTTATCAGGGATATTATACTTTAGTAATCCCCAATGACCTGGTGATGTAACAGTCTAATAATTACATTGTGTTCCATATTCCTACAGATACCTTGTAACTGGAGATCCCTTCAAAACGATTGCCTACAGTTAACGTGTAGGGCACTGCAAGGTTGTGTGACCAGGGCCATCTGGGACTGCCTCCTGGAGGAATTCATGTGTGTGAACCCTACCTGTGTCCTGCATAACTTCATGAGGATGGACACGAGGACCAGGAGGGGATCTGCAGCTCGCCGCTGTGTGCCAGAGGAGAAGTCTGCTGCTCTGCAGGAGGGTTCAAGGATGGGGACCAACAACACAGCAAGAGAGGCAATCTGTGTGCGGAAGATCTTCAACTCCTACTTCTTCGAACAGGGTGCTGTTCCCTGGCAACACCATAGACTACACTATGCACAACCAAAGGCTCTTTTAAGAGCCATCCATATTGCAATAAGAGTATTCTTCAATTTACTTAGCTATTTCAACTGCAGTTATTCAATTCCCAGTTTCTCTCCCTATGATTTCTACTTCTCAGGTGAGGGTGCTGTTTAGGTAAGGGTGTGATTTATTGTTATTTAAAATAAATAAAAAATTCACCTTTATTTAGCCAGGTAGGCAAGTTGAGAACAAGTTTTAATATACAACTGCAACCTGGCCAAGAATAATGCAAAGCAGTTGGACACAAACAACAACACACATGTATAGTGCCTTGCGAAAGTATTCGGCCCCCTTGAACTTTGCGACCTTTTGCCACATTCAGGCTTCAAACATAAAGATATAAAACTGTATTTTTTTGTGAAGAATCAACAACAAGTGGGACACAATCATGAAGTGGAATGACATTTATTGGATATTTCAAACTTTTTTAACAAATCAAAAACTGAAAAATTGGGCGTGCAAAATTATTCAGCCCCCTTAAGTTAATACTTTGTAGCGCCACCTTTTGCTGCGATTACAGCTGTAAGTCGCTTGGGGTATGTCTCTATCAGTTTTGCACATCGAGAGACTGACATTTTTTCCCATTCCTCCTTGCAAAACAGCTCGAGCTCAGTGAGGTTGGATGGAGAGCATTTGTGAACAGCAGTTTTCAGTTCTTTCCACAGATTCTCGATTGGATTCAGGTCTGGACTTTGACTTGGCCATTCTAACACCTGGATATGTTTATTTTTGAACCATTCCATTGTAGATTTTGTTTTGGATCATTGTCTTGATGGAAGACAAATCTCCGTCCCAGTCTCAGGTCTTTTGCAGACTGCATCAGGTTTTCTTCAGAATGGTCCTGTATTTGGCTCCATCCATCTTCCCATCAATTTTAACCATTTTCCCTGTCCCTGCTGAAGAAAAGCAGGCCCAAACCATGATGCTGCCACCACCATGTTTGACAGTGGGGATGGTGTGTTCATTGTGATGAGCTGTGTTGCTTTTACGCCAAACATAACGTTTTGCATTGTTGCCAAAAAGTTCAATTTTGGTTTCATCTGACCAGAGCACCTTCTTCCACATGTTTGGTGTGTCTCCCAGGTGGCTTGTGGCAAACTTGAAACGACACTTTTTATGGATATCTTTAAGAAATGGCTTTCTTCTTGCCACTCTTCCATAAAGGCCAGATTTGTGCAATATACAACTGATTGTTGTCCTATGGACAGAGTCTCCCACCTCAGCTGTAGATCTCTGCAGTTCATCCAGAGTGATCATGGGCCTCTTGGCTGCATCTCTGATCAGTCTTCTCCTTGTATGAGCTGAAAGTTTAGAGGGACGGCCAGGTCTTGGTAGATTTGCAGTGGTCTGATACTCCTTCCATTTCAATATTATCGCTTGCACAGTGCTCCTTGGGATGTTTAAAGCTTGGTAAATCTTTTTGTATCCAAATCCGGCTTTAAACTTCTTCACAACAGTATCTCGGACCTGCCTGGTGTGTTCCTTGTTCTTCATGATGCTCTCTGCGCTTTTAACGGACCTCTGAGACTATCACAGTGCAGGTGCATTTATACGGAGACTTGATTACACACAGGTGGATTGTATTTATCATCATTAGTCATTTAGGTCAACATTGGATCATTCAGAGATCCTCACTGAACTTCTGGAGAGAGTTTGCTGCACTGAAAGTAAAGGGGCTGAATAATTTTGCACGCCCAATTTTTCAGTTTTTGATTTGTTAAAAAAGTTTGAAATATCCAATAAATGCCGTTCCACTTCATGATTATGTCCCACTTGTTGTTGATTCTTCACAAAAAATACAGTTTTATATCTTTATGTTTGAAGCCTGAAATGTGGCAAAAGGTCGCAAAGTTCAAGGGGGCCGAATACTTTCGCAAGGCACTGTAGTTACACATGGAGTAAAACAGACATGCAGTCAATAATACAGTTGAAGAAAATCTATATACAGTGTGTGCAAATGAGGTAAGAAAAGGGAGGAAAGGCAATAAATAGGCAGTGGTGGTGAAGTAATTACATTATACCAATTAGACACTAGAGTGATTAATGTGCAGAAGATGAATGTGCAAGTAGAGAGAGAGGGGTGCAAAGGAGCAAGATAAATAAATACAGTATGGGGATGAGGTAGTTGGATCGGCTATTTACAGATGGGCTATGTACAGGTGCAGTGATATTTGAGCTGCTCAGACAGCTTGTGCTTAAAGCTAGTGAGGGTGGTAAGAATCTCCAGCAGCAGAGAACTGGAAGGAAATGCAACCAAAGGAGGAATTGGCTTTGGGGGTGACAAGAGAGATATACCTGCTGGAGCGCGTGCAGCTATGGTGACCAGTGAACTGAGATAAGGCAGGGCATTACCTATCAGAGACTTACAGATGACTTGAAGCCAGTGGGTTTGGCGACGAGTATGAAGCAAGGGCTAGCCAACGAGAGTGTACAGGTCGCAGTGGTGGGTAGTATATGGGGCTTTGATGACAAAACGAATGGCACTGTGATAGACTGCATCCAATTTGTTGAGTTGAGTGTTGGGGGCTATTTTGTAAATGACATCGCAAAAGACGAGGATCGGTAGGATGGTCAGTTTTACGAGGGTATGTTTGGCTGCATGAGTGAAGGATGCTTTGTTGGGAAATAGGAAAGGGATTCTAGATTTAATTTTGGATTGGAGATGCTTAATGTGAGTCTGGAAGGAGAGTTTACAGTCTAACCAGACACCTAGGTATTTGTAGTTGTTCACACATTCTAAGTCAGAACCGTCCAGAGTAGTGATGCTGGACGGGCGGGCAGGTGTGGGCAACGATCGGTTGGAGAGCATGCATTTAGTTTTACTAGCATTTAAGAGCAGTTGGAGGCTACGGAAGGAGAGTTGTATGGCATTGAAGCTCGTCTGGAGGTTAGTTAACACAGTGTCCAAAGAAGGGCCAGAAGTATACAGAATGGTGTCGCCTGCGTAGAGGTGGATTAGAGAATCACCAGCAGCAAGAGCGACTTCATTGATGTATACAGAGAAGAGAGTCGGCCCGAGGTTTGAACCCTGTGGCACCCCCATAGAGACTGCCAGAGGTCCGGACAATAGTCCCTCCGATTTGACACACTGAACTCTGTCAGAGAAGTAGTTGGTGAACCAGGCGAGGCAGTCATTTGAGAATCCAAGGCTGTTGAGTCAGCCGATAAGAATGTGGTGATTGACAGAGTCGAAAGCCTTGGCCAGGTCGATGAATACTGCTGCACAGTAATGTCTCTTATCGATGGCAGTTATGATATTGTTTAGGACCTTGAGCGTGGCTGAGGTGCACCCATGACCAGCTCTGAAACCAGATTGCATAGCAAAGAAGGTACGGTGGGATTCGAAATGGTCATTGATCTGTTTAACTTGGCTTTCGAAGACCTTAGAAAGGCAGGGTAGGATAGATATAGGTCTGTAGCAGATGTCTGTAATGTCTGTACAAAAACAAAACAGGCTATATTATAAGTCACCCATATAGAAAATGTTTTGAACAATTAGACACCCTATAACCCATTTACTCATTTATCAATCTGACTAATGGATTGTGTTAACCTGCTTACTGTGCAGTAAGCAGGCTCAGGTGTATAACTGAGGCTCCTTCCACCTTCAAAGAATTGGCCAGAGGACCGACCATGGAGAATAGTAAGACACTTCATTATTTCTATAACTATGCTGTATTGTTTGTCCTCGTGTGTCCGTTCATGTTTTTCAGCATAAAGTACTCTGCAGCCACTTAGTGTGGACACCAGGTGAGGCCACACACACAGATTCCTGTTGAACACTGTCGCTTTAACTACCTTGTTTTGTTAATAACAGTCTCTCTCCTTCACTTCATCCCTCTCTCCCTTTCTCCCTAAATGACCTAGGTTATATCAGTTGTCGGTGAATCCCTCCCACATGTGAACTGGCTACATAGAGAGCACAGCATGATCAGAGGTGGGAGGTCACTTGGTCAGGTCAACATGAAGTATTGTTAGAGATGCTTTACATTGAGATATAGATAGAGATGCAGTAGTCCCAGAGTTAATGATCCAAGGTCAGTTTTGCATATCACCTCCTGATGATTATGATGACTGAGAGCGTTAGCATGTTTAAGCCTTAGAATTAAAAAAATACATCTCTCTCTCTCTCCATCTGTAGGTATGTTTTGATGTGAGAGAGGATGCCAACCCCCAGTCCCGTCATCACCACGTCGTTACCCACTCTTAAAATAACCTTCGGGACAACTGGGAGCCCAAGGCTGGTTAGGAGACACCACTAGAGACACTATTATGTAATTGTGATGAACTGAGTGAATATTAGGGTAGCACTGTGATTCATTAATCATATGCTGCCTTCCCTGCTCCTGCAGTTGAAGTCGGAAGTTTACATACACCTTAGCCAAATACATTTAAACTCCGTTTTTCACAATTCCTGATATTTGATCCTAGTAAAAATTCCCTGTCTTAGGTCAGTTAGGATCACCACTTAATTTTGAGAATGTGAAATGTCAGAATAATAGTAGAGAATTATTTATTTCAGCTTTTATTTCTTTCATCACATTCACCAGTGGGTCAGTGGGTGAGACGTTTACGTACACTAAATTAGTATTTGGTAGCATTGCCTTTAAATTGTTTAACTTGGGTCAAATGTTTCGGTTAGCCTTCCACAAGCTTCCCACAATAAGTTAGTGAATTTTGGCCCATTCCTCCTGACAGCTGATGTAACTGAGTCAGGTTTGTAGACCTTGCTTGCACACGCTTTTTCAGTTCTGCCCACACATTTTCTATAGGATTGAGGTCAGGGCTTTGTGATGGCCACTCCACTACCTTGACTTTGTTGTCCTTAAGCCATTTTGCCACAACTTTGGAAGTATGCTTGGGGTCATTGTCCATTTAGAAGACCCATTTGCGACCAAGCTTTAATTTCCTGACTGATATCTTGAGATGTTGCTTCAATATATCCACATAATTTTCCTCCCTCATGATGCCATCTATTTTGAGAAGTCCACCAGTCCCTCCTGCACCAAAGCACCTCCACAACATGATGCTTCCATCCCTGTACTTTACTGTTGGGATGGTGTTTTTCTGCTTTTAAGCCTCCCCCTTTTCCTCCAAACATAACGATGGTCATTATGACCAAACAGTTCTATTTTTGTTTCATCAGACAGGAGGACATTTCATTTTCGTTGCAAACCGTAGTCTGGCTTTTTCATGGCGGTTTTGGAGCAGTGGCTTCTTCCTTGCTGAGCGGCCTTTCAGGTTATGTCAATATAGGACTCGTTTTACTGTGGATATAGATACTTTTGTACCTGTTTCTTCCAGCATCTTCACAAGGTCCTTTGCTGTTGTTCTGGGATTGATTTGCACTTTTTGCACCAAAGTACGTTCAGCTCTAGGAGACTCCATCTCCATCCTGAGCGGTATGACGGCTGCGTGGTCCCATGGTGTTTATACTTGCGTACTATTGTTTGTACAGATGAACGTGGTACCTTCAGGGGTTTGAAAATTGCTCCCAAGGATGAACCAGACTTGTGGAGGTCTACAATTGTTTTTCTGAGGTCTTGGCTGGTTTTTATTTTCACATGTTGTCAAGCAAAGAGACACTGAGTTTGAAGGTAGGCCTTAAAATACATCCACAGGTACACCTCCAATTGACTCAAATTATGTCAATTAGCCTATAAGAAGCTTCTAACGCCATGACATCATTTTCTGGAATGTTCGAAGCTGTTTAAAGGCACAGTCAAGTTAGTGTATGTAAACTTTTGACCCACTGGAATTGTGATACAATGAAATAATCTGTAATGCACAAAGTAATCAAATCACATTTTTTTATATAGCCCTTCATACATCAGCTGATATCTCAAAGTGCTGTACAGAAACTCAGCCTAAAACCCCAAACAGCAAGCAATGCAGGTGTAGAAGCACGGTGGCTAGAAAAACTCTCTAGAAAGGCCAGAACCTAGGAAGAAACCTAGAGAGGAACCAGGCTATGAGGGGTGGCCAGTCCTCTTCTGGCTGTGCCGGGTGGAGATTATAACAGAACATGGCCAAGATGTTCAAATGTTCATAAATAATAATAATAATAATAATAATCACGGCAGTTGTCGAGGGTGCAGCAAGTCAGCACCTCAGGAGTAAATGTCAGTTGGCTTTTCATAGCTGATCATTAAGAGTATCTCTACCACTCCTGCTGTCTCTAGAGAGTTGAAAACAGCAGGTCTGGGACAGGTAGCACGTACGGTGAACAGGTCAGGAATCCATAGCCGCAGGCAGAACAGTTGAAACAGGAGCAGCAGCACGGCCAGGTGGACTGAGGACAGCAAGGAGTCATCATGCCAGGTAGTCCTGAGGCATGGTCCTAGGGCTCAGTTCCTCCGAGAGAGAGAAATAACGAGAAAGAGAGAATTAGAGAGAGCATACTTAAATTCACACAGGACACCGGATAAGACAGGAGAAGTACTCCAGATATAACAAACTGACCCTAGCCCCCCGACACATAAGCTACTGCAGCATGAATACTGGAGGCTGAGACAGGAGGGGTCAGGAAACACTGTGGCCCCATCCGACCTACACATTTCTTTGTACAAAGTAGATGTCCTAACCGACTTGCAAAAACTAGTTAACAAGAAATTTGTAGAGTGGCTGAAAAACTAGTTTTAATGACTCCACCTGAAGTGTATGTAAACTAGTTTTAATGACTCCACCTGAAGTGTATGTAAACTAGTTTTAATGACTCCACCTGGAGTGGATGTAAACTCGTTTTAATGACTCCACCTGAAGTGTATGTAAACTAGTTTTAATGACTCCACCTGAAGTGTATGTAAACTAGTTTTAATGACTCCACCTGGAGTGTATGTAAACTAGTTTTAATGACTCCACCTGAAGTGTATGTAAACTAGTTTTAATGACTCCACCTGAAGTGTATGTAAACTAGTTTTAATGACTCCACCTGGAGTGGATGTAAACTAGTTTTAATGACTCCACCTGGAGTGTATGTAAACTAGTTTTAATGACTCCACCTGGAGTGTATGTAAACTAGTTTTAATGACTCCACCTGAAGTGTATGTAAACTAGTTTTAATGACTCCACCTGAAGTGTATGTAAACTAGTTTTAATGACTCCACCTGGAGTGTATGTAAACTAGTTTTAATGACTCCACCTGAAGTGTATCTAAACTAGTTTTAATGACTCCACCTGAAGTGTATGTAAACTAGTTTTAATGACTCCACCTGGAGTGGATGTAAACTAGTTTTAATGACTCCAACCCTCTTTCCCTTTGTATGTTAATGATCCAAGGTCAGTTTTGCATTTCACCTGCTGATGATTATGATGACTGAGAGCGTTAGCATGTTTAATCCTTGTATTTTTTTTATTCTCTCTCTCCATCTGTAGGTATGTTTTGATGTGAGAGAGGATGCCAACCCCCAGTCCCATCATCACCACGTGAGAGAATATTAGGGTAGCACTGTGATTCATTAATCATATGCTGCCTTCCCTGTTCTTACCGCTTTCCCTTTCTGTCTTTTACACCTCCCTCACCACCTCTTTCTTCCTCTGTTTTTATCATTCACAACTGAAGTGCATTGAAGTACAGATTGAACTTGTATTTATTATATATTACAATTAAAGTATGTATAATGCATGTATTTATAACACTTGGATTATTAACTTCTTTCAATAAAGCGTTTCACTTTCTCTACTGGTTGAAATCAAGTCTCTCATTTGATAAAATATTAAACATATCCTGTGTTTATCAGATCAATGCAGATGATATCAAAGCACAAGGCGAGACCCAGATGCAGACACAGGAGGCAGATGGTTGGAGTCTTACAATGATTAATAATCCAAAGGGGTTGGCAAGAGAATGATCGTGGACAGGCAAAAAGGTGAAAACCAGATCAGAGTCCAGGAGGTACAAAGTGGCAGACAGGCTGGTCAGGCAGGCGGGTACAGAGTCCAGGGACAGGCAAGGGTCAAAACCGGGAGGACTAGAAAAAAGAGAATAGCAAAAAGGAGAATGGGAAAAATACGCTGGTTGACTTGACTAAACATTCAAGATGAAAAATAGGCGACCCCTGGAGGGGGTGGGGACAATCAAAGGAACAGGTGAAACAGATGAGGGGGGGACAGATGAAGGAAATTACATATTGAGATGAACCGGTTTGAATATTTACATGGTGCATAGGAAGTGTAGTGTACTGTTTAAATATATTTCAGTATAAATTAATTACAAATCAGCCTTTAACTAGTTAAATCATGTTTCTAGTCTATTACATAGTTGAAATCAAAGTTTATTTGTCGCGTGCGCTGAATACAACAGGTGAAATACAGTGAAATGCTTACTTACAGGCTCTAACCAATAGTGTGAAAAAAACGTGTGTGTGTGTGTGTGTGTGGGGGGGGGGGGTAAGTAAAGAAATAAAACAACACTAAAAAGACATTTGAAAATAACAGTTGCAAGGCTATATACAGACACCGGTTAGTCAGGCTGATTGAGGTAGTATGTACATGTAGGTATGGTTAAAGTGACTATGCATATATGATGAACAGAGAGTAGCAGTAGTGTAAAAGAGGGGTTGGTGGGTGGTGGGACACAATGCAGATAGCCCGGTTAGCCAATGTGCGGGAGCACTGGTTGGTCGGGCCAATTGAGGTTGTATGTACATGAATGTATAGTTAAAGTGACTATGCATATATGATAAACAGAGAGTAGCAGCAGCTTAAAAGAGGGGTTGGGGGGGTGGAACACAATGCAAATAGTCCAGGTAACCATTTGGCTACCTGTTCAGGAGTCTTATGGCTTGGGGGTAATAGAGAGAAGTAGAGAGAACAGTCTATGACTGGGGTAAATGGGGTCTTTGACCATTTTTAGGGCCTTCCTCTGACACCACCTGGTGTAGAGGCCCTGGATGGCAGGCAGCTTTGCACCAGTGATGTACTGGGCCAGACACACTACCCTTTGAAGTGCCTTGCGGTCAGAGGCCGACCCATTGCCGTACCAGGCAGTTATGCAACCGGTCAGGATGTTCTGGATGTTGCAGCTGTAGAACCTTTTAAGGATCTCAGGACCAATGCCATCTTTTTAGTTACCGGAGGAGGAATAGGCTTTGTCGTGCCCTCTTCACGACTGTCTTGGTGTGTTTGGACCATTCTAGTTTGTTGTTGATGTGGACACCCAGGAACTTGAAGCTCTCAACCTGCTCCACTACAGCCGCGTCGATGAGAATGGGGGTGTGTTCGCTGCTCCTTTTCCTGAAGTCCACAATCATCTCCTTAGTCTTGGTTACGTTGAGGGATAGGTTATTATTCTGTCACCACCCGGCCAGGTCTCTGACCTCCTCCCTATAGGCTCTCTCGTCATTGTCGGTGATCAGGCCTACCACTGTTGTGTCGTCTGCGAACTTAATGATGGTGTTGGAGTTGTGCCTAGCCATGCAGTCGTGGGTGAACAGGGAGTACAGGAGGGGACTGAGCACACCTGGGGAGCTCCAGTGTTGAGGATCAGCGTGGCAGATGTGTTGCTACCTACCCTCACCACCTGGGGGTGGCCCGTCAAGGAGACCAGGATCCAGTTGCAGAGGGAGGTGTTTAGTCCCAGGTTCCTTAGCTCAGTGATGAGCTTTGAGGGTACTATTGTGTTAAAAGCTGAGCTGTGGTCAATGAATAGCATTCTCACATAAGTGTTCCTTTTGTCCAGGTGGGAAAGGGCAATGTGGAGTGCAATAGAAATTGCATCATCTGTGGATCTGTTTGGGCGGTATGCAAATTGGAGTGGGTCTAGGGTTTCTGGGATAATGGTGTTGATGTGAGCCATTACCAACCTTTCAAGGCACTTCATGGCTACGGACGTGAGTGATACGGGTCTGTAGTCATTTAGGCAGGTTGCCTTTGTGTTCTTGGGCACAGGTACTATGGTGGTCTGCTTGAAACATGTTGGTATTACAGACTCAATCAGGGACATGTTGAAAATGTCAGTGAAGGCACCTGCCAGTTGGTCAGCACATGCCCGGAGCACACGTCCTGGTAATCCTTCTGGCACCGCAGCCTTGTGTATGTTGACCTGTTTAAAGTTCTTATTCACATCGGCGACGGAGAGCTCTCATGCATGCCTCAGTGTTACTTCCCTCGAAGCGAGCATAGAAGGGATTTAGCTCGTCTGGTAGGCTCGTGTCACTGGGCAGCTCGCGGCTGTGCTTCCCTTTGTAGTCTGTAATAGTTTGCAAGCCCTGTCACATAAGATGAGCGTCGGAGCCAGTGTAGTATGATTCAATCTTAGCCCTATATTGACGGTTAGCCTGTTTGATGGTTCGTTGCAGGGCATAGCAGGATTTCTTGAAATTTTCCTAGTTAGAGTCCCGCACCCTGAAAGCGGCAGCTCTACCCTTTAGCTCAGTGCGAATGTTGCCTGTAATCCATGGCTTCTGGTACGTACAGTCACTGTGGGGACAACGTCCTCGATGCTCAATGTGTAACCATTGATGTCCCAGGACCAAGATTGGTAAACACTGTTGAAGTGTTAATTGTTATAATTGTAATACAAACATGTAGACACGGCATCATTCAAAGACTGGAATTTGATACTCCTGGTATTGGATATGACTGAAAAATAATCATAACGGAACTGCACCTTTTTTTTTGCCAATGTACAGTACATGATCAGTGAATATATTGTAATATGTAATAGACTAGAAACATGATTTAACTAGTTAAAGGCTGATTTGTATTTAATATATACAGAAATATAAATAAAACAGTACACTACACTTCCTATGCATCATGTAAATAGTTTATCTCAATATGTAATTTCCTTCATCTGCACTGATCTGATAAACACAGGATAAGTTAATTATCCAAGTGTTATAAATATTTTAATTGTAATATATAATATATACAAGTTCAATCTCTACTTCAATGCACTTCAGTTGTGAATGATAAAAACAGAGGAAGAAAGAGGTGGTGAGGGAGTTGTAAAAGACAAAGGGAAAGAGGTAAGAACATAGGAGCAGAGAAGGCAGCTTATGATTAATGAATCACAGTGCTACCCTAATATTCTCTCAGTTCATCACAATTACATAATAGTGTCTCTAGTGGTGTCTCCTAACCAGCCTTGGGCTCCCAGTTGGCCTGAAGGTTATCTTAAGAGCGGGTAACGATGTGGTGATGATGGGACTGGGGGTTGGCATCCTCTCTCACATCAAAACATACCTACATATGGAAAGAGAGAGATAGAATTTTTAAAAATACAAGACTTAAACATGCTAACGCTCTCAGTCATCATAATCATCAGCAGGTGAAATGCAAAACTGACCTTGGATCATTAACTCTGGGACTACTGAATCTCTATATTGCAATGTAAAGCATCTCTTTAATAATACTTCCTGTTGACCTGACCAAGTGACCTCTCACCTCTGATCATGCTGTGCCCTCTATGTAGCCAGTTCACATGTGTCGGTGAATCCCTCCCACAACTGATATAACCTAGGTCATTTAGGAAGAAGGGGAGAGAGGGATGAAGTGAAGGAGAGAGACTGTAGTAGTTAAAGTGACAGTGTTCAACAGGAATATGTGTGTGTGGCCTCACCTGCTGTCCACACTAAGTGGCTGCAGAGTACTTTATGCTGAAAAACATGAACAGACACGAGGACAAACAATACAGCGTAGTTATAGAACTAATGGGAGTGTCTTATTATTCAAAATCAAAAATCAAATCAAATGTATTTGTCACATACACATGGTTAGCAGATGTTAATGCGAGTGTAGCGAAATGCTTGTGCTTCCAGTTCCGACAATGCAGTAATAACCAACGAGTAATCTAACTAACAATTCCAAAACTACTACCATATACACACAAGTGTAAAGGGATAAAGAATATGTACATAAAGATATATGAATGAGTGATGGTACAGAACGGCATAGGCAAGATGCAGTAGATGGTATCGAGTACAGTATATACATATGAGATGAGTATGTAAACAAAGTGGCATAGTTTAAAGTGGCTAGTGATACATGTATTACATAAAGATGCAGTAGATGATATAGAGTACAGTATATACGTATACATATGAGATTAATAATGTAGGGTAAGTAACATTATATAAGGTAACATTGTTTAAAGTGGCTAGTGATATATTTTACATCATTTCCCATCAATTCCCATTATTAAAGTGGCTGGAGTTGAGTCAGTGTGTTGGCAGCAGCCACTCAATGTTAGTGGTGGCTGTTTAACAGTCTGATGGCCTTGAGATAGAAGCTGTTTTTCAGTCTCTCGGACCTCACTACCCTCTGGAGAGCCTTACGGTTGTGGGCATAGCAGTTGCTGTACCAGGTGGTGATACAGCACGACAGGATGCTCTCGATTGTGCATCTGTAGAAGTTTGTGAGTGCTTTGGGTGACAAGCCGAATTTCTTCAGCCTCCTGAGGTTGAAGAGGCGCTGCTGCGCCTTCTTCACAACGCTGTCTGTGTGGGTGGACCAATTCAGGTTGTCTGTGATGTGTACGCCGAGGAACTTAAAACGTACTACCCTCTCCACTACTGTCCCATCGATGTGGATAGGGGGGTGTTCCCTCTGCTGTTTCCTGAAGTCCACAATCATCTCCTTAGTTTTGTTGATGTTGAGTGTGAGGTTATTTTCCTGACACCACACTCTGAGGGCCCTCACCTCCTCCCTGTAGGCCGTCTCGTCGTTGTTGGTAATCAAGCCTACCACTGTTGTGTCGTCTGCAAACTTGACGAATGATTTGGAGGCGTGCGTGGCCACGCAGTCGTGGGTGAACAGGGAGTACAGGAGAGGGCTCAGAACGCACCCTTGTGGGGCTCCAGTGTTGAGGATCAGCGGGGTGGAGATGTTGTTACCTACCCTCACCACCTGGGGGCGGCTCGTCAGGAAGTCCAGTACCCAGTTGCACAGGGCGGGGTCTCGAGCTTGATGACGAGTTTGGAGGGTACTATGGTGTTAAATGCTGAGCTGTAGTCGATGAACAGCATTCTCACATAGGTATTCCTCTTGTCCAGATGGGTTAGGGCAGTGTGCAGTGTGGTTGAGATTGCATCGTCTGTGGACCTATTTGGGCGGTAAGCAAATTGGAGTGGGTCTATGGTGTCAGGTAGGGTGGAGGAGATATGGTCCTTGACTAGTCTCTCAAAGCACTTCATGATGACGGAAATGAGTCGTTTAGCTCAGTTACCTTAGGTTTCTTGGGAACAGGAACAATGGTGGCCACTCTTGAAGCATGTGGGAACAGCAGACTGGGATAAGGATTGATTGAATATGTCCGTAAACACACCAGCCAGCTGGTCTGCGCATGCTCTGAGGAGCTCGGCTGGGGATGCCGTCTGGGCCTGCAGCCTTGCGAGGGTTAACATGTTTAAATGTTTTACTCACCTCAGCTGCAGTGAAGGAGAGTCCGCATGTTTTGGTTGCGGGCCGTGTCAGTGGCACTGTATTGTCCTCAAAGCGGGCAAAAAAGTGATTTAGTCTGCCTGGGAGCAAGACATCCTGGTCCGTGACTGGGATGGTTTTCTTTTTGTAATCCGTGATTGACTAACCCTGCCACATGCCTCTTGTGTCTGAGCCGTTGAATTGCGATTCTACTTTGTCTCTATACTGATGCTTAGCTTGTTTGATTGCCTTGCGGAGGGAATAGCTACACTGTTTGTATTCGGCCATGTTTCCAGTAACCTTGCCCTGATTAAAAGCAGTGGTTCTCGCTTTCAGTTTCACGCGAATGCTGCCATCAATCCACGGTTTCTGGTTTGGGAATGTTTTAATCATTGCTATGGGAACGACATCTTCAACGCACGTTCTAATGAACTCGCTCACCGAATCAGCGTATTCGTCAATGTTGTTGTTTGACGCAATACGGAACATATCCCAGTCCACGTGATGGAAGCAGTCTTGGAGCGTGGAATCGGATTGGTCGGACCAGCGTTGAACAGACCTCAGCGCGGGAGCTTCTTGTTTTAGCTTCTGTCTGTAGGCAGGGAGCAACAAAATGGAGTCGTGGTCAGCTTTTCCGAAAGGAGGGCAGGGGATGGCCTTATATGCGTTGCGGAAGTTAGAATAGCAATGATCCAAGGTTTTACCAGCCCAGGTTGCACATTCGATATGCTGATACAATTTAGGGAGTCTTGTTTTCAGATTAGCCTTGTTAAAATCCCCAGCTACAATGAATGCAGCCTCAGGATATGTAGATTCCAGTTTGCAAAGAGTCAAATAAAGTTCGTTCAGAGCCATCGATGTGTCTGCTTGGGGGGGAATATATACGGCTGTGATTATAATCGAAGAGAATTCCCTTGGTAGATAATGCGGTCGACATTTGATTGTGAGGAATTCTAAATCAGGTGAACAGAAGGACTTGAGTTCCTGTATGTTGTTGTGACCATACCACGTCTCGTTAACCATAAAGCATACGCCCCCGCCCCTCTTCTTACCAGAAAGATGTTTGTTTCTGTCGGAGCGATGCGTGGAGAAACCAGCTGGCTGCACCGACTCCGATAGCGTCTCTCGAGTGAGCCATGTTTCCGTGAAGCAAAGAACGTTAGTCTTTGATGTCCCTCTGGAATGCTACCCTTGCTCGGATTTCATCAACCTTGTTGTCAAGAGACTGGACATTGGCGAGAAGTATGCTAGGGAGTGGTGCGCGATGTGCCCGTCTCCGGAGTCTGACCAGAAGACCGCTTCGTTTCCCTCTTTTACGAAGTCATTGTTTTGGGTCGCCGGCTGGGATCCATTCCGTTGTCCTGGGTGAAAGGCAGAACACAGGATCCGCTTCGCGGAAGTCATAGTCTTGGTCGTACTGATGGCGAGTTGACGCTGCTCTTATATTCAGTAGTTCTTCTCGACTGTATGTAATGAAACCTAAGATGACCTGGGGTACCAATGTAAGAAATAACACGTAAAAAAAAACCTAAAAACGGCATAGTTTCCTAGGAACGTGAAGCGAGGCGGCCATCTCTGTCGGCGCAGGAAGGAGTATTCTCCATGGTCGGTCCTCTGGCCTATTCTTTGAAGGTGGAAGGAGCCACAGCTATACACCTGAGCCTGCTTACTGCACAACACAATCCATCGTCCTGTCTGGTCCAGCGACGGTGGGTTTGTGCCCATAGGCGACATTGTTGCCGGTGATGTCTGGTGAGAAGCTGCCTTACAACAGGTCTACAAGCCCTCGGTCCAGCCTCTCTCAGCCTATTGCGGACAGTGTGAGCACTGATGGAGGGATCGTGCGTTCCTGGTGTAACTTGGTTAGTTGTTGTTGCCATCCTGTACCTGTCCCGCAGGTGTGATGTTCGGCTGTTCCGTTCCTGTGCAGGTGTTGTTACACGTGGTCTGCCACTGTGAGGACGATCACAGTGCAATTTACTGCCCAGGCCACATCTGCATCCACATCTGCAGTCCTCATGACTCCTTGCAGCATACCTAAGGCACATTCACGCAGATGAGCAGGGAGACATCTTTCTTTTGGGGGGTTTTCAGAGTCAGTAGAAAGGCCTCTTTAGTGTCCTAAGTTTTCATAACTGTGACCTTAATTGCCTAAGCTGTTAGTGTCTTAACGACCATTCCACAGATGCATGTTCATTAATTGTTTATGGTCCATTGAACAAGCATGGGAAACAGTGCTTAAAGCCTTTACAATGGAGATCTGTGAAGTTATTTGGATTTCTATGAATTATATTTGCAAGAAAAAGGGACGTTTTCTTTTTTTGCTGAGTTTATACACAGATGGAACACTAACCCCCCTTCTAATTTCCTTAATTTGTCACTACAGTCAAATATTTTAATTTCCTTAATTTTGTCACTAGAGTCAAATACTTTCTGTGGCACAGATCAGAGTGAAATACTTTCTATAGAGCAAACTTTATTTTAAGTACCTTGGCATCATACTTGATTCCAACCTCTCTTTTAAAAAGCATGTGAAAAAGGTAATTCAAATAACCAAATTCAAATCTAAATCTAATTTCCAATTTATACGAAATTGTTTGACTACAGAGGTAGCAAAACTGTACTTCAAATCTATGATACTCTCCCACTTAACATACTGCTTGACTAGTTGGGCCCAAGCTTGCTGTACAACATCAGGACCTATTCAGTCTGTCTACAAACAGGCTCTCAAAGTGCTTGATAGGAAGCCCAATAGGCATCATCACTGTTACATCCTCAGAAATTATGAGCTCCTGAGTTGGTAAAATCTTGTGCAATACACCGACGCATGTCTTGTATTCAAGATCCTAAATGGCTTGGCTCCCCCTCCACTCAGTATTTTTGTTAAACAGAAAACCCAAACATAGGTCTGCCATGAGAGGTGAGTATAGTTCCCTTAAGGAAAAGCACCTTTAGTGAGAGCTTCCCATGTCTGGAATACACTGCCATCAGACACACAACTGCACCACCTATCACACTTTCACAAAATGCATGAAGACATGGCTAAAGGCCAATCAGATTTGTGAACATGGTCCCTAGCTGTGTGTTGCCACTTTCCATGTTATCTGTTGTCTGTAGCTTGTGAGGTGTGGAAACACTTTGTTGCTTTTATGAATTTTGTCTTGCTGCTTTTTGTTCTATGTTGCTCGGTCTGCATGCTACGTCTTGCTTGTTCTATGTTGCTCTGTCTGTATGCTACGTCTTGCTTGTCCTATGTTGCTATTGTCTATATTGTAATTGTTTTTAATAACCTGCCCAGGGACAGTGGTTGAAAATGAGCTGTTCATGTAAAAATTAAATAAACTCAAACTCATTTTAAACAAAGGAGGGATGTAGGCAAGATATAAACATTTCAGAACAACTACTAGTCGAATAAGACTTGGGAGAGATGAAGAATTTTGACAAATAGATGTATTTATGGTCTAATACACTTGAAACAAATAACCAAACCGAAAACTGCAGACATTACTAGTGCCTCCCCCGCGATCAAACGGCCATAAAAATAAAATTTAACGCAGCCTAACGTGATCATTGACAGCTGCCCTGAAGGACACAAATAAAAAAAATGCTTCAAGATCAGTGACATGTTGGCTAAACTGACAACGGAGTGAAGAGCAGAAATTTCAACGATCAAGCAAGTCGCACCAATGAAGAACTGAGTGTGTGCGGTTTCACGGGAAGGGGGAGATTTTCGGCACCACACCGGCATTTACCCGGACGATCATTCTACACTTTACTGTCTGACCTTATCGATTGCTCTGGCCTTGCGTCATCGTCCCGGAAGTGGCGTCGCACAGTGGGGAAGATGATGAGCTTGTCTGTAACCGTGTAGAGATTGAGTGTGTTATATTTCTTCTCCCCCTGTATGTGTCTGCTCTTTCTCTCGTCATGATTCCCGTGCCGCTCGTGGTGTGTGTTTTGTGCGGCTGGTGCTTCGTCTATCTAACAGACGTGCTTCTGAAGGTAATGTTACGATCCCGGTGTTGTAATGTTTTACTGACTATATGCTCGCTAACGGTAGTCATTAGATCCGGTCCATCGACCAAGTTATCTGCACGACGGACCCGATCTAACGAGATTGTTATGTAATTAACCTGCTGTTATATTTTACTTATACGAGGTAGTTAGCTAGCTAACGTTAACTAACCAGTTCACTATTACGATACGTTTCCATCTGACACTGCAGAATGTGTTACCTGGGATGGTCAACTCCAGTCCTCGGGGGTCAGAGCGGTGTTCCACTTTCCCACATCCCTAACAAACACAGCTGATTAACTAATTGCATTCTTAACTGAAGATCATGATTCGTTGATTATTAGCTGTGGTTAAAGTGTGACACCAATTAGGCCTCAGAGGACTGGAGTTTTCCCATCCTGGTCTAGACTAGAAGGGGTAAGGCCAGGGGCTAGTTTGGACTCAGAAATGGTGTTGGGGACACTGCTATATAGGGGCTAGTCGCACCTGTTGGTCAAAATAATTTAGAATAGCTAAATTATTATAAATGACGTCGCACATGCCAGTAGCCTTTTATCTTCTACCAAACCAATCAGGTGGTTGTTCGACAAAAATAAGCATCGGACGTCATTGATCACGTATTTCTGATAAAGTGATACAAGCATCAGCACACTGTTTCGAATGAAACTGCTTAGCAATGTCGATGCATGCCTCGGAGCTTTGGAAACAACCGTAACATTACTACTGTGCTACCAACCTTTTCAGTTGGTTGCACCATTTCGTTAGTGTTCCATAATGTGCCTCCATACAGAACCAGGCTAATGATGACTAGCCATCTTTTAAATTAGCATGCCCTTGTGTTTATAGTATCATGGTCCAAACACACCAAGACAGTCGTGAAGAGGGCACGGCAACACCTTTTCCCGCTCAGGAGACTGAAACGGCAGGGTACCGGAGCGCCAAGTCTATGACCAAATGGCTCCTTGTCAGCTTCTAGCCATCAGACTGCTGAACAACTAATCAAATGGCCACTGGACTATTTACATTGAGCACCCCCCCTCCATTTGTTTTGTACACTGCTGCTACTTTCTGTTTATTATTTATGCATAGCCACTTCACCCCTACCTCCATGTACAAATTACCTCGACTAACCTGAACCACCGCACATTGACTCAGTACTGGTACCCCCTGTATATAGCCTCATTACTAACCTGAACCCCTGCACATTGACTCAGTACTGGTACCCCCTGTATATAGCCTCATTACTAACCTGAACCCCTGCACATTGACTCAGTACCCCCTGTATATAGCCTCATTACTAACCTGAACCCCTGCACATTGACTCAGTACTGGTACCCCCTGTATATAGCCTCATTACTAACCTGAACCCTGCACATTGACTCAGTACTGGTACCCCCTGTATATAGCCTCATTATAGCCTCATTACTAACCTGAACCCCTGCACATTGACTCAGTACTGGTACCCCCTGTATAGAGCCTCATTACTAACCTGAACCCCTGCACATTGACTCAGTACCGGTACCCCCTGTATATAGCCTCATTACTAACCTGAACCACTGCACATTGACTCAGTACTGGTACCCCCTGTATATAGCCTCATTACTAACCTGATCCACTGCACATTGACTCAGTACTGGTAGCCCCTGTATAGAGCCTCATTACTAACCTGAACCCCTGCACATTGACTCAGTACCCCCTGTATATAGCCTCATTACTAACCTGAACCCCTGCACATTGACTCAGTACTGGTACCCCCTGTATATAGCCTCATTACTAACCTGAACCACTGCACATTGACTCAGTACTGGTACCCCCTGTATAGAGCCTCATTACTAACCTGAACCCCTGCACATTGACTCAGTACTGGTACCCCCTGTATATAGCCTCATTACTAACCTGAACCACCGCACATTGACTTGGTACCCCCTGTATATAGCCTCATTACTAACCTGAACCCCTGCACATTGACTCAGTACTGGTACCCCCTGTATATAGCCTCATTACTAACCTGATCCACTGCACATTGACTCAGTACTGGTAGCCCCTGTATAGAGCCTCATTACTAACCTGAACCCCTGCACATTGACTCAGTACCCCCTGTATATAGCCTCATTACTAACCTGAACCACTGCACATTGACTCAGTACTGGTACCCCCTGTATAGAGCCTCATTACTAACCTGAACCCCTGCACATTGACTCAGTACTGGTACCCCCTGTATATAGCCTCATTACTAACCTGAACCACCGCACATTGACTTGGTACCCCCTGTATATAGCCTCATTACTAACCTGAACCCCTGCACATTGACTCAGTACTGGTACCCCCTGTATATAGCCTCATTACTAACCTGATCCACTGCACATTGACTCAGTACTGGTACCCCCTGTATATAGCCTCATTACTAACCTGAACCCCTGCACATTGACTCAGTACTGGTACCCCCTGTATATAGCCTCATTACTAACCTGAACCACCACACATTGACTCGGTACTGGTACCCCCTGTATATAGCCTCATTACTAACCTGAACCACCACACATTGACTCGGTACCCCCTGTATATAGCCTCGTTATTGTTATGTCATTGTGTTTTCTATAATTTACTTTAGTTTATCTAGAAAATATTTTCTTAACTCTTTCTTGAACCGCACTGTTGGTTAAGGGCTTGTCAGTAAGCATGTCACAATAAAGTCTACACTGTTGGTTAAGGGCTTGTCAGTAAGCATGTCACAATAAAGTCTACACTGTTGGTTAAGGGCTTGTCAGTAAGCATGTCACGGTAAAGTCTACACTGTTGGTTAAGGGCTTGTCAGTAAGCATGTCACGGTAAAGTCTACACTGTTGGTTAAGGGCTTGTCAGTAAGCATGTCACGGTAAAGTCTACACTTGTTTTATTTGGCGCATGTGACGAAGAAAGTTTTTTATTTTTACAGTGATTTGGATAGATTTATTGTAGCTGTTAAAGTGCAAAAAGAGACTTAAAATAAAGTACAACATTTATTTATTGCAGATTTCAATGCCATTTGTAATTTTTTGCTAAATCCTCTCGAGGGCAGAATTGGAAAAATCAATACTTGATACCACAGCAAAAAGACTGATTAACCCAAGTTTTTGTATTCAGGTTTTTTGACCAATCACTTTTTCTTTTATGATTTTTTTTATTTATTTTTTACCTTTTTATCCCCAATTTCATGACATCCAATGGGTAGTTACAGTCCTGTAGGGGGTAGGACTATCAGTGCGTACAGGGGCTAGCACCATCGGTGTGCGTACAGGGGCTAGCGCCATCGGTGTGCGTACAGGGGCTAGCGCCATCGGTGTGCGTACAGGGGCTAGCGCCATCGGTGTGCGTACAGGGGCTAGCGCCATCGGTGTGCGTACAGGGGCTAGCGCCATCGGTGTGCGTACAGGGGCTAGCGCCATCGGTGTGCGTACAGGGGCTAGCGCCATCGGTGTGCGTACAGGGGCTAGCGCCATCGGTGTGCGTACAGGGGCTAGCGCCATCGGTGTGCGTACAGGCCTAAATATCATATCTAAAAAAAATTAAAACATATAGTCGATTCACTGTATATACAGTTGAAGTCGGAAGTTTACATAAACCTTAGCCAAATACATTTAAACTCAGTTTTTCACAATTCCTGACATTTAATCCCAGTAAAAATCCCCTGTTTTAGGACAGTTAGGATCACCTCTTTATTTTAAGAATATAAAATGTCAGAATAACAGTAGAGAATGATTTATTTCAGTTATTTATTTATTTCATCACATTCCCAGTGGGTCAGAAGTTTACATATACTCAATTGGTATTTGGTAGCATTGCCTTTAAATTGATAAACTTGGGTCAAACGTTTCAGGTAGCATTCCACAAGCTTCCGACAATAAGTAAGGTGAATTTTGGCCTATACCTCCTGACGGAGCTGGTGTAACTGAGTCAGGTTTGTAGGCCTCCTTGCTCGCACAGGCTTTTTCAGTTCTGCCCACAAATTTTCTATGGGATTGAGGTCAGGACTTTGTGATGGCCACTTTGGAAGTATGGTTGGGGTCATTGTCCATTTGGAAGACCCATTTGCGACCAAGCTTTAACTTCCTGACTGATGTCTTGAGATGTTGCTTCAATATATGCACATAATTTTCCTCCTTCATGATGCCATCTATTTTGTGAAGTGCACCAGAACCTCTTGTAGCAAAGCACCCTCACAACATGATGCTGCCACCCCGTGCTTCATGGTTGGGATGGTGTTCGTCGGTTTGCAAGCCTCCCCCTTTGGCCATAACGTTATGTTTGGAGGATAAACAATTCTATTTTTGTTTCATCAGACCAGAGGACATTTCTCCAAAAAGTACAATCTTTGTCCCCATGTGCAGTTGCAAACCGTAGTCTGGCTTTTTATGGCGGTTTTGGAGCAGTGGCTTCTATCTTGCAGAGTGGCCTCTCAGCTTATGTTGATATAGGAATCGTTTATTTATTTATTTTTTATTACAAAAAACACAAGGAAGGGGTAACATTAAAGTATTAGAACATGAAGGACAAACAATACAGCATCAAGACACTATCAAACATGAATCGGTCTTTCTGCAACAGAGCCATCCTTATGTGTGAGGGTGCGTGTGCATGATAGTGATATGAAATATGTCATAGTTTCCTTTTTCATGATTACAATCTTGTGAAACCCAAACCCTCCAAGATCCCTCCACAGTTCCCCAATAGCTGTCCCTCAACCAGTCGAGATCCCTCCCACAGTCCTCCCCGAGGACAAAAAAAAATACAATTAATTCCATTCCCCACCATCAATAACCCCCCAATGCACCAACAACCAAGAGAAAAAAGGAAAAGACAGAAGAAAACAGCAAACAATGCAAAAAATAACTAAAATCATAACAGCAATGCCTACTGTATATGTTTGTGTGCATGTCTGTGCATGTGTGTGCACTGTTACATGTATGTGTGTGTTCTTGTATGTGTTTATTTGAATGAGAGTGTGTGTATATGCATGTGTACAAACACCTGCACGGCATCAGCCTTGGATCAGGATTAGTTGTAAAAACATTAAAATGTACTTTTATTGTTTTATTTAGACTTTTTCCCCCCTTTATCTTTTGACCATCATTCTCTCTCATACAGCAACTCCACTCCCACTTGTCTCCAATTCCACATACCAACCCTCAGCTTCCCTCAGCACATCCCATCATTCTGTCTCTCATACAGCAACTCCACTCCCACTTGTCTCCAATTCCACATACCAACCCTCAGCACATCCCATCATTCTGTCTCATACAGCAACTCCACTCCCACTTGTCTCCAATTCTACATACTGTTGAAGGAATTCTAAATTCCTCTGTTTTAATTCCCAATCAAAATTAAACACTCTGTCAATGCATAAGGGTGTGTAAGACCCTTATTTTATAAGAATGGACAGAGCCCCGGTCTTAAAAGTCAAGTATCAGCCTTTATCAAGAGAGTACTGAGTTCATACACATTTTACCACAGGTTATAAACTGAAAATGACGTCAGCGTTTTCTAAATGTTCCATCTCTTCTTGACACTGGTAGAAAGGCCCTATAGTTCTCAAGCCTTCCCTCCTCGCCTAGAGCCAAGGTCAGTCAGTGTAGATAAGCATTCTAGACAGTCTGTAGATAGTTCATTCATTTGTACAAAGGAACAGACCGTCATTGTTCTAACTTTTGCCCACGTTCACACACCTCCGTTCCAGTACCAAGGCTGTGTCTCAAGCCTTCCCACATCCGTGTCCCTACCAATTTAATATACTTTACGAGTCAAGGTTTTCTTGTGTAGATAAGCATTCTAGATGGTCTGATTCATTTGTACCAATGAACAGACCGTAATTGTTACTAAACTCTTGATCACATTCACTTCAGTACTGGGATCAGATAAGACAATTTATACATATACAGTAACATTTAGTATTTTGATTAGTACATATACAGTAACATAATTGTATTCTGATTAGTACATCCTGATTGAAATGTATACATAATTAGTCATCATTGATAAAAATTCCCTTAACACCTACCAACCCTCAGTTTCCCTCAGCACATCCCATCATTCTGTCTCTCATACAGCAACTCCACTCCCACTTGTCTCCAATTCTACATACTAACCCTCAGCTTCCCTCAGCACATCCCATCATTCTGTCTCTCATACAGCAACTCCACTCCCACTTGTCTCTAATTCCACATACCAACCCTCAGCTTCCCTCAGCACATCCCATCATTCTGTCTCTCATACAGCAACTCCACTCCCACTTGTCTCCAATTCCACATACTAACCCTCAGCTTCCCTCAGCCCATCCCATCTATCTCTGCTGGCCACCCTCTTCGGGTTTCTACGCAACACATATCTTTCAACTATGCTATGATTTTTACCGTACAATTTCAATCTATCTAATCGAATAGAATCTACAGAGTTGAAGATAAATAATTTTTCTAGGGTCAATTTTAGATCAATGCTATGCATTTTCAGCCATTCCTGAACCAGAGACCAGAAAGAGGCTACCTCAGAGCAATACCAAAATAAATGGTCTATTGATTCTGTATCCTCACAACAAAATCTGCATAGCTTCGATGATTTTATGCCACAAATATTCAAAATTTTGTTGGTGGCAAGAATTCTAGATAATAATTTTAGCTGAAAAGCACAAAGTCTTGAATCTTGCGTTGTTTTATATATCAACTCATAGGACTCGTTTTACTTTGGATATAGATACTTTTGTACCTGTTTCCTCCAGCATCTTCACAAGGTCCTTTGCTGCTGTTCTGGGATTGATTTTCACTTTTCGCACCAAAGTACGTGCCTCTAGGAGACAGAAAGCATCTCCTTCTTGAGAGGTATGACGGCTGCGTGGTCCCATGGTGTTTATACTTGTGTACTATTGTTTGTACAGATGGGCGTGGTACCTTTAGGCGTTTGGAAATTGCTCCCAAGGATGAACCAGACTTGTGGAGGTCTACAGTTTTCTTTCTGAAGTCTTTGCTGATTTCTTTTGATTTTCTCATGATGTCAAGCAAAGAGACACTGAGTTTGAAGGTAGGCCATGAAATACATCCACAGGTACACCTACAATTGACTCAAATGATGTCAATTAGCCTATCAGAAGCTTCTAAAGCCATGACATCATTTTCTGGAATTTTCCAAGCTGTTTAAAGGCACAGTCAACTTAGTGTATGTAAACTTCTGGCCCGCTAGAATTGTGATACAGTAAAATAATCTGTCTGTAAACAATTGTTGGAAAAATGACAAAGTAGATGTCCTAACCGACTTGCCAAAACAATAGTTTGTTAACAAGAAATTTGTGGAGTGGTTGAAAAACTAGTTTTAATGACTCCAACCTAAGTGTATGTAAACTTCCGACTTCAACTGTATTGTGTGTGTGTGTGTGTGTGTGTGTGTGTGTCTTCTCTATATAAGCTTAGTTGTACAATTTAAGATGAAATACATTGCACTTCAAACAAATTTATACCTAGGCTAAATTTAGTATAAACCTTCCACCACCAAAAGAACCATTGATAATGTTTATTATTTTATCAAAATAGTTTACCTGTTTTTTTGCAATAGACAGACATGAAAGCGACTATCTATGAAAATGACTTTTTTTTGCACATCATTTTATGCACATCTACTACTAATGACCAACATCTTGTAGCAATTATTATAGAAAATTAACCAAGGTCTCATAAACAAGTCTCTCAAACACAAGCCCACGTGTTAGTGATTAGCCAGCTAGTCTTTGTATTTAAAGTCTTGCCAACTTGGATGTATTTGCTTAATAGCAAGTTAGAACAGTTGAATTGTTATGAACACACCCTTCTGTCCATCTCCAACTGTTTGAACAGAATGCTATCCAATCCACTTTGTTCAAATGTTGAAATCAAGTGGCCTACCTTATTTTTCACAATGAGAAGAACTTGCCAATTCCTTATATAATTGTTTCATGCTTATTGCACATTTATAAAACTAGACAGCTGGTAATACAGTCTTTGGGTAAAATGCTTCTAGCGGTACATGTTACCATAATGCCGCGTTCAACAAACTGAGCATTCATTTTCCATATTCAATGTTGGTTCTAATGGTGTCTGCTCTGTGTGCGATTTGAGGAGTTGAGATGTCTCTGGTTCTAATGGTGTCTGCTCTGTGTGCGATTTGAGGAGTTGAGATGTCTCTGGTTCCAATGGTATCTGCTCTGTGTGCGATTTGAGGAGTTGAGATGTCTCTGGTTCTAATGGTGTCTGCTCTGTGTGCGATTTGAGGAGTTGAGATGTCTCTGGTTCTAATGGTGTCTGCTCTGTGTGCGATTTGAGGAGTTGAGATGTCTCTGGTTCTAATGGTATCTGCTCTGTGTGCGATTTGAGGAGTTGAGATGTCTCTGGTTCTAATGGTGTCTGCTCTGTGTGCGATTTGAGGAGTTTATTTTTTATTTTTTTATTTCACCTTTATTTAACCAGGTAGGCTAGTTGAGAACAAGTTCTCATTTGCAACTGCGACCTGGCCAAGATAAGGCATAGCAGTGTGAACAGACAACACAGAGTTACACATGGAGTAAACAATTAACAAGTCAATAACACAGTAGAAAAAAGGGGAGTCTATATACATTCTGTGCAAAAGGCATGAGAAGGTAGGCGAATAATTACAATTATGCAGATTAACACTGGAGTGATAAATGATCAGATGGTTATGTACAGGTAGAGATATTGGTGTGCAAAAGAGCAGAAAAATAAATAAATAAAAACAGTATGGGGATGAGGTAGGTGAAAATGGGTGGGCTATTTACCAATAGACTACAGTGCCTTGCGAAAGTATTCGGCCCCCTTGAACTTTGCGACCTTTTGCCACATTTCAGGCTTCAAACATTAAGATATAAAACTGTATTTTTTTGTGAAGAATCAACAACAAGTGGGACACAATCATGAAGTGGAACGACATTTATTGGATATTTCAAACTTTTTTAACAAATCAAAAACTGAAAAATTGGGCGTGCAAAATTATTCAGCCCATTTTACTTTCAGTGCAGCAAACTCTCTCCAGAAGTTCAGTGAGGATCTCTGAATGATCCAATGTTGACCTAAATGACTAATGATGATAAATACAATCCACCTGTGTGTAATCAAGTGTCCGTATAAATGCACCTGCACTGTGATAGTCTCAGAGGTCCGTTAAAAGCGCAGAGAGCATCATGAAGAACAAGGAACACACCAGGCAGGTCCGAGATACTGTTGTGAAGAAGTTTAAAGCCGGATTTGGATACAAAAAGATTTCCCAAGCTTTAAACATCCCAAGGAGCACTGTGCAAGCGATAATATTGAAGTGGAAGGAGTATCAGACCACTGCAAATCTACCAAGACCTGGCCGTCCCTCTAAACTTTCAGCTCATACAAGGAGAAGACTGATCAGAGATGCAGCCAAGAGGCCCATGATCACTCTGGATGACTGCAGAGATCTACATCTGAGGTGGGAGACTCTGTCCATAGGACAACAATCAGTCGTATATTGCACAAATCTGGCCTTTATGGAGTGGCAAGAAGAAAGCCATTTATTAAAGATATCCATAAAAAGTGTTGTTTAAAGTTTGCCACAAGCCACCTGGGAGACACACCAAACATGTGGAAGAAGGTGCTCTGGTCAGATGAAACCAAAATTGAACTTTTTGGCAACAATGCAAAACGTTATGTTTAGTGTAAAAGCAACACAGCTGAACACACCATCCCCACTGTCAAACATGGTGGTGGCAGCATCATGGTTTGGGCCTGCTTTTCTTCAGCAGGGACAGGGAAGATGGTTAAAATTGATGGGAAGATGGATGGAGCCAAATACAGGACCATTCTGGAAGAAAACCTGATGGAGTCTGCAAAAGATCTGAGACTGGGACGGAGATTTGTCTTCCAACAAGACAATGATCCAAAACATAAAGCAACATCTACAATGGAATGGTTCAAAAATAAACATATCCAGGTGTTAGAATGGCCAAGTCAAAGTCCAGACCTGAATCCAATCGAGAATCTGTGGAAAGAACTGAAAACTGCTGTTCACAAATGCTCTCCATCCAACCTCACTGAGCTCGAGCTGTTTTGCAAGGAGGAATGGGAAAAAATGTCAGTCTCTCGATGTGCAAAACTGATAGAGACATACCCCAAGCGACTTACAGCTGTAATCGCAGCAAAAGGTGACGCTACAAATTATTAACTTAAGGGGGCTGAATAATTCTGCACGCCCAATTTTTCAGTTTTTGATTTGTTAAAAAAGTTTGAAATATCCAATAAATGTCGTTCCACTTCATGATTGTGTCCCACTTGTTGTTGATTCTTCACAAAAAAATACAGTTTTATATCTTTATGTTTGAAGCCTGAAATGTGGCAAAAGGTCGCAAAGTTCAAGGGGGCCGAATACTTTCGCAAGGCACTGTATGTACAGCTGCAGCGATCGGTTAGCTGCTCAGATAGCAGATGTTTGAAGTTGGTGAGGGAGATAAAAGTCTCCAACTTCAGCGATTTTTGCAATTCGTCCAGTCACAGGCAGCAGAGAACTGGAAGGAAAGGCGGCCAAATGAGGTGTTGGCTTTAGGGATGATCAGTGAGATACACCTGCTGGAGCGCGTGCTACGGATGGGTGTTGCCATCGTAACCAGTGAACTGAGATAAGGCGGAGCTTTACCTAGCATGGACTTGTAGATGACCTGGAGCCAGTGGGTCTGGCGACGAATATGTAGCGAGGGCCAGCCGACTAGAGCATACAAGTCGCAGTGGTGGGTGGTATAAGGTGCTTCAGTGACAAAACGGATGGCACTGTGATTACTCAGCAAACTGGATGCAGTTTGAGTGTTGGAAGCAATTTTGTACATGACATCGCCGAAGTCGAGGATCGGTAGGATAGTCAGTTTTACTAGGGTAAGTTTGGCGGCGTGAGTGAAGGAGGCTTTGTTGCGGAATAGAAAGCCGACTCTTGATTTGATTTTCGATTGGAGATGTTTGATATGGGTCTGGAAGGAGAGTTTAGAGTCTAGCCAGACACCTAGGTACTTATAGATGTCCACATATTCAAGGTCGGAACCATCCAGGGTGGTGATGCTGGTCAGGCGTGCGGGTGCAGGCAGCGAACGGTTGAAAAGCATGCATTTGGTTTTACTAGCGTTTAAGAGCAGTTGGAGGCCACGGAAGGAGTGCTGTATGGCATTGAAGCTCGTTTGGAGGTTAGATAGCACAGTGTCCAAGGACGGGCCGGAAGTATATAGAATGGTGTCGTCTGCGTAGAGGTGGATCAGGGAATCGCCCGCAGCATGAGAAACATCATTGATATATACAGAGAAAAGAGTCGGCCTGAGAATTGAACCCTGTGGCACCCCCATAGAGACTGCCAGAGGACCTGACAGCATGCCCTCCGATTTGACACACTGAACTCTGTCTGCAAAGTAATTGGTGAACCAGGCAAGGCAGTCATCCGAAAAACCGAGGCTACTGAGTCTGCCGATAAGAATACGGTGATTGACAGAGTCGAAAGCCTTGGCAAGGTCTATGAAGACGGCTGCACAGTACTGTCTTTTATCGATGGCGGTTATGATATCGTTTAGTACCTTGAGCGTGGCTGAGGTACACCCGTGACCGGCTCGGAAACCAGATTGCACAGCGGAGAAGGTACAGTGGGATTCGAGATGGTCAGTGACCTGTTTGTTGACTTGGCTTTCGAAGACCTTAGGTAGGCAGGGCAGGATGGATATAGGTCTGTAACAGTTTGGGTCCAGGGTGTCGCCCCCTTTGAAGAGGGGGATGACTGCGGCGGCTTTCCAATCCTTGGGGATCTCAGACGATATGAAAGAGAGGTTGAACAGGCTGGTAATAGGGGTTGCGACAATGGCGGCGGATAGTTTCAGGAATAGAGGGTCCAGATTGTCAAGCCCAGCTGATTTGTACGGGTCCAGGTTTTGCAGCTCTTTCAGAACATCTGCTATCTGGATTTGGGTAAAGGAGAACCTGGAGAGGCTTGGGCGAGTAGCTGCGGGGGGGGGAGCTGTTGGCCGAGGTTGGAGTAGCCGGGCGGAAGGCATGGCCAGCCGTTGAGAAATGCTTGTTGAAGTTTTCGATAATCATGGATTTATCGGTGGTGACCGTGTTACCTAGCCTCAGTGCAGTGGGCAGCTGGGAGGAGGTGCTCTTGTTCTCCATGGACTTCACAGTGTCCCAGAACTTTTTGGAGTTGGAGCTACAGGATGCAAACTTCTGCCTGAAGAAGTTGGCTTTAGCTTTCCTGACTGACTGTGTGTATTGGTTCCTGACTTCCCTGAACAGTTGCATATCGCGGGGACTATTCGATGTTATTGCAGTCCGCCACAGGATGTTTTTGTGCTGGTCGAGGGCAGTCAGGTCTGGAGTGAACCAGGGGCTATATCTGTTCTTAGTTCTGCATTTTTTGAACGGAGCATGCTTATCTAAAATGGTGAGGAAGTTACTTTTAAAGAAAGACCAGGCATCCTCAACTGACGGGATGAGGTCAATGTCCTTCCAGGATACCCGGGCCAGGTCGATTAGAAAGGCCTGCTCACAGAAGTGTTTTAGGGAGCGTTTGACAGTGATGAGGGGTGGTCGTTTGACTGCGGCTCCGTAGCGGATACAGGCAATGAGGCAGTGATCGCTGAGTTCCTGGTTGAAGACAGCGGAGGTGTATTTGGAGGGCCAGTTGGTCAGGATGACGTCTATGAGGGTGCCCTTGTTTACAGAGTTAGGGTTGTACCTGGTGGGTTCCTTGATGATTTGAGTGAGGTTGAGGGCATCTAGCTTAGATTGTAGGACTGCCGGGGTGTTAAGCATATCCCAGTTTAGGTCACCTAACAGAACAAACTCTGAAGCTAGATGGGTGGCGATCAATTCACAAATGGTGTCCAGGGCACAGCTGGGAGCTGAGGGGGGTCGGTAGCAGGCGGCAACAGTGAGAGACTTATTTCTGGAGAGAGTAATTTTCAAAATTAGTAGTTCGAACTGTTTGGGTATGGACCTGGAAAGTATGACATTACTTTGCAGGCTATCTCTGCAGTAGACTGCAACTCCTCCCCCTTTGGCAGTTCTATCTTGACGGAAGATGTTATAGTTGGGTATGGAAATCTCAGAATTTTTGGTGGCCTTCCTGAGCCAGGATTCAGACACGGCAAGGACATCAGGGTTAGCAGAGTGTGCTAGAGCAGTGAGTAAGACAAACTTAGGGAGGAGGCTTCTGATGTTGACATGCATGAAACCAAGGCTTTTTCGATCACAGAAGTCAACAAATGAGGGTGCCTGGGGACATGCAGGGCCTGGGTTTACCTCCACATCACCCGCGGAACAGAGAAGGAGTAGTATGAGGGTGCGGCTGAAGGCTATCAAAACTGGTCGCCTAGGGCGTTGGGGACAGAGAATAAGAGGAGCAGGTTTCTGGGCATGGTAGAATATATTCAGGGCATAATGCGCAAACAGGGGTATGGTGGGGTGCGGGTACAGCGGAGGTAAGCCCAGGCACTGGGTGATGATGAGAGAGGTTGTATCTCTGGACATGCTGGTTGTAATGGGTGAGGTCACTGCATGTGTGGGGGGTGGGACAAAGGAGGTATCAGGGGTATAAAGAGTGGAACTAGGGGCTCCATTGTAAACTAAAACAATGATAACTAACCTGCACAACAGTATACAAGGCATATTGACATTTGAGAGAGACATACAGCGAGGCATACAGTAATCACAGGTGTTGAATTGGGAGAGCTAGCTAAAACAGTAGGTGAGACAACAACAGCTAATCAGCTAGCACAACAACAGCAGGTAGAATGGCGATTGACTAGGCAGAGGGGGGGTCAGATTAACTACACACAGAGCCTGAGTGCGGCTGGGGCCGACAGATAAAACATAAACAAGCAGAATGGATTACCGTGATTAATGGACAGTCCAGCATGCATCAGCTATGTAGCCAAGTGATCAGTGTCCATGGGGCAACGGTGGATGGGGCAGGGAAGCTGGACTGGCGAGTGTTATCCAGGTTAGAAAACTAACAATGACTAAATAGCTTGTAGCCAGTTAGCTGGTTAGCTTCTGGAGGTTCTTGAGTGTGTTCTAAAAATTTAAAAATAATAGCGGTTCCGTATCACATTGGGTGAGGCAGGTTACCGGAAGGTATAAACAAATTCAAAATCGAAAAGGGATAGAAAGTAAATATGGGTTCAGTGAGTGTTTGGGACGCGGCGATTCAGACGGTTCGCAGGCCTGTGCTAACAAGCTAACAGTTAGTAGGTCGGTGCTAAACACGGGAGCAGTTAGCGGACCGGGCTAAACAAGCTAGCAGTTAGCAGGCCGAATTTGCAAGCAAGGAGATAGCAAGGGCTAGAGAGTTAGCCTTTGGGGGACGTCGCGATGGGGTGAGTCTGTTTATTCCTCTTCATGCGGTGACATCGATGGACCGGTCGTGGGTCCGGATATTGTAGTCCAGGAGCTCAAAATGTTCCGTTTGCGGTGGGAATCCGGGGATGATAAATAAAAATAAAAATAAAAAATAGGTCCGTTATGCTCTGGTTAGAGTCGCGTTGTTCGAACTGGCGAGAGCTTTCCGAGCTAAAGGTTAGCTGATGACCGGTTAGCTGAAGGCCGCTAGCAATGTTTTGCTGACTGAATAGCTGGTAGTTAGTTGGCTAGCTTCAGTTGAGGGGTTCCAGATCCGAAGTAAATATAAATACTTTAGGAAAAATAGCTACGTTGGGTGAGGCGGGTTGCAGGAGAGTATTTAGAAGAAGTTGAGGTTCAGCAAAATGTTTTAAAAGATATGCGAAGAAAAAAACAAAAACAAACAATATATACAAGGGACACGACACGACAACACGTCCTACTGCTACGCCATCTTGGACAGAGTTGAGATGTCTCTGGTTCTAATGGTGTCTGCTCTATGTGCGATTTGAGGAGTTGAGACGTAAATAGGGTATAGTTAGGAAGGTTTTCTCCTCTATTACAGTAAAATAATGTTTTGATGTCCATTAGACCGATTCTGTTGGACCAAAGCTAAAATGCAAGTACGGAGTTCAAACCGCTTGTCTGAGAGACAGTGCTCTTATCTTTGTTGTTGAGTGGGAGGGGCTTGGGTGTCGGGGAGGGGCTTGGGGTGTGTGTGTGTAAATGAGAGAGTGCAGAGTCACAGTAGGAGTGAAGGAGACAGACCAAAAAGACAACATAAGAACAAGCGGACATAAACGCTCATAAGACTCTTTCGTATCGTCCAAGATCCCTAAAGATTGGAAAGCTGCTGCGGTCATCACTCTAATCAAAGGAGGTGACACTCTAGACCCAAACTGTTTTTGACCTATATCCATCTTGCCCTGCCTCTCTAAAGTCTTCGAAAGCCAAGTTAATAAACAGATCACTGACCATTTCGAATCCCACCGTACCTTCTCCGCTGTGCAATCTGGTTTCCGAGCTGGTCACGGGTGCACCTCAGCCACGCTCAAGGTACTAAACGATATCATAACCGCCATCGATAAAAGACAGTACTGTGCAGCCGTCTTCATCGACCTGGCCAAGGCTTTCGACTCTGTCAATCACCGTATTCTTATCGGCAGACTCAAAAGCCTTGGTTTCTCAAATGACTGCCTCACCAGGTTCACCAACTACTTCTCAGATAGAGTTCAGTGTGTCAAATCGGAGGGCCTGTTGTCCGGACCTCTGGCAGTCTCTCTGGGGGTGCCACAGGGTTCAATTCTTGGGCTGACTCTTTTCTCTGTATATATTAATGCTATCGCTCTTGCTGCGGGTCCACCTCTGATCCACCTCTATGCAGACGACACCATTCTGTATACATCTGGCCTTTCTTTAGACACTGTTAACTTACCTCCAAACGAGCTTCAATGCCATAAAACACTCATTCCGTGGCCTCCAACTGCTCTGAAACGCTAGTAAAACCAAATGCATGCTTTTCAACCGTTCGCTGTCCGCACCCGCCTGCCCGACTAGCATCACTTCCCTGGACGGTTCTGACCTAGAATATGTGGACAACTACAAATACCTGGGTGTCTGTTTAGACTGTAAACTCTCCTTCCAGACTCATATTAAACATCTCCAATCCTAAATGAAATCTAAAATCGGCTGTCTATTTCGCAACAAAGCCTCCTTCACTCACGCCGCAAAACTTATCCTAGTAAAACTGACTATCCTACCGATCCTCGACTTCGGCGATGTCATCTACAAAATAGCTTCCAACACTCTACTCAGCAAACTGGATGCAGTCTATCACAGTGCCATCCGTTTTTTTTACCAAAGCCCCTTATACCACCCATCCACGACCTGTACGCTCTAGTCGGCTGGCCCTCCCTACATATTAGGCGCCAGCCCCAGTGGCTCCAGGTCATCTGCCTTATCTCAGCTCACTGGTCACGATAACAACACCCACCCGTAGTCCAGCAGGTATATCTCACTGGTCATCCCCAAAGCCAACACCTCCTTTGGCCGCCTTTCCTTCCAGTTCTCTGCTGCCAGTGACTGGAACGAATTGCAAATATCGCTGAAGAATTATATTTCCCTCACTAACTTTAAACATCAGCTATCTGAGCAACTAACTGATCGCTGCAGCTGTACATAGTCCGTCTATAAATAGCCCACCTGATCTACCTACCTCATCCCCATGCTGTTTTTATTTGATTTAATTTTCTGGTCTTTTGCACACCAGTATTTCTACTTGCACATCATCATCTGCTCATTTATCACTCCAGTGTTAATCTGCTGAATTGTAATTACTTTGCTACTATGGCCTATTTATTGCCTACCTCCTCACGCCATTTGCACACACTGTATATAGACTTAATTTTGTTTCCATTGTGTTATTGACTGTACGCTTGTTTATTCCATGTGTAACCCTGTGTTTGTGTTACACTGGTTTGCTTTATCTTGGCCAGGCCGCAGTTGTAAATGAGAACTTGTTCTCAACTAGCTTACCTGGTTAAATAAAGGTGAAATAAAATTTAAAAAGAACAAAACCTTCATTCTTGTGATACTGGTATTTGGAATATTGTGCTAAAACATACATTTGAATGAATCAAATGTATTTGATATGTGTGTCGGGGCAGAGGTAACACGTCCTCTCTCCTCTCCCTCAGCTGTCTGAGTCATATGGTCATTGTTATGAGATGTGGCTAGGGTCAAAGGGTCTGTCTCTCTCTCCGTTCCACATCCGCTGGCAGACCTCCCTCTTCAACCGCCTCTTCTCACGCTGCGCTCGCATCAACCCACACGCCCTCTACCTCTGGTAAGACCTGACCTCTGACCCTTGGCCTCTAACCCTCACGCACACCTACCTATGATAAGACCTGACCCTTAACCCTCATGCCCTCTACCTCTGGTAAGACCTGACCTCTAACCCTTGTCCTCTAATCCTCACACACTCTCCCTCTGGTAAAGACCTGACCTCTGACCCTTAACCCTCATGCCCTCTACCTCTCTGGTAAGACCTGACTTCTTATCCCTGACCCCTCTTAACCCTAATTCCCTCGGTTCCCGGTTCCACAATTGTGTGTGTGTGTGTGTGTGTGTGTGTGTGTGTGTGTGTGTGTGTGTGTAGGTTTACCAGTGGTCTAGTGTTTGGGCTGGTGTCTATGTGTGGTTCGGTGGTGCTGCTAATTAGAACCCTGCAGCAGACTGTCCATCAGATGACATCAGACCACCCTCAGGGAGCCAATCAACAAACACTACAGGTGGTGGTACGTACAAAGAACGTGTGTGTGTGTCTCTGTGTGTGTGTGTCTGTGTACTGACTGCTGTGTATGTGTGTGTGCAGGTCCCAGGTATAAACCTGCCAGTCAGCCAGCTGGCCTACTTCTTCTCTGCTTTGCTGGTCAGTGGGGTCATACACGAACTGGGCCATGCAGTGGCAGCAATAAGGTAAGATGTATCACACACACACACTAACTGGGACCTGCTGTGAGTGAACTGAGTCACTAACTCTGACCATGCTGTGAGTGAACTGAGTCACTAACGTTGACCATGCTGTGACTGAACTGGGACAGACACACAAACTGGACCATGCTGTATCTGACCTGAGTCACTAAGTCTGACCACGCTGTAACTGAACTGAGTAAGTAACTCTGACAATGCTGTTACTGGACTGAGTGAGTCACTAACTGGACCATGCTGTACCTGAACTGAGTCACTAACAGGACCATGCTGGGACTGAACTGGGACTGAGTCACTAACTGGACCATGCTGTAACTGAACTGAGTCACTAACTCTGACCATGCTGTAACTGAACTGAGTCACTAACTCTGACCATGCTGTAACTGAACATAGTCACTAACTGAGCCATGCTGTAACTGAACTGAGTAAGTAACTCTGACCATGCTGTTACTGGACTGAGTGAGTCACTAACTGGACCATGCTGTAACTGAACTGAGTCACTAACTGGACCATGCTTTAACTGAAATGAGTCACTAACGTTGACCATGCTGTGACTGAACTGGGACAGATTCACTAACTAGACCATGCTATAACTGAACTGAGTCACTAACTGGACCATGCTATAACTGAACTGAGTCACTAACTGGACCATGCTGTGACTGAACTGAGTCACTAACTCTGACCATGCTTTGACTGAACTGAGTCACTAACTGGACCATGCTTTGACTGTGACTGAACTGAGTCACTAACTCCGACCATGCTGTGATTGAACTGAGTCACTAACTCTGACCATGCTTTTGAACTGAGTCACTAACTCTGACCATGCTTTGACTGAACTGAGTCACTAACTGGACCATGCTTTGACTGTGACTGAGTCACTAACGTTGACCATGCTGTGACTGAACTGGGACAGATTCACTATCTGGACCATGCTTTGACTGTGACTGAGTCCCTAACTGGACCATGCTGTGACTGAACTGAGTCACTAACTCTGACCATGCTGTGACTGAACTGAGTCACTAACTCTGACCATGCTGTGATTGAACTGAGTCACTAACTCTGACCATGCTTTGACTGAACTGAGTCACTAACTCTGACCATGCTTTGACTGAACTGAGTCACTAACTGGACCATGCTTTGACTGTGACTGAACTGAGTCACTAACTGGACCATGCTTTGACTGTGACTGAACTGAGTCACTAACTGGACCATGCTTTGACTGTGACTGAACTGAGTGACTAACTGGACCATGCTGTAACTGAACTGAGACACGAACTCTGACCATGCTGTAACTGAACTGAATAACTAACTGGACCACAATGTAACTGAACTGAGACACGAACTGGACCATGCTTTGACTGTGACTGAACTGAGTCACTAACTGGGACCATGCTTTGACTGTGACTGAACTGAGTCACTAACTGGACCATGCTTTGACTGTGACTGAGTCACTAACGTTGACCATGCTGTGACTGAACTGGGACAGATTCACTATCTGGACCATGCTTTAACTGAACTGAGTCACTAACTGGACCATGCTGTGACTGAACTGAGTCACTAACTCTGACCATGCTTTGACTGAACTGAGTCACTAACTGGACCATGCTTTGACTGTGACTGAACTGAGTGACTAACTGGACCATGCTGTAACTGAACTGAGACACGAACTCTGACCATGCTTTGACTGAACTTAGTCACTAACAGGACCATGCTTTGACTGTTACTGAACTGAGTCACTAGCTGGACCATGCTTTGACTGTGACTGAACTGAGTCACTAACTGGACCATGCTTTGACTGTGACTGAACTGAGTGACTAACTGGACCATTCTGTAACTGAACTGAGACAAGAACTCTGACCATGCTGTAACTGAACTGAATCACTAACTGGACCATGCTTTGACTGTGACTGAACTGAGTCACTAACTGGACCATGCTTTGACTGTGACTGAACTGAGTCACTAACTGGACCATGCTTTGACTGTGACTGAACTGAGTCACTAACTGGACCATGCTGTAACTGAACTGGGACAGAGACACAAACTGGACCATGCTGTAACTGAACTGAGTCACTAAGTCTGACCATGCTGTAACTGAACTGAGACCCTAACTCTGACCACGCTGTAACTGAACTGAGTAAGTAACTCTGACAATGCTGTTACTGGACTGAGTGAGTCACTAACTGGACCATGCTGTACCTGAACTGAGTCACTAACAGGACCATGCTGGGACTGAACTGGGACTGAGTCACTAACTGGACCATGCTGTAACTGAACTGAGTCACTAACTCTGACCATGCTGTAACTGAACTGAGTCACTAACTCTGACCATGCTGTAACTGAACATAGTCACTAACTGAGCCATGCTGTAACTGAACTGAGTAAGTAACTCTGACCATGCTGTTACTGGACTGAGTGAGTCACTAACTGGACCATGCTGTAACTGAACTGAGTCACTAACTGGACCATGCTTTAACTGAAATGAGTCACTAACGTTGACCATGCTGTGACTGAACTGGGACAGATTCACTAACTAGACCATGCTATAACTGAACTGAGTCACTAACTGGACCATGCTATAACTGAACTGAGTCACTAACTGGACCATGCTGTGACTGAACTGAGTCACTAACTCTGACCATGCTTTGACTGAACTGAGTCACTAACTGGACCATGCTTTGACTGTGACTGAACTGAGTCACTAACTCCGACCATGCTGTGATTGAACTGAGTCACTAACTCTGACCATGCTTTGACTGAACTGAGTCACTAACTCTGACCATGCTTTGACTGAACTGAGTCACTAACTGGACCATGCTTTGACTGTGACTGAGTCACTAACGTTGACCATGCTGTGACTGAACTGGGACAGATTCACTATCTGGACCATGCTTTGACTGTGACTGAGTCCCTAACTGGACCATGCTGTGACTGAACTGAGTCACTAACTCTGACCATGCTGTGACTGAACTGAGTCACTAACTCTGACCATGCTGTGATTGAACTGAGTCACTAACTCTGACCATGCTTTGACTGAACTGAGTCACTAACTCTGACCATGCTTTGACTGAACTGAGTCACTAACTGGACCATGCTTTGACTGTGACTGAACTGAGTCACTAACTGGACCATGCTTTGACTGTGACTGAACTGAGTCACTAACTGGACCATGCTTTGACTGTGACTGAACTGAGTGACTAACTGGACCATGCTGTAACTGAACTGAGACACGAACTCTGACCATGCTGTAACTGAACTGAATAACTAACTGGACCACAATGTAACTGAACTGAGACACGAACTGGACCATGCTTTGACTGTGACTGAACTGAGTCACTAACTGGGACCATGCTTTGACTGTGACTGAACTGAGTCACTAACTGGACCATGCTTTGACTGTGACTGAGTCACTAACGTTGACCATGCTGTGACTGAACTGGGACAGATTCACTATCTGGACCATGCTTTAACTGAACTGAGTCACTAACTGGACCATGCTGTGACTGAACTGAGTCACTAACTCTGACCATGCTTTGACTGAACTGAGTCACTAACTGGACCATGCTTTGACTGTGACTGAACTGAGTGACTAACTGGACCATGCTGTAACTGAACTGAGACACGAACTCTGACCATGCTTTGACTGAACTTAGTCACTAACAGGACCATGCTTTGACTGTTACTGAACTGAGTCACTAGCTGGACCATGCTTTGACTGTGACTGAACTGAGTCACTAACTGGACCATGCTTTGACTGTGACTGAACTGAGTGACTAACTGGACCATGCTGTAACTGAACTGAGACAAGAACTCTGACCATGCTGTAACTGAACTGAATCACTAACTGGACCATGCTTTGACTGTGACTGAACTGAGTCACTAACTGGACCATGCTTTGACTGTGACTGAACTGAGTCACTAACTGGACCATGCTTTGACTGTGACTGAACTGAGTCACTAACTGGACCATGCTGTAACTGAACTGGGACAGAGACACAAACTGGACCATGCTGTAACTGAACTGAGTCACTAGCTCTGACCATGCTGTAACTGAACTGAGTCACTAACTCTGACCATGCTTTGACTGAACTGAGTCACTAACTCTGACCATGCTTTGACTGAACTGAGTCACTAACTGGACCATGCTTTGACTGTGACTGAACTGAGTGACTAACTCTGACCATGCTGTGACTGAACTGAGTCACTACCTTGGCCATGCTGTAACTGAATTGAGTCACTAATGATGATGATGCTGTAACTGAAATGAGTCACTATCTCTGACCATGCTTTGACTGAACTGAGTCACTAACTGGACCATGCTATAACTGGACCATGCTGTGACTGAACTGAGTCACTAACTGGACCATGCTGTGACTGAACTGAGTCACTAACTCTGACCATGCTGTGATTGAACTGAGTCACTAACTCTGACCATGCTGTAACTGAACTGAATCACTAACTGGACCATAATGTAACTGAACTGAGACACGAACTCTGACCATGCTTTGACTGTGACTGAACTGAGTCACTAACTGGACCATGCTTTGACTGTGACTGAACTGAGTCACTAACTGGACCATGCTTTGACTGTGACTGAACTGAGTCACTAACTCTGACCATGCTGTAACTGAACTGAGACACGAACTCTGACCATGCTGTAACTGAACTGAATCACTAACTGGACCATAATGTAACTGAACTGAGACACGAACTCTGACCATGCTTTGACTGTGACTGAACTGAGTCACTAACTGGACCATGCTTTGACTGTGACTGAACTGAGTCACTAACTGGACCATGCTTTGACTGTGACTGAACTGAGTCACTAACTGGACCATGCTTTGACTGTGACTGAACTGAGTCACTAACTGGACCATGCTTTGACTGTGACTGAACTGAGTGACTAACTGGACCATGCTGTAACTGAACTGAGACAAGAACTCTGACCATGCTGTAACTGAACTGAATCACTAACTGGACCATGCTTTGACTGTGACTGAACTGAGTCACTAACTCTGACCATGCTGTAACTGAACTGGGACAGAGACACAAACTGGACCATGCTGTAACTGAACTGAGTCACTAGCTCTGACCATGCTGTAACTGAACTGAGTCACTAACTCTGACCATGCTATAACTGATCTGAGTCACTAACTCTGACCATGCTATGACTGAACTGAGTCACTAACTCTGACCATGCTGTTACTGAACTGAGTCACTACCTTGGCCATGCTGTAACTGAACTGAGTCACTAACTCTGACCATGCTGTAACTGAACTGAGTCACTAACTGGGCCATGCTGTAACTGAACTGAGTCACTAACTCTGACCATCTCATAACTGATCTGAGTTACTAACTCTGACCATGCTGTGACTGAACTGAGTCACTAACTGGACCATGCTGTAACTGAATTGAGTCACTAATGATGATGATGCTGTAACTGAAATGAGTCACTAACTCTGACCATGCTTTGACTGAACTGAGTTACTAACTCTGACCATGCTGTGATTGAACTGAGTCACTAACTCTGACCATGCTGTGACTGAACTGAGTCACTAACTCTGACCATGCTGTGATTGAACTGAGTCACTAACTCTGACCATGCTTTGACTGAACTGAGTCACTAACTGGACCATGCTTTGACTGTGACTGAACTGAGTGACTAACTGGACCATGCTGTAACTGAACTGAGACACGAACTCTGACCATGCTGTAACTGCACTGAATCACTAACTGGACCATGCTGTAACTGAACTGAGTCACTAACTCTAACCAAGCTGTGACTGAACTGAGTCACTAACTGGACCATGCTATAACTGATCTGAGTCACTAACTCTGACCATGCTATGACTGAACTGAGTCACTATCTCTGACCATGCTATGACTGAACTGAGTCACTAACTCTGACCATGCTGTTACTGAACTGAGTCACTAACTGGACCATGCTTTGACTGAACTGAGTCACTAACTATGACCATGCTGTCACTGAACTGAGTCACTAACTCTGACCATGCTGTCACTGAACTGAGTCACTAACTGGTCCATGCTTTAACTGAACTGAGTCACTTATGATGACAATGCTGTAACTGAACTGGGACTGAGACATGAACTGGACCATGCTGTAACTGAACTGAGTCACTAACTGGACCATGCTGTATCTGAACTGAGTCACTAACTGGACCATGCTGTATCTGAACTGAGTCACTACCTGGACCATGCTGTAACTGAACTGAGTCACTAATTCTGGCCATGCTGTGACTGAACTGAGTCACTAACTGGACCATGCTTTGACTGAACTGAGTCACTAACTCTGACCATGCTCTAATTGAACTGAGTCACTAACTCTGACCATGCTCTAATTGAACTGAGTCACTAACTCTTACCATGCTGTGATTGAACTGAGTCACGAACTCTGACCATGATGTAACTGAACTCAGTCACTAATTCTGGCCATGCTGTGACTGAACTGAGTCACTTACGATGACGATGCTGTAACAGAACTGAGTCACTAACTGGACAATGCTGTAACTGAACTGGGACAGAGACACAAACTCGACCATGCTGTATCTGAACTGAGTCACTAACTTGACCATGCTGTGACTGAAATGAGTCATTAACTGGACCATGCTGTAACTGAACTGAGTCACTAACTCTGACCATGCTGTATCTGAACTTAGTCACTAACTCTGACCATGCTATAGCTGAACTGAGTCACTAACTGACCATGCTTTAACTGAACTGAGTCACTTACGATGACGATGCTGTGACTGAACTGAGTCACTAACTCTGACCAGGCTGTGACTGAACCCAGTCACTAACTCTAACCAAGCTGTAACTGAACTGAGTCACTAACTCTGACCATGCTGTGACTGAACTGAGTCACTACCTGGACCATGCTGTATCTGAACTGAGTCACTAACTGGACCATGCTGTGACTGAACTGAGTCACTACCTGGACCATGCTGTAACTGAACTGAGTCACTAACTGGACCATGCTGTGACTGAACTGAGTCACTAACTCTGACAATGCTGTGACTGAACTGAGTCACTAACTGGACCATGCTGTAACTGAACTGAGTCACTAACTGGACCATGCTGTAACTGAACTGAGTCACTAAGTCTGGCCATGCTGTATCTGAACTGAGTCACTAACTGGACCATGCTGTATCTGAACTGAGTCACTACCTGGACCATGCTGTAACTGAACTGAGTCACTAATTCTGGCCATGCTGTGACTGAACTGAGTCACTAACTGGACCATGCTTTGACTGAACTGAGTCACTAACTCTGACCATGCTCTAATTGAACTGAGTCACTAACTCTGACCATGCTCTAATTGAACTGAGTCACTAACTCTTACCATGCTGTGATTGAACTGAGTCACGAACTCTGACCATGATGTAACTGAACTCAGTCACTAATTCTGGCCATGCTGTGACTGAACTGAGTCACTTACGATGACGATGCTGTAACAGAACTGAGTCACTAACTGGACAATGCTGTAACTGAACTGGGACAGAGACACAAACTCGACCATGCTGTATCTGAACTGAGTCACTAACTTGACCATGCTGTGACTGAAATGAGTCATTAACTGGACCATGCTGTAACTGAACTGAGTCACTAACTCTGACCATGCTGTATCTGAACTTAGTCACTAACTCTGACCATGCTATAGCTGAACTGAGTCACTAACTGACCATGCTTTAACTGAACTGAGTCACTTACGATGACGATGCTGTGACTGAACTGAGTCACTAACTCTGACCAGGCTGTGACTGAACCCAGTCACTAACTCTAACCAAGCTGTAACTGAACTGAGTCACTAACTCTGACCATGCTGTGACTGAACTGAGTCACTACCTGGACCATGCTGTATCTGAACTGAGTCACTAACTGGACCATGCTGTTACTGAACTGAGTCACTACCTGGACCATGCTGTAACTGAACTGAGTCACTAACTGGACCATGCTGTGACTGAACTGAGTCACTAACTCTGACAATGCTGTGACTGAACTGAGTCACTAACTGGACCATGCTGTAACTGAACTGAGTCACTAACTGGACCATGCTGTAACTGAACTGAGTCACTAAGTCTGGCCATGCTGTAACTGAACTGAGTCACTAACTGGTCCATGCTTTAACTGAACTGAGTCACTAACTTGACCATGCTGTGACTGAAATGAGTCACTATCTCTAACCATGCTGTGACTGAACTGAGTCACTAACTCTGACCATGCTGTGACTGAACTGAGTCACTAACTGGACCATGCTGTAACTGAACTGAGTCACTATCTCTGACCATGCTGTATCTGAACTGAGTCACTAACTCTGACCATGCTGTAGCTGAACTGAGTCACTAACTCTGACCATGCTGTTTTTGAACTGAGTCACTAACTCTGACCATGCTGTAACTGAACTGAGTCACTAACTGGACCATGCTGTAACTGAACTGAGTCACTACCTGGACCATGCTGTAACTGAACTGAGTCACTAACTCTGACCATGCTGTAACTGAACTGAGTCACTAACTGGACCATGCTGTAACTGAACTGAGTCACTAACTGGACCATGCTGTAACTGAACTGAGTCACTAACTGGACCATGCTGTAACTGAACTGAGTCACTAACTGGACCATGCTGTAACTGAACTGAGTCACTACCTGGACCATGCTTTGACTGAACTGAGTCACTAACTCTGACCATGCTGTAACTGAACTGAGTCACTAACTGGACCATGCTGTAACTGAACTGAGTCACTATCTGGACCATGCTGTGACTGAACTGAGTCACTAACTGGACCATGCTGTGACTGAACTGAGTCACTACCTGGACCATGCTGTAACTGAACTGAGTCACTAACTCTGACCATGCTGTGACTGAACTGAGTCACTACCTGGACCATGCTGTATCTGAACTGAGTCACTATCTGGACCATGCTGTAACTGAACTGAGTCACTAACTCTGACCATGCTGTAACTGAACTGAGTCACTAGCTGGACCATGCTGTATCTGAACTGAGTCACTACCTGGACCATGCTGTAACTGAACTGAGTCACTACCTGGACCATGCTGTAACTGAACTGAGTCACTAACTCTGACCATGCTGTGACTGAACTGAGTCACTAACTCTGACCATGCTGTGACTGAACTGAGTCACTACCTGGACCATGCTGTATCTGAACTGAGTCACTAACTGGACCATGCTGTAACTGAACTGAGTCACTACCTGTACCATGCTGTAACTGAACTGAGTCACTACCTGTACCATGCTGTAACTGAACTGAGTCACTAACTGGACCATGCTTTGACTGAACTGAGTCACTAACTGGACCATGCTGTGACTGTACTGAGTCACTACCTGGACCATGCTGTAACTGAACTGAGTCACTAACTCTGACCATGCTGTGACTGAACTGAGTCACTAACTGGACCATGCTTTGACTGAACTGAGTCACTAACTGGACCATGCTGTGACTGAACTGAGTCACTACCTGGACCATGCTGTAACTGAACTGAGTCACTACCTGGACCATGCTGTAACTGAACTGAGTCACTAACTCTGACCATGCTGTAACTGAACTGAGTCACTAACTGGACCATGCTGTAACTGAACTGAGTCACTAACTGGACCATGCTGTAACTGAACTGAGTCACTAACTGGACCATGCTGTAACTGAACTGAGTCACTAACTGGACCATGCTGTAACTGAACTGAGTCACTACCTGGACCATGCTTTGACTGAACTGAGTCACTAACTCTGACCATGCTGTAACTGAACTGAGTCACTAACTGGACCATGCTGTAACTGAACTGAGTCACTATCTGGACCATGCTGTGACTGAACTGAGTCACTACCTGGACCATGCTGTAACTGAACTGAGTCACTAACTCTGACCATGCTGTGACTGAACAGAGTCACTTACTCTGACCATGCTGTAACTGAACTGAGTGAGTCACTAACTGGACCATGCTGTAACTGAATTGAGTCACTAATGATGATGCTGTAACTGAACTGAGTCACTTACTCTGACCATGCTGTATCTGGACTGAGTCACTAACTCTGACCATGCTGTAACTGAACTGAGTGAGTCACTAACTGGACCATGCTGTGACTGAACTGAGTCACTCATTCTGGCCATGCTGTGACTGAACTGAGTCACTAACTGGACCAAGCTGTAACTGAACTGAGTCACTAATTCTGGCCATGCTTTAACTGAACTGAGTCACTTACGATGACGATGCTGTAACAGAACTGAGTCACTAACTTGACCATGCTGTGACTGAAATGAGTCACTAACTCTAACCATGCTGTGACTGAACTGAGTCACTAACTCTGACCATGCTGTGACTGAACTGAGTCACTAACTGGACCATGCTGTAACTGAACTGAGTCACTAACTCTGACCATGCTGTAGCTGAACTGAGTCACTAACTCTGACCATGCTGTATCTGAACTGAGTCACTAACTGGACCATGCTGTGACTGAACTGAGTCACTAACTGGACCATGCTGTATCTGAACTGAGTCACTAACTGGACCATGCTGTAACTGAACTGAGTCACTACCTGGACCATGCTGTAACTGAACTGAGTCACTAACTCTGACCATGCAGTAACTGAACTGAGTCACTAACTCTGACCATGCTGTGACTGAACTGAGTCACTAACTGGACCATGCTGTGACTGAACTGAGTCACTACCTGGACCATGCTGTAACTGAACTGAGTCACTACCTGGACCATGCTGTAACTGAACTGAGTCACTAACTCTGACCATGCTGTAACTGAACTGAGTCACTAACTCTGACCATGCTGTAACTGAACTGAGTCACTAACTCTGACCATGCTGTGACTGAACTGAGTCACTAACTCTGACCATGCTGTGACTGAACTGAGTCACTAACTCTGACCATGCTGTGACTGAACTGAGTCACTAACTGGACCATGCTGTAACTGAACTGAGTCACTAACTCTGACCATGCTGTAACTGAACTGAGTGAGTCACTAACTGGACCATGCTGTGACTGAACTGAGTCACTAACTCTGACCATGCTGTGACTGAACTGAGTCACTAACTGGACCATGCTGTAACTGAACTGAGTCACTAACTCTGACCATGCTGTGACTGAACAGAGTCACTTACTCTGACCATGCTGTAACTGGACTGAGTCACTAACTCTGACCATGCTGTAACTGAACTGAGTGAGTCACTAACTTTTAAATGATTGGAATGAATTATCCAAAGAGAGTATAAAGATTTTGCTGTAAAGACCATGCTGTAACTGAATTGAGTAACTAATGATGATGATGCTGTAACTGAACTGAGTCACTAACTCTGACCATGCTGTGACTGAACTGAGTCACTAACTGGACCATACTGTGACTGAACTGAGTCACTAACTGGACCATGCATTAACTGTACTGAGTGACTAACTGGACCATGCTGTGACTGAACTTAGTCACTAACTCTGACCATGCTGTGACTGAACTGAGTGAGTCACTAACTGGACCATGCTGTGACTGAACTGAGTCACTAACTGGACCATGCTGTAACTGAACAGAGTCACTTACTCTGACCATGCTGTAACTGGACTGAGTCACTAACTCTGACCATGCTGTAACTGAACTGAGTGAGTCACTAACTTTTAAATGATTGGAATGAATTATCCAAAGAGAGTATAAAGATTTTGCTGTAAAGACCATGCTGTAACTGAATTGAGTAACTAATGATGATGATGCATTAACTGAACTGAGTGACTAACTGGACCATGCTGTGACTGAACTTAGTCACTAACTCTGACCATGCTGTGACTGAACTGAGTGAGTCACTAACTGGACCACGCTGTGACTGAACTGAGTCACTAACTGGACCATGCTGTAACTGAACTGAGTCACTATCTGGACCATGCTGTGACTGAACTGAGTCACTACCTGGACCATGCTGTAACTGAACTGAGTCACTAACTCCGACCATGCTGTAACTTAACTGAGTCACTAACTCTGACCATGCTGTAACTGAACTGAGTGAGTCACTAACTGGACCATGCTGTAACTGAATTGAGTCACTAATGATGATGCTGTAACTGAACTGAGTCACTAACTCCGACCATGCTGTGACTGAACAGAGTCACTTACTCTGACCATGCTGTAACTGAACTGAGTCACTAACTGGACCATGCTGTAACTGAATTGAGTAACTAATGATGCTGTAACTGAACTGAGTCACTTACTCTGACCATGCTGTATCTGGACTGAGTCACTAACTCTGACCATGCTGTAACTGAACTGAGTGAGTCACTAACTGGACCATGCTGTGACTTAACTTAGTCACTAACTGGACCATGCTGTATCTGAACTGAGTCACTAACTGGACCATGCTGTATCTGAACTGAGTCACTAACTGGACCATGCTGTAACTGAACTGAGTCACTCATTCTGGCCATGCTGTGACTGAACTGAGTCACTAACTGGACCAAGCTGTAACTGAACTGAGTCACTAATTCTGGCCATGCTGTAACTGAACTGAGTCACTAACTGGTCCATGCTTTAACTGAACTGAGTCACTAACTGGACCATGCTGTAACTGAACTGAGTCACTAACTCTAACCATGCTGTAGCTGAACTGAGTCACTAACTCTGACCATGCTGTATCTGAACTGAGTCACTAACTGGACCATGCTGTGACTGAACTGAGTCACTAACTGGACCATGCTGTATCTGAACTGAGTCACTAACTGGACCATGCTGTAACTGAACTGAGTCACTAACTGGACCATGCTGTAACTGAACTGAGTCACTACCTGGACCATGCTGTAACTGAACTGAGTCACTAACTCTGACCATGCTGTAACTGAACTGAGTCACTAACTCTGACCATGCTGTGACTGAACTGAGTCACTAACTGGACCATGCTGTGACTGAACTGAGTCACTACCTGGACCATGCTGTAACTGAACTGAGTCACTACCTGGACCATGCTGTAACTGAACTGAGTCACTAACTCTGACCATGCTGTAACTGAACTGAGTCACTAACTCTGACCATGCTGTAACTGAACTGAGTCACTACCTGGACCATGCTGTAACTGAACTGAGTCACTAACTCTGACCATGCTGTAACTGAACTGAGTCACTAACTCTGACCATGCTGTAACTGAACTGAGTCACTAACTCTGACCATGCTGTGACTGAACTGAGTCACTAACTGGACCATGCTGTGACTGAACTGAGTCACTAACTCTGACCATGCTGTGACTGAACTGAGTCACTAACTCCGACCATGCTGTAACTTAACTGAGTCACTAACTCTGACCATGCTGTAACTGAACTGAGTGAGTCACTAACTTTTAAATGATTGGAATGAATTATCCAAAGAGAGTATAAAGATTTTGCTGTAAAGACCATGCTGTAACTGAATTGAGTAACTAATGATGATGATGCATTAACTGAACTGAGTGACTAACTGGACCATGCTGTGACTGAACTTAGTCACTAACTCTGACCATGCTGTGACTGAACTGAGTGAGTCACTAACTGGACCACGCTGTGACTGAACTGAGTCACTAACTGGACCATGCTGTAACTGAACTGAGTCACTATCTGGACCATGCTGTGACTGAACTGAGTCACTACCTGGACCATGCTGTAACTGAACTGAGTCACTAACTCCGACCATGCTGTAACTTAACTGAGTCACTAACTCTGACCATGCTGTAACTGAACTGAGTGAGTCACTAACTGGACCATGCTGTAACTGAATTGAGTCACTAATGATGATGCTGTAACTGAACTGAGTCACTAACTCCGACCATGCTGTGACTGAACAGAGTCACTTACTCTGACCATGCTGTAACTGAACTGAGTCACTAACTGGACCATGCTGTAACTGAATTGAGTAACTAATGATGCTGTAACTGAACTGAGTCACTTACTCTGACCATGCTGTATCTGGACTGAGTCACTAACTCTGACCATGCTGTAACTGAACTGAGTGAGTCACTAACTGGACCATGCTGTGACTTAACTTAGTCACTAACTGGACCATGCTGTATCTGAACTGAGTCACTAACTGGACCATGCTGTATCTGAACTGAGTCACTAACTGGACCATGCTGTAACTGAACTGAGTCACTCATTCTGGCCATGCTGTGACTGAACTGAGTCACTAACTGGACCAAGCTGTAACTGAACTGAGTCACTAATTCTGGCCATGCTGTAACTGAACTGAGTCACTAACTGGTCCATGCTTTAACTGAACTGAGTCACTAACTGGACCATGCTGTAACTGAACTGAGTCACTAACTCTGACCATGCTGTAGCTGAACTGAGTCACTAACTCTGACCATGCTGTATCTGAACTGAGTCACTAACTGGACCATGCTGTGACTGAACTGAGTCACTAACTGGACCATGCTGTATCTGAACTGAGTCACTAACTGGACCATGCTGTAACTGAACTGAGTCACTAACTGGACCATGCTGTAACTGAACTGAGTCACTACCTGGACCATGCTGTAACTGAACTGAGTCACTAACTCTGACCATGCTGTAACTGAACTGAGTCACTAACTCTGACCATGCTGTGACTGAACTGAGTCACTAACTGGACCATGCTGTGACTGAACTGAGTCACTACCTGGACCATGCTGTAACTGAACTGAGTCACTACCTGGACCATGCTGTAACTGAACTGAGTCACTAACTCTGACCATGCTGTAACTGAACTGAGTCACTAACTCTGACCATGCTGTAACTGAACTGAGTCACTACCTGGACCATGCTGTAACTGAACTGAGTCACTAACTCTGACCATGCTGTAACTGAACTGAGTCACTAACTCTGACCATGCTGTAACTGAACTGAGTCACTAACTCTGACCATGCTGTGACTGAACTGAGTCACTAACTGGACCATGCTGTGACTGAACTGAGTCACTAACTCTGACCATGCTGTGACTGAACTGAGTCACTAACTCCGACCATGCTGTAACTTAACTGAGTCACTAACTCTGACCATGCTGTAACTGAACTGAGTGAGTCACTAACTGGACCATGCTGTAACTGAATTGAGTCACTAATGATGATGCTGTAACTGAACTGAGTCACTAACTCCGACCATGCTGTGACTGAACAGAGTCACTTACTCTGACCATGCTGTAACTGAACTGAGTCACTAACTGGACCATGCTGTAACTGAATTGAGTAACTAATGATGCTGTAACTGAACTGAGTCACTTACTGACCATGCTGTCACTTACTCTGACCATGCTGTACTGAACTGAGTCACTAACTGATGCTGTGACTTAACTAGTCACTAACTGGACCATGCTGTATCTGAACTGAGTCACTAACTGGACCATGCTGTATCTGAACTGAGTCACTAACTGGACCATGCTGTAACTGAACTGAGTCACTCATTCTGGCCATGCTGTGACTGAACTGAGTCACTAACTGGACCAAGCTGTAACTGAACTGAGTCACTAATTCTGGCCATGCTGTAACTGAACTGAGTCACTAACTGGTCCATGCTTTAACTGAACTGAGTCACTAACTGGACCATGCTGTAACTGAACTGAGTCACTAACTCTGACCATGCTGTAGCTGAACTGAGTCACTAACTCTGACCATGCTGTATCTGAACTGAGTCACTAACTGGACCATGCTGTGAATGAACTGAGTCACTAACTGGACCATGCTGTATCTGAACTGAGTCACTAACTGGACCATGCTGTAACTGAACTGAGTCACTAACTGGACCATGCTGTAACTGAACTGAGTCACTACCTGGACCATGCTGTAACTGAACTGAGTCACTAACTCTGACCATGCTGTAACTGAACTGAGTCACTAACTCTGACCATGCTGTGACTGAACTGAGTCACTAACTGGACCATGCTGTGACTGAACTGAGTCACTACCTGGACCATGCTGTACCTGAACTGAGTCACTACCTGGACCATGCTGTAACTGAACTGAGTCACTAACTCTGACCATGCTGTAACTGAACTGAGTCACTAACTCTGACCATGCTGTAACTGAACTGAGTCACTAACTCTGACCATGCTGTGACTGAACTGAGTCACTAACTGGACCATGCTGTGACTGAACTGAGTCACTAACTCTGACCATGCTGTGACTGAACTGAGTCACTAACTGGACCATGCTGTAACTGAACTGAGTCACTAACTCTGACCATGCTGTAACTGAACTGAGTGAGTCACTAACTGGACCATGCTGTGACTGAACTGAGTCACTAACTCTGACCATGCTGTGACTGAACTGAGTCACTAACTGGACCATGCTGTAACTGAACTGAGTCACTAACTCTGACCATGCTGTGACTGAACAGAGTCACTTACTCTGACCATGCTGTAACTGAACTGAGTCACTAACTGGACCATGCTGTAACTGAATTGAGTAACTAATGATGCTGTAACTGAACTGAGTCACTAACTCTGACCATGCTGTGACTGAACTTAGTCACTAACTCTGACCATGCTGTGACTGAACTGAGTGAGTCACTAACTGGACCATGCTGTGACTGAACTGAGTCACTAACTGGACCATGCTGTAACTGAACTGAGTCACTAACTCTGACCATGCTGTGACTGAACTGAGTCACTAACTGGACCATGCTTTTCTGACCATCACTTCACATAGCAAATAAAATAATTCAAATGTTTAAGGATAAAAAAAAAAATCGATTTAACTTTCACCTACTCCAACCAGCGATTCATTTCCTCATCGTTGTTGTGGAGTACGGGAGCTCTGGGAAAAAATATATTTCATTTCTTCAAAAAACACCTCATTTTAGAAATGTAAACTTTCTCAGTATTGTGATGCAGGTTTTTAGATGTTGTACACATGAAAAAATGGAACCTTTAAAATAGAAAGTGTGTGTGTGTGTGTGTGTGTGTGTGTGTGTGTAGGGAGCAGGTACGTGTGAATGGTTTCGGTGTGTTTGTGTTCGTGGTGTATCCCGGAGCTTTTGTAGATCTCTTCACCACACACCTCAACCTCATCTCACCTGCCCAACAGCTACGCATCTTCTGTGCAGGTAAGATTCTCACACATTCAGACACACACCTCAACTAAGAGAGCGTGTGTACTATTGGGTCCTCTAACCAGAACATCGTCCATTGTTTTCTGTTCATGTTGAATCAAATCTGTTCGACCACTTGGCAGGTGATCACTTGTTGGTTATTACTGCATTGTCGGAACTAGAAGCACAAGCATTTCGCTACACTCGCATTAACATCTGCTAACCATGTGTATGTGACAAATAAAATTTGATTTGATTTGAAGATACCACTCTAACGGTGAACACGTTTTAACTAACCATCTTCAAAACTCGCATCTCTGTCTCTCTCTCTCTCTCTCTCTCTGTCTCTCTCTCTGTCTCTCTCTCTCTCTGTCTCGCTCTCTGTCTCGCTCTCTGTCTCGCTCTCTGTCTCGCTCTCTGTCTCGCTCTCTGTCTCGCTCTCTGTCTCGCTCTCTGTCTCGCTCTCTGTCTCGCTCTCTGTCTCGCTCTCTGTCTCGCTCTCTGTCTCGCTCTCTGTGTCTTTGTCTCTCTCTGTCTCTGTCTCTCTCTCTGTGTCTCTCTCTGTCTCTCTCTGTCTCTCTCTCTGTCTCTCTCTCTCTCTGTCTCTCTCTCTCTCTGTCTCTCTCTCTCTCTCTCTCTCTAGGGGTGTGGCATAACTTTGTGCTGTGTGTAGCAGCATTGTGTTTCCTCTTCCTGTTGCCTGTCTTCCTGTTTCCTGTTTACTACACTGGGGCTGGAGCCCTCGTCACCGAGGTGGTGCAGGTTAGTGTGGGACAGTAGTGTGAAGAGCTGAATTGATACGATAATGATGAATAGAACGCTACGTTTCTAACATGAATGTGCACCTTTGAACTACTACGACTGAAGACATCATTTGTCCCATTAACAATCCCCCAGATTAACAAACGTATTTCATTTCAAACTTGACATTTCTCTAGTATAGGCTACTTATAATGAACGATATCAGCTAAATTCCCGTGTCGATCATTTTCAGTTTATTGTCCCAGCTCTAGTGTGTTTGTGTGAACAAACTGGTTTAGCCCTCTTGTAAGTTAACAAACACTAGATTGTTACCTCTCTCTCTGTATGTGTGTGTGTGTGTGTCAGGGCTCTCCTGCAGACGGTCCTAGAGGTCTGTCAATAGGTGACATGGTGACCGGGCTGGAGGATTGTGATGTCAGAACAGTAGAGGACTGGAACTCCTGTCTCACAATCCACACTCACACACCTCAGACTGGATACTGTGTCCCAACACACACCCTGCAACCCAGCTGGGCCCATGGTCGAGGTACACACACACACACACACACATCTCAGACTGAATGCTGGGCCCACGGTCGAGGTACACACACACACACACACACACACACACACATCTCGGACTGAATGCAGGGCCCATGGTCGAGGTACACACACACACACACACACACACACATCTCAGACTGAATACTGTGTCCCAACACACACCCTGCATCCCAGCTGGGCCCACGGTCGAGGTACACACACACCAATGTTACTAATGCTTCACTCTCTCCTCTCACTCTCCTCTTCCTCTCTTTGTCTCTGTCCTCTCCCTCTCTCCCTGTAGTTTACAGGAGGTTGGATACTTCTATAGAATGCTGCAGTGACAACAGTCTGATCTCTCCCTGTAGTTTACAGGAGGTTGGATACTTCTATAGAATGCTGCAGTAACAACAGTCTGATCTCTCCCTGTAGTTTACAGGAGGTTGGATACTTCTATAGAATGCTGCAGTAACAACAGTCTGATCTCTCCCTGTAGTTTACAGGAGGTTGGATACTTCCATAGAATGCTGCAGTAACAACAGTCTGACTGATCTTTGCTTCTCCTACACCAAACTACAGGAGAAGGAGGTGAGACACACAAACAGACACACACATAAGGCTGACCCCATTTAGTTGACTGCTCGATTGTTTGGTTGATAGCCTGTTTGTCGAGCGGTCGCAAATATATGTGACACCAGTTTGAGCCGTTCCCCTCTCAGTAGACAAATCCTTTGAGGAGGCTGCAGGTATGGTACAGTCCAATAGGAACGGGATTAAGACTCAGAAGGCGGGGCTCCAGAATGCACGTTCTCCCGCCAATTCGTGCTCATTCATTATTTCATAACTTCATTGTGTGAATTGTTTACCCTTTGATTGGTAGTCTATCAATTCTCCATTACATACACTGAGTACAAAACATTATGAAACCCTGCTTTTTCCATGACAGACTGACCAGGTGAAAGCTATGATCCCTTATTGATGTCACTTGTTAAATCCATTTCAATCAGTGTAGATGAACGGGAGGAGGCAGGTTAAATAATGATTTTTAAGCTTAGAGATAATTGAGACATGGATTGTGTATGTGTGTCATTCAGAGGATGAATGGGCAAGACAAAATATTGAAGTGCCTTTGAACTGGGTTTGGTAGTAGGTGCCAGGCGCACCGGTTTGTGTCAAGAACGGCAATGCTGCTGGGTGTAACACATAGAGGTAGACCTCGGCTACCTGGCCTGATTACACACAGAGGTAGACCTCGGCTACCTGGCCTGATTACACACAGAGGTAGACCTCGGCTACCTGGCCTGATTACACACAGAGGTAGACCTCAGCTACCTGGCCTGATTACACACAGAGGTAGACCTCGGCTATAAATATGTCCATCAGGGGATGTCTGTAGGGGTTAAAGTCCCGTCACTGCAACGGTTTTCTGTCATTAGGATTCTGGAGAGGTCGTTTCCGCAATAAAATCCAAATCCATTCCTTGCTGCCAAAGTTGCCGTTGTGCCCTTGGGCAGAATATAATATTATAATTCCCTTCTCTTACAGGTTTTGGTTTTTCCATTTATGTTTTGAGGTTTGACCTTTAGCACACCGATTGGTGTCACCTCATTAGTCAGTAAATGTGCTGGCTTGACCATCTCTTTAGTCAGTAGGTGTTACACCTGTACTGGCTTGTCCATCTCTTTAGTCAGAAGGTGTTACACCTGTACTGGCTTGTCCATCTCTTTAGTCAGTAGGTGTTACACCTGTACTGGCTTGTCCATCTCTTTAGTCAGTAGGTGTTACACCTGTACTGGCTTGTCCATCTCTTTAGTCAGTAGGTGTTACACCTGTACTGGCTTGTCCATCTCTTTAGTCAGTAGGTGTTTCACCTGTACTGGCTTGTCCATCTCTTTAGTCAGAAGGTGTTTCACCTGTACTGGCTTGTCCATCTCTTTAGTCAGTAGGGGTTTCACCTGTACTGGCTTGTCCATCTCTTTAGTCAGTAGGGGTTTCACCTGTACTGGCTTGTCCATCTCTTTAGTCAGTAGGTGTTACACCTGTACTGGCTTGTCCATCTCTTTAGTCAGTTGGTGTTACACCTGTACTGGCTTGTCCATCTCTTTAGTCAGTAGGTGTTACACCTGTACTGGCTTGTCCATCTCTTTAGTCAGTAGGTGTTTCACCTGTACTGGCTTGTCCATCTCTTTAGTCAGTAGGTGTTTCACCTGTACTGGCTTGTCCATCTCTTTAGTCAGTAGGTGTTACACCTGTACTGGCTTGTCCATCTCTTTAGTCAGTAGGGGGTTTCACCTGTACTGGCTTGTCCATCTCTTTAGTCAGTAGGGGGTTTCACCTGTACTGGCTTGTCCATCTCTTTAGTCAGTAGGGGGTTTCACCTGTACTGGCTTGTCCATCTCTTTAGTCAGTAGGTGTTACACCTGTACTGGCTTGTCCATCTCTTTAGTCAGAAGGTGTTACACCTGTACTGGCTTGTCCATCTCTTTAGTCAGTAGGGGGTTTCACCTGTACTGGCTTGTCCATCTCTTTAGTCAGTAGGTGTTACACCTGTACTGGCTTGTCCATCTCTTTAGTCAGTAGGTGTTTCACCTGTACTGGCTTGTCCATCTCTTTAGTCAGTAGGTGTTACACCTGTACTGGCTTGTCCATCTCTTTAGTCAGAAGGTGTTTCACCTGTGCTATCACAGGTTTCTATTGGCTGGCCCAGTGCTCCAGTTTCCTTGAGAGAGGTGGAGGGTCAACATCTTTAGTTGGCTCCTATTTGATTTCTAGAAAAACAATCCTATATCTGATCTTCCCTGTTTTTTGTTTTGCTCCACCTTTTTGGTTTGCTTCCTGTCTTTAAGTTGGTATGGGTTATTCTTTTGTTTGCCTCTTAGTGGGCAAATTTAGTGGGCTCTCATGGTGGGTGTCTTAAGTTCCAGTTGTTGCTACTAGTCAACTGTATGAGTGTCTTTCAGAACCCCTCCTAGAACCCCACCTGTTTAGTTTTGGTTTGTCAGTGACTCTTTATTATTTCCCCCTTCTGTTTGAGTGACATTATTTGGTTTTCTTGTTGGGGAACGTAACAAAATGGGGGCTCATCCGGGAATTGTTTCCCATTTAGTATGTTAATATCTCTAATCACCTACTCTGAAGCTCTGCTATGCTCAGATATTTGAGTGTTCAAAATACACTTTTGTGGTCGAGTTTGTCACTGACATCCACCTTGAGGGGTTGGTTACAAGACGGGTAGAATCATCTTGCATAAACACTTAGAAAATAAAACAAAACATGGACTTTAAGTTGGAAGCATTTGTGAAAAACTACATGGGAGATGCTTGATAAATGTATGAAGGTGAATCTGCTTGTCATTGCAAAGCATTATGATATCAAAGTTGCAGGTGCTGACTAGAAAGCAGTAGTCAAGGAGTTAGTCTTTACTGCTTTGGTGTAGGAGGACATCCTTCCATAGAGGAAGGATGATGGAAAGGGTTCTACAGGTGGTAGAGTATACCCCATAGAGGGAGGAGGATGGAAAGGGTTCTACAGGTGGTAGAGTACACCCCATAGAGGGAGGATGATGGAAAGGGTTCTACAGGTGGTAGAGTATACCCCATAGAGGGAGGATGATGGAAAGGGTCCTACGGGTGGTAGAGTACACCCCATAGAGGGAGGAGGATGGAAAGGGTTCTACAGGTGGTAGAGTACACCCCATAGAGGGAGGATGATGGAAAGGGTTCTACAGGTGGTAGAGTACACCCCATTGAGGGAGGAGGATGGAAAGGGTTCTACAGGTGGTAAGAGTACACCCCATAGAGGGAGGATGATGGAAAGGGTCCTACGGGTGGTAGAGTACACCCCATAGAGGGAGGAGGATGGAAAGGGTTCTACAGGTGGTAAGAGTACACCCCATAGAGGGTTGATGATGGAAAGGGTCCTATGGGTGGTAGAGTATACCTCATAGATGTGCAACTGAGAGAGAGAGAACTAAAGGCAAAATGGAAACAACAGAAACTAGAACTGGAGCACAAGGAAAGGAAACGTGCAGCCACACTAGAACAAGAAGAACATTCACATGCCTTTCGATTTAAAGAGATGGATCTGGAAGCACTCTGAATCCAGTCAGGCCATCCTGCACCCTCAACAGAGTTTGATCTTGATCAGAACAGCTGGCTTGTACTGCCTTTCATGGAGAAGGAGGTGGATGTATATTTTAGTGTTTGAGCGGATTGCCACGTCCTCCAAAGTGTTCTTGTGGAAAAAGTTCAGAAAGTGGAATCTGCTTTAGCTCTTGGCCACATTTCAGATTATGACACTGTTAAACTTGCTATCCTTTGCATTTACGAGTCAGAGGTTTACAGACAATTGTTCCGTAAATTATGAAAAACAATCACAAAGCCACGTTGAGTTCGCAAGAGAATTAGCATGTCTTTTTGATCAGTGTTTGGTGTTCTCAAGAGGTCAAGGACCTTGAGGATTTAAAGACACTCATACTTCTCAAGTAGTTAAAAAATTGCGAGAGAGCTGCAGTTCTTGCAGATGAGTTTGTGTTGACACACAAAACTACTTTCACGTAACAAGGCACCCAGTAGTTATCCCTACGCAAAAAGCAATCAAGATAAGTCACCTCCTACTGCAAGGTATCAGTCATTTTCTAACAGTGAAGGGGGGGGTCTCATTCATTTTCGGAAACGATTTGGCTGGAGGGAAGTTCGTGTCAAATCTTGTTGTTTGTAAGAAACCCAGAGTAGAGGAACTTGATGGGTTATCAGAACCCTAGCGTGTCGACTGTTTATGATTTTTCAACGCCGAAACCGATTTATTGGAGGACCAAAATCGGCTAATTTTATTAATTCATTGTAAAAATAGATATATATATTTGTATATTAAAAAAAAAAAAAATAGTCTGGATATTTATTATTTGAATATTTATTTATTTGTAATGACAATTACAACAATACTGAATGAACAATGAACAGTTTTATTTGAACTTAATATAATATATAAATAAAATCAATTTAGTCTGAAATAAATATTGAAACATGCTCAATTTGGTTTAAATAATGCAAAAACAGTGTTGGAGAAGAAAGTAAAAGTGCAATATGTGCCATGTAAAAAAGTTAACGTTTAAGTTCCGTACTCAGAACATATGAAAGCTGGTGGTTCAATATCCCCAGTTCTACAACATTCCCATCAAAGAAATATTAGGTTGCAGTTATAATAGGAATTATGACGCGTCGACTAGTTCTCTCTTATACCATTTGCATTTCATATATCTTTGACTATTGGATGTTCTAATAGGCACTTTAGTATTGCCAGCCTAATCTCAGGAGTTGATAGGCTTGTCATAAACAAGTCATAAACAGCCCTGTACATCAAACATTCCTAAGAGCTGCTGGCAAATGCAGTAAAGTTTGAATGAACGCTTACGATCCTGCTGCTGCCTACCACTGCTCAGTCAGACTGCTCTATCAAATATCAAATCATAGACTTAGTTATAATAAACACACAGAAATACAAGCCTCAGTTTCCGGATTTGACCATATTAATGACCTATTGTTTCGAAAACAAAACGTTTATTCTTTCAGTGAAATACGGAACCGTTCCGTATTTTATCTAACGGGTGGCATCCATCAGTCTAAATATTGCTGTTACATTGTACAACCTTCAATGTTATGTCATAATTATGTAAAATTCTGGCAAATTAGTTCGCAAAGAGCCAGTTGGCCCAAACTGCTGCATATACCCTGACTGCGTGCAATGAATGCAAGAGAAGTGACACAATTTCCCTAGTTAATCCTCAACACTAAATCATCTGAATCTCTACATTTAACATTTTAGGTCAACAACATATTTAAAAGCAATAGCAGTGTTTTTTTACAGTGGATAATAGCTCAGAATCATTTGCCTGCTAACATGAATTTCTTTTAACTAAATATGCAGGTTTAAAAATATATACTTCTGATTTTAAGAAAGGCATTGGATGTTTATGGTTAGGTACATTCGTGCAACGATTGTGCTTTTTTCACGGACGCGAAGTTGAAGTAGGCTGTGATTCGATGATAAATTAACAGGCACCGCATTGATTATATGCAACGCAGGACAAGCTAGTTAACCTAGTAATTTCATCAACTATGTGTAGTTAACTAATGAATGTGTATTGTTTTTTTATAAGATTAGTTTAATGCTAGCTAGCAACTTACCTTGGCTCCTTGCTGCACTCGCGTATCAGGTGGTCAGCCTGCCACGCAGTTTCCTTCTGGAATGCAATATAATCATCCATAAACGGTGTCCAAAAATGCAGATTACCGGTTGTTATGAAAACTTGAAATTGTCCCTTATTAATCGGCCGACCTCTACTAACGTGATCCCAGCATGTGCCGTTACACGCGGCATGTCTAAGAAAGCCACCGGAAGCAAGTCTAGTGTTGAGGATGTCAGCGATCCCACCATGGTCGATCTGTCTGAGACGTTTATGGGTGATCCTGATTTCAGTAAACCTCCTGAGTTGACCTCTCCTTTGCAAACCCCAAAGGTGAGCGAGTTTGTAGAACCGCTGAAGGAAGAGAGGCTCCCTACAGCTGACACTTCAATGTCTAGTAAATATGTTTCCCTCTCCCCTTTTTCTGCTAAGTAATGGCCAGAGAAGGAGTTTGATGAAGTTCGTGGGGGGATTCTTTGACAGAGATGGTGTTCTAATGAGGAAATGGCGTTCTAGCAACACTTCTGGGCAGGACGAATGTCCCAGTGTATCTCAAATTGTCATTCCAATTGCACTTCAACAAGAGATAGAGGTTGGCTCACGATGGTAGTATGGCAGGCCATCTTGGGCTCAACAAGATGTATGACCATGTCTTGCTTAACTTCTTCTGGTCTGATTTGAAACAGGATGTTGTGACTAACCGAACTGGGCTGTACCGGTTGCACCTTTGCTATTCCTGCTTTTGACTAACATTTCAGCAGGGTTCTGGTGAACTGTGTTCGTCCTTTGCCCAGAGCAAAGAGTAGTAATCAGTTTTCTCTTGACAATCGTGTGCATTTAAGCTAACCCAAACCCTTTTCCTAACCTTAACTTCCCATCACTAGGAGCATGTATTAATCCTGCTGTAGGACTCATTGGAGCCAGCACTAGCAGGTCAAACGAAAGACTAAAATGAACGAGTCGCTCAGAAAAACAAATCATGACTCTCGAGTCATTAAAAATAGTTGTTAAAAAAAAGAAGAATCGTTTGCCAACTGCACATCACTAATGCACCTGTGTGCGTCCTTATTAAATTCCGAGGCTTTGAAGATAATTTACTGTATTATTCAATATTATTATATATGTTACCACATTTACTTTTTCTCAAACAGCAAAGTCACTATCCTATGTCAATCTTCTATCCCCTGTAGTAGGCCTAATAAAGTTGACCTATTCTACTGGTCAGCTTGTTCTATGCAAGAAATAAATATTCCAAACAGACTCTGGGACAGTTGTGGGACAATAGATTTTTTTTAAATTCATACAACCACTGCACATCAAAAAGACTTTCAGAAGCAATGAGGCTAATAGTACAGATCAGAACGTTTAGCTTAACATGTTGATAAACTATTATTTCTTCACATTATAAGCGCAGAAATGTGCACACGGCAGTAGACGTGCGAATGTTCCGAAATGCAATTATCCTGAAAACACTGTTCTCAAGAGCTCAATGCACATACGAGCAGTTCCATGTGACAGAGATGAAAATATTAATTAGAAATGTAGAAAGAGGGTAGATCTAAGGTTGATAATATGACTGGGTAGTAATGCCTTTGGCTACTGGACAATGAAAAAAAATGTTGATTTGAAAACCAATAGAACATGAGATAAATGCTGGTTTCAATGGCCAATGAGGAAGTGTTTATATATACTGAACAAAAATATAAACGCAACATGTAATGTATTGGCCTCATGTTCCATGAGCTGAATTAAAAGTCCCCAGAAATGTATGCACAAAAATATTATTTCACTCAACTTTTGTGCACAAATTTGTTTACATCCCTGTTACTGAGCATTTCTCCTTTGCCAAGATAATCCATCCACCTGACAGGTGTGGTATATCAAGAAGCTGATTAAACAGCATGATCATTATCACAGATGCACCTTGTGCTAGGGACAATAAAAGGCCACTCTCTAAAATGTGCAAAGATGTCTCAACTTTTGAGGGAGGTTGCCTTTGTTTGGCATGCTGACTGCAGGAATGTCCCTCAGAGCTGTTGCCAGATAATTTAATGTTAATTTCTCTATAGGCCGGCTCCACCGTCGTTTTAGAGAATTTGGCAGTACGTCCAACCGGGCCTCACAACCGCAGACCACGTGTAACCACGACAGCCCAGGACCTCTGGCTTCTTCACCTGCGGGATTGTGTGAGACCAGCCATCCGGATAGTTGATGAAACTGACGAGTATTTCTGTCTGTATTAAAGCCCTTTTGTGGGGAAAAACTCATTCTGATTGGCTAGGCCTGGCTCCCAAGAGGGTGGGCCTATGCCCTTCCAGGCCCACCCGGTGCACCCCTGCCCAGTCATGTGAAATCCATAGGTTAGTGCCTAATGAATTTATTTCAATTGACTGATTTCCTTATATAAACTGTAACTCAGTAAAATCTTTTAAATTGTCGCATGTTGCTTTTATATTTTTTGTTCAGTATTATTCCCACAATTTCTATGGTCGGATTTTGGCTTTTTGAAACAAGGTAAGACATGCATAAAATGTTTCAAACAATTGCGTGTATTGTTACATAGCTTCAAAATGCTGACTGCCTCCACTCAAATCGCAAGGTGGGGGATGTTGCAACAGGCACTGACCTTTCTCTCCTATCAGAACGAACCGTGCCTCGAGTAGGCCTATGTCGATATTAAAATGATCCTACATTTATATTAGTCAATCATAACTGGCATTTAGCCAATATACACTACATGACCAAAAGTATGTAGACACCTGCTCGTCGAACATCTCATTCCAAAATCCACTCTTCTGGTAAGGCTTGTTGGAACATTGCTGCGGGGACTTGCTTCCATTTAGCCACGAGCATTAATGAGGTCAGGCCCTGATGTTGGGCAATTATACCTGGCTCGCAGTCGGCGTTCAAATTCATCCGAAAGGTGTTCGATGGGATTGAGGTCAGAGCTCTGCAGGCCAGTCAAATTCTTCCACACTGATCTTAACAAACCATTTCTGTATGGACCTCACTTTGTCTCCGGGGTATTGTCATGCTGAAACAGGAAAGGGCCTTCCCCAAACTGTTGTCATAAAGTTGGAAGTCAGAATCATCTAGAATGTCATTGTATGCTGTAGCGTTAAGATTTCCTTTCATTGGAACTAAGGGGCCTAGTCTGAACCATGAAAAACAGACCCAGACCATTATTCCTCCTCCACCAAACTTTACAGTTGGCACTCTGCATTTGGGCAGGTAGCATTCTCCTGGCATCCTCCAAACCCAGATTCGTTCATCAGACTGCCTGATGTGGTGAAGCGTGATTCATCACTCCAAAGAACGTGCTTCCACTGCTCTAGAGTCCATTGGTGGCGAGCTTTACACCACTTCAGCCGATGCTTGGCATTGCTGGCCATGGAAACCCATTTCATGAAGCTCCTGACGAACAGTTATTGTGCAGACGTTGCTTCCAGATGCAGTTTGGATCTTGGTAGTGAGTGTTGCAGCTGAGGACAGGCGTTTTTTACGCTCTACGCCCTTCAGCACTCGGCGGTCCCGTTCTGTGAGCTTGTGTGTCCTACCACTTCACGGCTGAGCAGTTGTTGCTCCTAGAGGTTTCCACTTCACAATAACAGCACTTACAGTTGACCGGGGCATCTCTAGCAGGGCAGAAATTTGACGAACTGACTTGTTAGAAACGGGGCATCCTATGACGGTGCCACTTTGAAAGTCACCGAGCTCTTCAGTAAGGCCATTCTACTGTCACTGTTTGTCTATGGAGCTTTCTTGGCTGTGTGCTCAATTTTATACACCTGTCAGCAACGGGTGTGGCTGAACTGGCCAAATCCATGAATTTGAACTGGTGTCCACATACTTTTGTATATATACTTTATATTTTTAAAGTATATTTTCTGGTGCCTCCCTCATGTCAGCATCGGTGTGGACATGAGGCTGTAGCCAATATGCATATAACCTACACCTATACATTTGTCTTAACAAAATATCTGGAGTTTTTCGGTTTTGAATCATTTTAATTGGCTATTTGTTAATGGCTCGGTGTCCTCGCAGAAGGCCTGGATTCCCTAGTAGATTGGGCACCTCTTGAAGGGCAAAAGGCCTTGCCCCTAAAATCACATACTTCCAGGCCTGAAGCCGTCAATGCACAACAATTCTTAATGCAATTGCGGGAAAAACACTTTTCAGATGATTAATAATACTTTGTCATTATAATTCATTATTATTATAAAAAATCTGGCCTTTTCAAAGTTTATTCATCACGTGCACAGGGTTAGGGCACAGGATATAGCAGGTTTAAAACAGTACAATGAAAGTCTTACCATGATAATAATACAGATAATAATCATAAGATAAATCATAATATTGATAATAATAATATAGATAATGATAATATTGATAATGATAATAATATAGATAGTAATATAGATAATAATAATATTAATAATATATATGATAATATAGATAATGATAATATTGATAATAATATAGATACTGATAATATAGATAGTAATATGGATAATAATAATATATTAATAATATTGATAATAATATAGATATAATAATAATAATAATAATAATAATAATGATGGACTGTCGTTTCGCTTTGCTTATTTGAGCTGTTCTTGCCATAATATGGACTTGGTCTTTTACCAAATAGGGCTATCTTCTGTATACCACCCCTACCTTGTCACAACACAACTGATTGGCTCAAACGCATTAAGAAGGAAAGAAATTCCACACATTAACTTTTAACAAGGCACACCTGTTCATTGAAATGCATTCCAGGTGAACACATCATGAAGCTGGTTGAGAGAATGCCAATAATGTGCAACGCTGTCATCAAGGCAAAGGGTGGCTATTTGAAGAATCTCAAATATAAAATATATTTTGATTTGTTTAACACTTTTTTTGGTTACTACATGATTCCATATGTGTTATTTCATAGTTTTGATTTCTTCAATATTATTCTACAATGCAGAAGGGAAAAAAAGTAAGAAACTCTGGAATGACTAGGTGTTTCCAAACTTTTGACTGGTACTGTATATACAGGTCAGTGTCAGTACCTTATTCAATATGCAGGGGTACTGGAGTGGTTGTATATACAGGTCTGTGTCAAATCGAATCAAACTTTATTTGTCACATACACCGAATACAACCGGTGTAGACCTTACCATGAAATGCTTACTTACAAGCTCTTAACCAACAATGTAGTTCAAGAAAGAATATTTACCAAATAAACAAAAGTAACACAGTACAATAACAAGGCTATGTACAGGGGGGTACCGGTACTGAGTCAATGTGGAGGCTATATACAGGGGGGTACCGGTACTGAGTCAATGTGGAGGCTATGTACAGGGTTACCGGTACTGAGTCAATGTGGAGGCTATGTACAGGGGGTACCGGTACTGAGTCAATGTGGAGGCTATGTACAGGGGTACCGGTACTGAGTCAATGTGGAGGCTATATACAGGGGGGTACCGGTACTGAGTCAATGTGGAGGCTATGTACAGGGGGGTACTGGTACTGAGTCAATGTGGAGGCTGTATACAGGGGGTACCGGTACTGAGTCAATGTGGAGGCTATGTACAGGGGGTACCGGTACTGAGTCAATGTGCGGGGGTACAAGGTAATATGTACATGTAGTTAGGGGGAAGTGATAATGAATAGCAGTAGCCTAAAAGAAGGGGGGGGGTCAATGCAAATAGTCCAGGTAGCCATTTGATTAGCTGTTCAGTTGTCTTATGGCTCTGGGGTAAAAGCTGTTTTGGACCTAGACTTGGCGCTCCGGTACCGCTTGCTGTGCGGTAGCAGAGATAACAGTCTATGACTAGGGTGGCTGGAGTCTTTGGCAATTTTTAGGGCCTTCCTCTGACACCGCCTGGTATAAGATGTCCTGGATGGCACGAAGCTTGGCCCCAGTGATGTACTGGGTCGTACGCACTACCCTCTGTAGTGCCTTGCGGTCGGAGGCCAAACAGTTGCCATACCAGGCGGTGATGCTCCCAGTCAGGATGCTCTCAATGGTGCAGCTGTAGAACATTTTGAGGATCGGAGGACCCATGCCAAATCATTTCAGTCTCCTGGGGAGGAATAGGCTTAGTCGTGCCCTCTTCACGACTGTCTTGGTGTGTTTGGACCATCCTAGTTTGTTGGTGATGTGGACACCAAAGAGCTTGGAAGCTCTCAACCTGCTCTACTACAGCCCCGTCGATGAGAATGGGATCATGCTTGGGCCTGCTTTTCCTGTAGTCCACAATCATCTCCTTTGTCTTGATCACGTTGAGGGATAGGTTGTTATTCTGGCACCACTCGGCCAAGTCTCTGACCTCCTCATAGGCTGTCTCGTCATTGTCAGTGATCAGACTTACCACTGTTGTGGTACACAATGGTGTTGGAGTTGTGCCTGGCCATGCAGTCGTGGATGAACAGGGAGTACAGGAGGGAACTGAGCAAGCACCCCTGAGGGGCTCCAGTGTTGAGCATCAGCGTGGCTGGTGTATTGTTTCCTGCCCTCACCACCTGGGGGGGGGCGGCCTGTCAGGATGTCCAGGATCCAGTTGCAGAGGGAGGTGTTAAGTCCCAGGGTCCTTAACTTAGTGATGAGCTTTGCTGGCACATATGGTGTTGAATGCTGAGCTGTATTCAATGAACAGCATTCTCATGTAGGTGTTCCTTTTGTCCAGGTGGGAAAGGGCAGTGTGGAGTGAGATAGAGATTGCATCATCTGTGGATCTGTTGGGGCGGTATGTGAATTGGAGTGGGTCTAGGGTTTCTGGGATAATGGTGTTAATGTGAGCAATGACCAGCCTTTCAAAGCACTTCATGGCTATGGGTCTGTAGTCATCTAGTCAGGTTACCTTAGTGGGCACAGGGACTATGGTGGTCTGCTTGAAACATGTTGGTATTACAGACTCAATCAGGGACATGTTGAAAATGTCAGTGAAGACACCTGCCAGTTGGTCAGCACATGTCCGGAGCACCCGTCCTGGTAATCTGTCTGGCCCCGCGGCATTACTCATGTCGGCTACGGAGAGTATGATCACCCAGTCGTCCAGAACAGCTAATGCTCTCATGCATGCCTCAGTGTTGCTTGCCTCGAAGCGAGCATAGAAGGGATTTAGCTCGTCTGGTAGGCTTGTGTCACTGGGCAGCTCGTGGCTGTGCTTCCCTTTTTGTAGTCTGTAATTGTTTGCAGGCCCTGCCACATCTGACGAGCGTCGGAGCCGATGCAGTACCATTCAATCTTAGTCTTGTATTGGCGCTTTGCCTGTTTGATGGTTCGTCTGAGGGTGTAGCGGGATTTCTTAAAAGCGTCTGGATTAGAGTCCTGCTCCTTGAAGGCAGCAGCTCTGCCCTTTAGCTCAGTGCGGATGTTGCCTGTAATCCATGGTTTCTGGTTGGGGTATGTACGTACAGTCACTTTGGGGATGATGTCATCGATGTACTTATTGGTGAAGCCAGTGACTGATGTGGTGTACTCCTCAATGCCATCGGAAGAATCCCGGAACATATTCCAGTCTGTGCTAGCAAAACTGTCCTGTATCTTATGACCAGGTGATAGAAGCTGTTTAGGAGTCTGTTTGTGAGAGCCTTGATGTACCGGTACCGCCTGCCGGGCGGGATCATGGAGAACAGTCCATGTCTCGGGTGTCCAGTAGTGTAAATGCAGATGGGCAACCCCATGCTTCAGCCCATGTATTTATAGCCACTATGCTGCTTGTTGGACTATAGGTGATTTAAAAGAAATAATAGTAATAATTGAACCTTTATTTAGCTAGACTATAGGTGATAATATAGACCATGCATAGGGTTCTCACTTGGTGGACTACAGCTATGACTGGAATGTACTCTTGCGTAGCAGGTTTGGAGAATTTGGTCTTTATTTTATACTTTTATTTATCTCTGTTTTTCCAGGTAAGTTGACTGAGAACACATTCTCATTTACAACGACGACCTGGGGAATAGTTACAGGGGAGAGGAGGGGGATGAATGAGCCGATTGGAAGGTTAGGAAAAAGGTTAGCTCAAATTATACATTTTAGCTTTTACATTTATCATTTTCATTTAGATTTAATTTAGCTTAACCACGACAGTGATTTTGACAAAGATGTTATTATAGTTGAAATAATACTGTTCCATGAAAATCATAACTGGCACGCAGGTCGCTAGAAATGATAAGATACAGTTGCTGATGGAAGAGCTTGCTGACCCATGGTGTAGCCTATTACTAGTAACTTAACGAGCGTAAAGGCAGGACGATGGATGGTCCAGATTTTATTTTCTGCTTATCTTCATCTCAGGCTCCATGTCTTAATTATTTAATCAGTTAATTTAATCACACAGTGCTTAAAGCATCAGAACAGCTCAGTGCATAGAGTTAATCTAATCACACAGTGCTTAAAGCATCAGAACAGCTCAGTGCATAGAGTTAATTTAATCACACAGTGCTTAAAGCATCAGACCAGCTCAGTGCATAGAGTTAATCTAATCACACAGTGCTTAAAGCATCAGACCAGCTCAGTGCATAGAGCTAATTTAATCACACAGTGCTTAAAGCATCAGACCAGCTCAGTGCATAGAGTTAATCTAATCACACAGTGCTTAAAGCATCAGACCAGCTCAGTGCATAGAGTTCATTGAATCAAACACAGGGTGTGTCTATATATGGCAAAATACACGTTTCAAAATGTTGACTGATTGGTTGAAAGAACAAACGACTCTCGGTCGAGCCAGGGTTTGAGGGTGGGGTACAGCCCTACACACACACACACACACACACACACACACACACACACACACACACACACACACACACACACAGATATTGGACTAACTGCTGGTTGTGTTTCAGTATGCGTGTCTCCCGGCTCGTAAGATGCTGTCTGGCAGCCGTGTGTGTCGCAGCAACGCAGACTGCCTCACACACACACATCTTGACACAGACCCAGACACACACTCACCCAGTGTCTGTGTCACACCTTCACTGGAGAACCAGACCAGGTTGATCCGTCTTACTCATCCACCCAATACACAGATGCTGTTTGTGGGGTACCCTCCTCACCTCCAATATGCAGGTCAGTGTGTGTTATTGTCCCTCCTGTCTGACCAACTAACCATAACTCTGTCTGCCTGTCTGTCTGTCTTAATGCCTGTCTGTCTGTCTTAATGCCTGTCCTGTCCTCCTCAGTCAGTCTGACCAACTTTGCTCCTCGCTTCGGCTTCCTGAACCTGGACCTACCTGTTGTCATGGAGACCTTCTGCAAGTATCCTTTTGTACATTCAGACTCCATATTATGGCTGTGTTGGAAATTAACAAACCTGAAGCGGCTAGGAAACTACAGCTAACTCGCTAGCAATCACAGCTACCATGCTAGCAACCGCAGCTAACTAGTTAGCAACCCAGAGCAGATCTACTTTGTGGGAGATAGGGAAACTCCATTGGAATCAAATTAACGGCCATTGTTTACGTTACCGATGCATTGTCAATGGGCCACGCTGTGCATTCTACAACAAGGAGAGCACTCCTTCATGGAGTGAATGGGAATCAATTGGGCGCTAGCTCAAAAACCCAACATCAGCATGAATTTCGTGAACAAGAAGCACAACATTACAAATCTTTTCCAAGATGGGAGATAATTAACTTGTTCTCTGTAATATCGTATATTTTATTTTTGATTAACTTTTTTTTATTTAATCAGGGGAACCAAATTGAGACCAGGGTCTAATTTTCAATGGTGTTCTCTGAAAAATGGTATAGCTTTGGATTCGTGACATTACATACTTTCTCGACTCATACCCTGACTTTGAGAAGGGATAGCTTGCCGATTAGCTTAGCAACCACCTGACGCAGCATGACAACTTGAACTCAATTGGTTGACAGTCTGCTAGGTTCGGTGTTATACGTTCCATCATTCATTGGGATTCCCTTCTTTAACATCTTTGACCCAAGCAGATGGCAAACCACAGCTAACTAGCTGGCAAACCACAGCTAACTAGCTGGCAAACCACAGCTAACTAGCTGGCAAACCACAGCTAACTAGCTGGCAAACCACAGCTAACTAGCTAGCAAACCACAGCTAACTAGCTAGCTAGCAACATAAAATATTGTTGGTGACTTTCAGTGTTGTAGTGCTATTTATTTTTTAATAACATTTAAATGTTCTGTGTGGCTCTGTTGGTAGAGCATGGCACTTGCAAAGCCACGGTTGTGGGTTTGTTTCCCACGGAGGACCAGTATGAAAAAGGTATGACCTCACTACTGTAAGTGGCTCTGGATAAGGTCTGCTAAATTACTCAAATGTAAATCATAATTTCCTCAATCAAAGTTTGTACTGACAGATGTAGCCTATTGAATAGCCTATCATGATAGAATATGCATAAAATGCATCCTCCAATTGCAATGTCTGACTATGCCCACACAGGTCTATTGTCTCAATAAATGTTTTCTTTAATACCTGCAAACAAAATAGGCCATCACTGTCAAATGATCATTCTTCACAAGTGAAATGTCCAAACTGCATCTGCATGCAAATCATCTGATCTCAGTCAGTTTCATGGCAGCAGGCATTTAGAGCTTCTTGAATGACTGTTTCATGAGCAAATGAGGACAGATGGTTTTAACTATTAGCCTTTCTTCTATTTAGTTTCAATCAAAGCATATATCCTTCCTAGTGGTCCACTATGTTGAGTTTTGGCGCATGATAATTTTTTTTGACTATTCAGCTTCAGCTAACCATCCTAAAATCTCACTAGAAATTATGTATTTTTGGTGTAAAATAGCAGGCCTACTATGCTATTATATTTGGTTCTGTTATGTAAAATACTCATTAATCGTTATGTGATCTTGGATACATTGATTCAGCTTTGATCTAACTTTACTAAACCAGCACCATTGTGAGAAGTGATAATCTTCTATTTATAGTAATAATAATAAGTGATGAGTGGGGCTATTAGATGTAGGAAGCAGATCTTGATAATGGTTATTTTAAGAGATTGGAGTGCCCTTCCTGGTGCTGAAGGACATCCCTAGAATTGCACAATGATGTTATAGAGGTTGAACCAAATTGTGGTGCTGAAGGACAGCTCTGTCATCCGGCCAGTTCAGGAACAAACAACAATCATTTACAGAATAGGCTTACGTGGTGACAGTAGCTATTGGTAGGGTATAGCCTAATGTAAATACAGATACGTATATATATATATATATATATATATATAATATCATTGCACTGTCTGAGAGGAGAGCTTGAGCTGCAAGTAGGCATTTCATTGTATATCTTACAGCGTAGTGTATTTTTTATTTTACCTTTATTTAACTAGGCAAGTCAGTTAATAAGAACAAATTCTTATTTTCAATGACGGCCTAGGAACAGTGGGTTAACTGCCTTGTTCAGGGGCAGAAAGACAGATTTTTACCTCATCAGCTCGGGGATTCGATCTTGCAATCTTCCGGTTACTAGTCCAACGCTCTAACCACTAGGCTACCTGCCGCCCCAGAACATGCCCTGCGTCTCAACCAATAGCCAGTATAAGCTAATTATACCAAGCAGGGCTACAGGAACTTCCAGAGAGGGTCAGGCTCCTTGGGCTTTGCGGTGGCCACTCTGGTTTGGGTGTCCTCTGCAGAATGGTGTCGCATTGCATAAGAGGGGGTCCGTGCAGTTTTATGGACATCAAGGCAGTTAAAGTTCATTTAGATTATTTTCAATGTTCTGATTGGCGAAAGTGGTCAAGCTTCCACGGGCCTCCCCAGTGCACACACGTAGCCTACAGTTCTTCATCATTCTCGGCACCACCAGAGAGAAGACAGGGAAGAAACCACCATTTACATATCTCTTTGCCTACATGCTATACATATTTATTTGGTTTGTCATTCTATTTCATGGATTTGTTTGTGGTAATTAAGTAGAATTTATCAGAACTTTCAGAAATAGTTTTACCAGTATTTTCAAATTGAAAGAAGAGGGCATTCCTGTGTTCCCGCAGCACTACACCCCTCATGACCTCATACCTGATTCATTTGTTATTCTGCTCCTTTCACCTCAGTCGGCATTGTCATGATTCATATGGTGTGGTAACGTTACATTGACTTTAAATTAAATAAAACACAGTGATCTAGCTAGCAAACCACAGCTAACTAGCAGCTAACTATCTTGCAACCTCAAGCTAACTAAATGGCAACAGCTAGCTAGTAATCTCTGATTTCGTTCTGGGTCTATACTTGTTAGAAAATGGGAGTTCCAGTAAGTCTCCACGTCTAAATAATCAGTGATGAGAACCCAAACAGCGGAACTACTGGTGCATGTTATCCTCCTCCATGCCATTCAGTCCCTACAGATTATTTGATTCTCTACATTAGAGAACTCCATCTAACTTGCTACTAACCCCACGCTAACTTTGCTAGCAACCCCGCGCTAACTCGCTAGCAACCCCGCGCTAACTCGCTAGCAACCCCGCGCTAACTCGCTAGCAACCCCAAGCTAACTCGCTAGCAACCCCAAGCTAACTCGATAGCAACCCCAAGCTAACTCGATAGCAACCCCAAGCTAACTCGCTAATAATGCCAAGCTAACTTCAAAATCAAATAAAAATGTATTTGTCATAAAATGTTGATAAAATATTATTATTCACAATGTAAGCACAGCAATGCGCACAAGGCAGAATGTTTGTTCCATAATGCAATTAGTGGGAAAACACCATCGTCAAAAGTGTTTTCACATGCAAGCAGTTTTATGCGACCGATATGAAAATATCTGTTAGAAATTTAGAAAGAGAGGAGATCTAATAAGATACGTTGCGCCATCGCGCACATGTTGATTTTGTCCAACCACACCAGTCGCGATCAGGATACACAGGTTGAAATATCAAAACAAACTCTGAACCAACTATATTCATTTGGGGACAGGTTGAAAAGCATTTAACATCTATGGCAATTTAGCTAGCTAGTTTGCTGTTGCTAGGTCATTTGTCCTGGGATATAAACATTGGGTTGTTATTATACCTGAAATGCACAAGGTTCTCTACTCTGACAATTAATCCACAGATAAAAGGGTAAACCAAGTCAGTTTCTAGTAATCTCTCCTCCTTCAGGCTACTTCTTTGGAGTTTATATGGTGGTTGTCAACCAACTTTAAGGTGCATTACCACCACCAGTGTGGACCTCAGTTCATCTTTCAGTCACCCACATTGGGTCTCTTAAAAATCATTGATGAGGTGGGAGATGCGTAACTTGCAGCGCATTAAGCATCACAAATAGAACCAAACGCAGACGCTCAAATAACCAAGTTCTATTTTAGCACCTGGCTATGCAGACGATCGTTGACACGCCTGAGCAGTGTGGGGATTGAATAACATGTATCATATTAATAAGTTCAGGTTTCAAAGAATGCAGTATATGTTTGTTTTTAAAATGCATACTGCCTCTAGATCTCTGTTTTTATCGGACAAAAGCCGTCTATTACCGGCTAACAGAAACTGTGGTGTGTTGGGGTGTCAGTGTAGTGTGTGTTGGGGTGTCAGTGTAGTATGAGTGGGTGTGTGGGTAGAGTCTAGTGGGTGGGTGTGTGGGTAGAGTCCAGTGGAAGTGCATAGAGCCAGCACAACAAAAAAAGGGGGTTAATGTAAATAGTCTGGGTAGCCATTTGATTAACTGTTCAGCAGTCTTATGGCTTGGGGGTAAAAGCTGTTCAGGAGCCTTTTGGTCCCACACTTGGTGCTCTGGTACCGCTTGCCGTGCGGTAGCAGAGAGAACAGTCTATGACATGGGTGCTGGAGTCTTTGACAATTTTGTGGGCCTTCCTCTGACACCGCCTAGTATATAGGTCCTGGATGGCAGGGAGCTTGTACTGGGCTGTACGCACTATCCTCTGTAGCGCCTTGTGGTTGGAGCGGATGCCAAACTGTGATGCAACCAGTCAAGATGCTCTCAATGGTGTAGCTGTAGAACCTTTGGAGGATCTGAGCGCCCAAATCTTTTCAGCCTCTTGAGGGGAAAGAAGTGTTGTCCTGCCCTCTTCACGACTGTGTTTGTGTGTTTGGACCATGATACACTATATGGCCAAAAGTATATGGCCAAAAGTATGTGTGGACTCTCGTAAATCATCTCATTTTAAAATCATGGGCATTAATATAGAGTTGGTCCCCACTTTGCTGCTATAACAGCCTTCACTCTTCTGGGAAGGCTTTCCACTAGATGTTGGAACATTGCTGCGGGGACTTGCTTCCATTCAATCACGAGTATTATTGAGGTTGGCCACTGATGTTGGGCGATTAGGCCTGGCTTGCAGTCAGCGTTCCAATTCATCCCAAAGGTGTTCAATGTGGTTGAGGTCAGGGCTCTGTGCAGGCCAGTTAAGTTCATCCACGCCTAGCTCGACAAACCATTTCTGTATGGACCCCACTTTGTGCACGGGGGTATTGTAATGCTGAAACTGGAAAGGGCCTTCCCCAAACTGTTGTCACAAAGTTGGAAGCACAGAATTATCTAGAATGTCATTGTATGCTGTAGCGTTAAGATTTCCCTTCACTGGAACTAAGGAACCATGATAAACGGCTCCAGACCATTATTCCTCTTCCACCAAACTTTACAGTTACGTTTTCCTGGCATCCGTCCAACCCAGATTCATCCGTTGGACTGCCAGAGAACGAGTTTCCACTGCTCCTAAGTCCAATGGTGGCAAGCTTTACACCACCCGACTCATGGTGATCTTAGGCTTGTGTGCGGCTGCTCGGCCATGGAAACACATTTCATGATGCTCCTGACAAACAGTTCTTATGCTGACGTTGCTTCCAGAGGCATTTTGGAATTCGTTTGTGAGTGTTGCAACCGAGGAGAGACAATTGACCGGGGCGGCTCTAGCAGGGCAGAAATTTGACGAACTGACTTGTTGGAAATGTGCATCCTATGTTGAGAGTCACTGAGCTCTTCAGTAAGGCCATTCTACTGCCAATGATTTCTATAGAGATCGCTTGGTTGTGTCCTTGATTTTATACACCTGTCAACAACGGGTGTGGCTGAAATAGCTGAATCCACTAATTTGAAGGGGTGTCCACATACTTTTGGCCATGTAGTATAGGTCCTTAGTGATGTGGACACAGAGGAACTTAAAGCTCTCGACCCTACAGCCTCGTCGATGTAAATGGGGGCATGCTCAGCCCTCCATTCCTGTAGTCCACGATCAGCTCCTTTGTCTGACGTTGACAGAGAGGTTGTTGTCCTGCCTACCACCGTTGTTGTCCAGGCCTACCACCGTCATGTCATTGGCAAACTTAATGATGGTGATGGAGTTGTGTGCACACACACAGTCGTGGGTGAACAGGGAGTACAGGAGGGCACTAAGCACACACCACTGAGGGGCCGCCGTATTGAGGGTCAGCGTGGTAGATCTGTTGTTGCCTACCCTCACCATCTGGGGGTGTCCCTTCAGGAAGTCCAGGATCCAGTTGCAGAGGGAGTGTGTTCAGTCCCAGGGTCCCTAGTTTACAGGCGGACTACACCACTCTCGTTGCGAGCATTGTAAAATAAATTTAGAAGTCTATATTATTCAATTATTGCACCCACACTGCTCGCGCGCACCAACGAGCGTCTGCATTGCCAAGGGCTAAAATAGAAGTCGGTTCTATTTCTGACACAGATCGCACTGCAAGTCCTGCTTCGCCCATCTCCTCATTGGTTTATAGAAGCAGGTACCCACCCACGTGCCACCTCCTCATTGGTTATACACATGTGGGTGACTGAAGACGAACGAGGTTAGTGGCGGTATCACCTAATTTATGAAAGTTGCCAATCGCATTATAAAGTCAAGAGAAGAAAAAGCCTGGAAGGAAGAGAGATGACTAGAAACGATTCGGTTTACCGTTTTGTGTGGATTAATTGGTGGTGTAGAGGACCTTGTGCATTTCAGGTAAAATAACAACTCAATGTTTATATCCCAGGACAAATTATCTAGCAACAGCAAGCTAGCTAAATAGGACAAATTAGCTAGCAAGTGCAAACTAGCTAAATTGCCATAAATGTTTAATGCTTTTCGACCTGTCCCCAAATTAATATAATTGGTTCAGAGTTTGTTTTGATATTTTAACCTGCGTGTCGTGATCGCGTTTGGTGTGTGGGAACAAAATACATTTATGCACGATGGCGCACGCGCACAGCCGGTTCTGTGTTAGAGCCAACCAAGCTCAACTCTATGGTGTTGAACGATGAGTTGTAGTAAATGAACAGCATTCTCACGTAGTTGGTCCGTTTGTCCAGGTGGGAAAGGACCGCATGGAGTGCAAAAGTGATTGCGACATTTGTGTGTCTGTTGGGTGCGAATGAGTGCTACGGAGCAATAGTAAGTATTGCATGTATTTATTACAGACTGGGTCAGGGAGAGGTTGAAAATGTCAGTGAAGACTCAGACTTCCGGAACAGCTGGTGCTTTCCACTAAGTAAGCATACAAGGCATTTAACTCGTCTGGTAGATTTGCGTCACTGGGCAGCTCAAGGCTGGGTTTCCCTTTGTCATCCGTTTGCAAGCCCTAACACATCCGACAAGCATCAGAGCTGGTGTAGTAGGATTTGATCTTAGTCCTATATTGCCGCTTTGCCTGTTTGATCGATCAATCTATCAAGTTTATTTATAAAGCCCTTTTTACATCAGCTGATGTCACTAAGTGCTGTACAGAAACCCAGCCTAAAACCCCAAACAGCAAGCAATGCAGATGTAGAAGCACGGTAGCTAGGATAAACTCCCTAGAAAGGCCAGAACCTTTTAGAATCTAGAGAGGAACCAGGCTCTGAGGTGTGGCCAGTCCTCTTCTGGCTGTGCCGGGTGGAGATTATAACAGTACATGGCCAAGATGTTCAAATGTTCATAGATGACCAGCAGGGTCAGATAATAATAATCGCAGTGGTTGTAGAGGGTGCAACAGGTCAGCACCTCAGGAGTAAATGTCAGTTGGCTATTCATAGCCGATCATTCATAGTTAGAGACAGCAGGTGCGGTAGAGAGAGTTGAAAACAGCAGGTCCGCGACAAGGTAGCACGTCCGGTGAACAGGTCAGGGTTCCATGGTTCGTCGGAGGGCATATCGGTATTTCTTATAAGCGTCCGGGTTAGAGTCCCACTCTTTTGAATGCGGCAGCACTAGCCTTTAGCTCAGTGCTGATGTTGCCTGTAATTCATGGCTTCTGGTTGGGATATGTACAATACTTTAGGAAAGTATTCAGACCCCTTTCATTTTTCCACATTGTCACGTTACAGCCTTATTCTAAAATTGATTGAATACATTTTTCCCTCGTCAATCTACACAACACCCCACAAACTGTTTAGATTCTTAGCTTTTATAAAGAAGTGCATCATTTTTGTAAATGTGACATTCAGCAGATTGTGTGTAAATTGCAATTAGTTGTCTATGCAGATTTAAGATAGCACAAGGTTGATAGACGGATGAGCCTTCGAGCTAACTGCGTACACAACAACACATACTATAATGTGCACCTTTCTGTAAGTTTCCATACATGTGACTTTCTGTAGATGGGAAACCCACGGGATGTCACATGCTGCGGTCACACCCAAGCGGACCTCAGCTTTACGCCCAGTCTGATGACTAAGTCACACAGACAAGTTTGTATCAGGTTAGGAAAAACACTAGCATATAACGAGACAATTCTTTATACAGTAAAACATAGGATAGCATGACTAATTATGTAATTTCCCATGACATTTCTTCCCTTTTTAAGACTCTCAACCTAATAGAACATGACTTACAAGCATTTTCATTAAACAAGCGTTAACATGTGGAAAAAGGAAATACTTTCTTACACTTAGTATATTACAATTGTAATTGACTTCCATTGTCATTGAGTTTCAACCCTTTACATTCTCAGAAGGGGGAAAGGAATGTATGAATTTAAACATCAGTACATACTTTTTCACCACACACAAGGCAATAGCTTCGTTGAGACTGTCCATATTGCCACAGGGTCACCATGACGGTAGGCCCTTAACTCTACCGTGGGAACATTATTCACCCCTGCCGTGAGCATGGTGCACCATTAACTTAATGTTTTTTACCTCGATGTTATGGATTATAATCAGACCTGTAATCAGGCATAGGAAGTAAATCAGGTAAATAGGGTTCTGAGGCCTCTCCTTCAGCGGTCAGTAATGGCATGGCAAGAATAGTTTCAACGGCTTTGCTGCACAATTTCTTAACACAATAAGTATTATTGTAAAAAAAAGAAGAAAAAAAATAACTAAGCCACAAATCAACCAATGAAATATTGTATCTCCCAATACACACCAAATAATAACTGAACACATCCAAACGGATTCCAATCACCACTGAGCTCTTTCAGATGCTCCACTACAATAGTCATGTTACCATGTTATCATTTGGCACACTCTTATGCAAAAAGTCTGTCTGCGTATGTACTTAACTTCCGGCTACAAAAACATTTGCACATAGAATGATTTATCTAACCCATAACATGTTAGTCACTAATGCTAGTCCACTTTCATAGTTATAAACATACTAAAACATGTTCAAGTCAATTGTACTATGTCATCCAGAAATCCATGTTTTGCTGCGTTTTAAACCTCTTTGGGATAGTATTTTCTCGTCTGGATGAAAAGCGTGCCCAAAGTAAACTGCCTGCTACTCAGGCCCAGAAGCTAGGATATGCATATCATTTTTTTTTCACCTTTATTTAACCAGGTAGGCCAGTTGAGAACAAGTTCTCATTTACAACTGCGACCTGGCCAAGATAAAGCATAGCAGTGTGAACAGACAGCAACACAGAGTTACACATGGAGTAAACAATAAACCAGTCAATAACACAGTAGAATTTCTTTTTTAATAAGGAAGTCTACATTGTGTGCAAAAGGCATGAGGAGGTAGGCGAATAATTACAATTTAGCAGATTAACAGTGATAAATGATCAGATGGTCATGTGCAGGTAGAGATACTGGTGTGCAAAAGAGCAGAAAAATAAATAAATAAAAACAGTATGGGGATGAGGTAGGTAAATTGGGTGGGCTATTTACCGATGGACTATGAACCGCTACAGCGATCGGTTAGCTGCTCAGATAGCAGATGTTTGAAGTTGGTGAGGGAGATAAGTCTCCAACTTCAAGGATTTTTGCAATTCGTTCCAGTCACAGGCAGCAGAGAACTGGAAGGAAAGGCGGCCAAATGAGGTGTTGGCTTTAGGGATGATCAGTGAGATACACCTGCTGGAGAGCGTGCTACGGGTGGGTGTTGCCATCGTGACCAGTGAACTGAGATAAGGCGGAGCTTTACCTAGCATTGACTTGTGGATGACCTGGAGCCAGTGGGTCTGGCGACGAATATGTAGCGAGGGCCAGCCGACTAGAGCATACAGGTCGCAGTGGTGGGTGGTATAAGGTGCTTTAGTAACAAAGCGGATGGCACTGTGATAAACTGCATCCAGTTTGCTGAGTAAAGTATTGGAAGCCATTTTGTAGATGACATCGCCGAAGTCGAGGATCGGTAGGATAGTCAGTTTTACTAGGGTAAGTTTGGCGGCGTGAGTGAAGGAGGCTTTGTTGCGAAATAGAAAGCCGATTCTAGATTTGATTTTGGATTGGATATTCTTAATGTGTGTCTGGAAGGAGAGTTTACAGTCTAAACAAACACCTAGGTATTTGTAGTTGTCCACATATTCTAAGTCAGAACCGTCCAGAGTAGTGATGCTAGTCGGGCGGGCGGGTGCAGGCAGTGATCGGTTGAAGAGCATGCATTTAGTTTTACTAGCATTTAAGAGCAGTTGGAGGCCACGGAAGGAGTGTTGTATGCCATTGAAGCTCATCTGGAGGTTTGTTATCCTCTCTGGGGTAGGTGGGACGCTTGCGCTATTTATCCAAAAGTGAAAATGCTGCCCCCTACCCCAAACAGGTTAACACAGTGTCCAAAGAAGGGCTAGATATATACAGAATTGTGTCGTCTGCATATATACAGACAAGAGTTGGACTGAGAATTGAACCCTGTGGCACCCCCATATAGACTGCCAGAGGTCCGGACAACAGGCCCTCCGATTTGACACAGAAGTAGTTGGTGAACCTGGCAAGGCAGTCATTTGAGACACCAAGGCTATTGAGTCTGCCGATAAGAAGACGACTGCACAGTACGGGCTTTTATCAATGGCAGTTATATCGTTTTGGACCTGAGGTGCACCCATGACCAGCTCAGAAACCAGATTGCATAGCGGAGAAGGTACGGTGGGATTTTAAAGGGTCTGTGATCTATTTGTTAACTTGGCTTTCGAAGACTTTAGAGAGGCAGGGCAGGATGGATATAGGTCTGTAACAGTTTGGGTCTAGAGTATCTCCCCCTTTGAAGAGGGGGATGACTGTTGCAGCTTTCCAGGGATCTCAGATGATACGAAAGAGAGGTTGAACAGGCTAGTAATAGGGGTTGCAACATTTGCTGTGGATAATTTTAGAAAGCGAGGGTTCAGATTGTCTAGCCCAGCTGATTTGTAATGGTCCAGATTTTGCAGCTCTTTCAGAGCTATCTGGATTTGGGTGAAGGAGAAGCGGGGTGGCTTGGGCAGGTTGCTGTGGGGGGTGCAGAGCTGTTGGCCGGTGTATGGGTAGCCTGGTGGAAAGCATGGCCGGCCGTAGAAAACTGCTTATTGAAATTCTCGATTATCCTGGATTTATCGCTGGTGACAGTGTTTCCTAGCCTCAGTGCAGTGGGCAGCTGGGAGGAGGTGCTCTTTACAGTGTCCCAAAACCTTTTGGGAATAAGAAGATGCACATTTATTTTGGAAAATCTAGCCATAGCTTTCCTGACTGATTGTGTATATTGGTTCCTGACTTCCCTGAAAATGTGCATATTGAGGGGGCTATTCGATGCTAATGCAGTACGCAACAGGATGTTTTTGTGCTGGTCAAGGGCAGTCAAGTCAGGAGTGAACCAGGGGCCTATATCTGTTCTTAGTTCAACATTTTTTTAAAGGGGCATGCTTATTTAAGATGTTGAGGAAAGCACTTTGAAAGAACAACCAGGCATCCTCTACTGATGGGATGAGGTCAATATCCTTCCAGGATACCATGGCCAGGTCGTCTAGAGAGGCCTGCTCGCTGAAGTGCTTTAGGGAGCATTTGATAGTGATAAGTGGTGGTCTATAACAAGCGGCAACAGTGAGAGACTTATTTCTGGACAGGTGGATTTTTTGGGGCACAGACCTGGATAGTAAGACCGAACTCTGCAGTAGATTGCAACTCCGCTCCCTTTGGCAGTTCTATCTTGATGGAAAATGTTGTAGTTGGATGGAGATTTCAGGGTTTTTGGTGGCCTTCCTAAGCCAGGATTCAGACAAGGCAATGACATCAGGGTTGGCAGAGTTTTCTAAAGCAGTGAATAATGATGTTAACATGCATGAAACCAAGGCTTTTATGGTTACAGAAGTCAACAAATGTGGAATAGGTGTAGAACTAGGTGCCTGGGTTAATCCTCTACATCACCAGAGGAACAGAGAAGGATTAGGAAGGCTATAAGAACTGGGTGTCTAGTGCGTTGGGAACAGAGAATAAAAGGAGCAGATTTCTGGGCATGGTAGAATAGATTTATGCCATAATGTACAGACAAGGGTATGGTAGGATGTGAGTACTGTGGAGGTAAACCTAGGCATTGAGTGACGATGAGAGAGGTTGCGTCTCTGGAGGAACCTGTTAAGGCAGGTGAGGTCTCTGCATGTGTGGGAGGCGGACAAAAGAGCTATCTAAGGCATGTTGTGCAGGATTGGGGGCTCTACAGTGAAATAAAACAATAATAACTAACCAAAACAGCAGTAGACAAAGCATATTGACATTAGAGATAGGCATAAAGCAATCACGAGCGTTGTTCGGGAAAGCTAAGACCACAACGGGGAAATGGCGATGAATGGGCAGAGGCAGTCAGTTAGGTACATACAGGACCTGAGCTCGAGGCTGGGGCTGACAGATAAACAAAAGGAGGTACAGTGTTAATGAACAGACCAGCAGGCATCAGCTGTGTAGCCGAGTGATCATAGGGTCCAATGAGCAGCAATAGGTGAGTCATGGAGCCATTCAGTAGTCGCTACTACGCTGGGCGAGCGGGAGACACGGCGTTCAGAAAGCTAGCGGGCCGGGGATAGCAGATGGGTCTTCAGTGACATCGCAACGGAAAAGCCTGTTGAAACCACATCAGGCGATTTACGTTGACAGACCAGTCGTGATGGATCGGCGGGCTCCGTGTCGACAATAAAGGGCCCAGGGCAATTGGAAAAAGAGGTATTGTAGCCTAAAAATTTGTTGGTATACTCCGTCGGCTGACCGGGAGATGGGCCTAGCTCGAGGCTAGCTCAAGGCTAACTAGTGCTTGCTTCGGGACAGAGGCATTAGCCAACAGTAGCTAGCCACTCGGTTGCAGCTAGCTAGCTGCGATGTAATGGTGCAGAGCTTGCGGCAGGAATCCGGGGATGTGGTGGAGAAAAGCAGATACGCTCTGGGTTGATATTGCGCCTTTGCAGACTAGCTAAGCTAAAGCTGGCTAGTGTCCGAGCTAAAGGTGAAGACCGCTAGCAGTGTCAAACAGTGACTTTTAGCTAGTAACTAGTTTGCTGGCTAGCTTCTGATGGAGGTTCCAGTTATAAGGTATAGAAAAATAGCAGATCCGTACCACATTGGGTGAGGCGGGTTGCAGGAAAGTAAGTAGATGGAAAGTGAGATTAAAATATATACGAAAAACAGATAACAATAACAAATCAAATTTAGAATGACAACAACATGAGGAAATAATTGTATCCCATAAGGTAATGGTAAAATAGACTAAAGACAGGTGTCCCTCATTCAGTGCAGCAGTCTCTCTCCTTCTCGTGTTCTGAATCACACAGGACTATTGCTAATTTATAAACTTCTTCCTAATTATTAGTGTTTACATAGCCCATTTAAATGTCACCCAATGTCTTCAGTCTTTCTAGTGCGTGTGTTCAGGCCTCACCAGGAAGTCAGAACAGAGGTTATTCAACCCCATTAAGTATTTCCTTTCCCTGTTCCAAACTCATTTCAAACCTTTCAAATATTTCCATAATTCTGCTTACCTGGTTTACAAACAAATTAAAAAGACCCCACACAATAAATCAAAAATGGTATTAAGACCACTTCACCAATATTCACAGGTGAGTTGTGCGTGATAAAACGTAGGGCAAAAATAAAGAAACCAATGGCCAGGCCTTCGTTATGTTTTTTTCCACGACACCACCTGTGGTAAATTCAATTGATTGAACATGATTTGGAAAGACCTGTCTATATAAGGTCCCTCAGTTGCACTGTCAAGTCAGAGCAAAAACCAAACTGAGGTCGATGGAGTTGTCCGTAGAGCTCCTAGACAGGATTGTGTCATTGAAGGTCCTGAAGAACACAGTTGCATCCATCATTCTTAAAAGGAAGAAGTTTAGAACCACCAAGACTCTTCCTAGTGCTGGCCACCCGGCCAAATGGAGCAATCAAGGAAGAAGGGCCTTGTCAGGTAGGTGACCAAGAACCTGATGGTCACTCTGACAGAGCTCTAGAGTTCCTCTGTGGAGATGGTTGTCCTCCTGGAAGGTTCACCCATCTCTGCAGCACACCACCAATCAGGCCTTTATGGTAGAATGGTCAGATGGAAGCCACTGCTCATTAAAATGCACATGACATTAAGGCACAAAGGACTCTGACCATGAGAAACAAGATTATCTGGTCTGATGAAACTAAGATTGAGCTCTTTGGCCTGAATGCCACGTCACGTCTGGAGGAAACCTGGCACCATCCTTACGGTGAAGCATGGTGGTGGTAGCATAATGCTATGGGGATGTTTTGTGGCAGGGACTGGGAGACTAGTCAGGATCGAGGGAAAGATGAACGTAGCAAAGTACAGAGAGAGAGATCATTGATGAAAACCTTCTCCAGAGAGCTCAGACTGGGCCAAGGTTCACCTTCCAACAGGACAACGACCCTAAGCACACAGCCAAGACAAATCTAGAGTGGCTTCGGGACAAGTCTCTGAATGTCCTTGAGTCACCCGGCCACCACCATGCTTCCGGAGAGACCTGAAAATAGCTATGCAGCGACGCTCCCCATCCAACCTGACAAAACTTGAGAGGATCTGCAGAGAAGAATGGGAGAAACTCCCCCGTACAGGTGTGCCATGCATGTAGCGTCTTACCCAAGAAGACTCGAGGCTGTAATTCCTGCCAAAGGTGCTTTAACAAAGTACTGTGAAAAGGGTCTGAATACTTATGTAAATTGTTTTATTTATTAATTTGCTAAAATTGTTTTTGCTTTTTCATTATAGGGTATTGTGTGTAGATTGAGGGGGGGGGGGAAATGTTTTAATACATTTTAGAATAAGGCTGTAATTAAACAAAATCTGGAAAAAGTCAAGGGGTCTGATTACTTTCCGAATGCACTGTACTGGTCATTGTGGGGACGACCTTGTCGATGCACTTATTAATGAAGCCGGTGATTGATGTGGTCAACTCCAATGACATCAGATGAATCCCGTAACATACTCCAATCTGTGATAGCTACAGTCCTGTAGCTTAGCATCCGCTTCATCGGACCACTTCTGTATTGAGCACGTCACTGGTTCTTCCTGGTTGAGTTTTTGCCTGTAAGCAGGAATCAGGAGGATAGAGTTATGGTCAGATTTGCCAAATGGAGGGCGAGGGAGAGCGTTGTATGCGTCTCTGTGTGTGGAGTAAATGTGATCTCAAGTTCTTTTCCCTTTTAGTTGCACAGCTGACATGCTGGTGGAAGTTAACTGAAATCCATTTTACCTTTCCTGCATTAAAATATCTGGACACTAGGAGTGATGCCTCTGTGAGCATTTTCTTGTTTGCCTATGGCCTTATACAGCTTGTTGAGTGTGGTTTTAGTGACAGCATCGGTTTGTGGTGGTAAATAGCTCTTTGTAAATAGTATGGTCTACAGCTTATCATGCGGTATTCTAGCTCAGGTGAGCAGAATCTCCAGACTTCCTTAATATTAGAGATTGTGCACCAGTTGTTGTTAACCAAGCGACACACACCCCCTCTGAGTTTACCAACGCTGCCGTTCTGTCCTGCCGATGTATAGAAAAAACAGCTAGATTTATATTTACTATGTCCTTGTTCAGCCACGTCTCAGAGAAACATAGGATATTACAGTTATTCAAATCATGTTGATAGGATAGTCTTGAAGGGGGCTCATCCAGTTTATTCTCCAGTGATTGCACATTCGCCAATAGAACTGAGGGTAGAGGTGGTTTATCTGCTCGCCAACATAGTCCCGTCAGGTATCCCACACGCCTGCCTCTATAACGCTGCCTCTTCCTTTTTCGGGTGTCGTGGATTTGGGTCTGGTCCAGGATAGGCAGTATGTACAGTGGCGTGCGAAAGTATTCACCCCCCTTGGCATGTTTCCTATTTTGTTGCCTTACAACCTGGAATTAAAGTTGTTGTTTTTTTTTTGGGGGGGGGGGGGGGTTGTATCATTTTATTTACACAACATGCCTACCACTTTGGATGCAAGTGCAAGATGCAAGATGCAAAATACTTTTTATTGTGAAATAACACAAAAAAAACACAAAGAAAAGTCAATACTTTTTAGAGACACCTTTTGAAGCAATTACATTTGCACGTCTCTTGGGGTATGTCTCTATAAGCTTGGCACATCTAGCCACTGGGATTTTTGTCCATTCTTCAAGGCAAAACTGCTCCAGCTCCTTCAAGTCAGATGGGTTCTGCTGGTGTACAGTTATCTTTAAGTTATATCACAAATTCTCAATTGGTTTGAGGTCTGGGCTTTGACTAGGCCATTCCAAGACATTTAAATGGTTCCCCTTAAACCACTAGAGTATTTCTTTAGCAGTATGCTTAGGGTCATTGCCTGCTGGAAGGTGAAACTCTGTCCCAGCCTCAGTCCCAGTCTCAAATCTCTGGAAGACTGAAACAGGTTTCCCTCAAGAATTTGACGACTTAACTTCTTATGGGCAGGTGGAACGGTAGCGTCCCACCTGGCCAACATCCGGTGAAATTGCAGAGCGCGAAATTCAAACTACAGAATTATAAATATTTAACTTTCATAAAATCTTGAGTGTATTGCATCAAAATAAAGCTTAACTTCTTGATCATCCAGCCACTGTGTCAGATTTCAAAAGGGCTCTACGGCGAAAGCACACCATGCATTATCTGAGGACAGCGCCCCGCATACAAAAGCATGAAAAACATATTTCAACCAGGCAGGTGCCTGTTAGTCAGAAAGTCAGAAATTGCGATATAATAAATACCTTTTAATGATGTTCTTCTGTTTGCACTCCAAAAGGTCCCAGATACATCACAAATGGTCCTTGTTCGATAATGGCCTTCTTTATATCCATAAAAACTCAGTTTAGCTGGCACGCTTCAGTCAATAATCCACCCAGTTTCCCTCCATCAAAATGCATACCAAATGAATCCCAAACGTTACTAATAAACTTTTCCAAACAAGCCAAACAATGTTTATAATCAAACCTTAGGTACCCTAATAATAATAATAATAATAAATAAATAAACAATCAAATTTAAGACAGAGAATGGTTATTGTCTTTACCGGAGAAAAATACCAAAGAACACGTTCTCTTCCACGGTCTTGGAAACACTACAGCCAAAATGGGAGCCACCTAGAAAAGCCACAATTTCTGGCTCATTTTTCCAAAAACCAGCATGAAACTCTTTCTAAAGACGGTTGACATCTAGTGGAAGCCCTAGGAACTGCAATCTGGGAGGATTTCGCCTTGTAATAAAAGTGACAGCCATTGAAAACAGTGGTAGGCTGAAATGTTGTTTTTTGGGGGGATGGTTTGTCCTCTGGGTTTCACCTGCCATATCAGTTCTGTTATACTCACAGACAATTTTAACAGTTTTAGAAACTTTAGTGTTTTCTATCCAAGTCTACCAATTATATGCATATCCTAGCTTCTGGGTCTGAGTACCAAATCAAATGTATTTATATAGCCCTTCGTACATCAGCTGATATCTCAAAGTGCTGTACAGAAACCCAGCCTAAAACCCCAAACAGCAAGCAATGCAGGTGTAGAAGCACGGTGGCTAGGAAAAACTCCCTAGAAAGGCCAAAACCTAGGAAGAAACCTAGAGAGGAACCAGGCTATGTGGGGTGGCCAGTCCTCTTCTGGCTGTGCCGGGTGGAGATTATAACAGAACATGGCCAAGATGTTCAAATGTTCATAAATGACCAGCATGGTCGAATAATAATAATAAGGCAGTTTACTTTGGGCACGCTTTTCATCTGGATGTGAAAATACTGCCCCCTACCCAAGAGAGGTTAAAGTGGTCCTATGGACAGATACTCCAATCTCCACTGTGGAGCTTTGCAGCTCCTTTAGGGTTATCTTTGGTCTCTTTGATTAATTCCCTCCTTGCCTGGTCCGTGAGATTTGGTGGGCGGCCCTCTCTTGGCAGGTTTGTTGTGGTGCCATATTCTTTCCATTTTATATTAATGGATTTAATGGTGCTCAGTGGGATGTTCAAAGTTTCTGATATTTTTTTTTAACCCAACCCTGATCTGTACTTCTCCACAACTTTGTCCCTGAACTGTTTGGAAAGCTCCTTGGTCTTCATGGTGCCACTTGCTTGGTTGTGTTGCAGACTCTGTGGCCTTTCGGAACAGGTGTGTGTATATCCTGAGATCATGTGACACTTAGAATGCTCACAGGTGGACCTTATTTAACTAATTATGTGATTTCTGAAGGTAATTGGTTGCATTAGATTTTATTTAGGGGCTTCATAGCAAAGGGGGTGAATACATATGCACGCACCACTTTTCAATTTTGTTTTCTATTTTATAATCAAGTAATTTTTTTCACTCCACCAATTTGGACTATTTTGTCTATGTCCATCACATGAAATCCAAATAAAAATCCATTTAAATTACAGGTTGTAATGCATCAAAATAGGGAAAAAAATGCCAAAGAGGATGAATACTTTTGCAAGGCACTGTACTTCACCCCTGGCTCATTGAAGTAGAAAACCTAAACCAAATGGAGGTTAGTGATTGCTGTTCTGATGTACAGAAGCTCTTTTCGGGCATATGAAAAGATGGCGGAAACATGTACCAAAAAAGTTAAGATAAGAAGCCAAAAAAACAGAAAATTACACAATTGTTCAGGAGCCCTTAAAACTGCTGCTAACTCGCTAGCAACCCCATGCTAACTAGCTGGCAACCTGTTAGGGTTGACCACAAGCCTCCTCCAGAACAGTAGGTAGCTAGAAAGGTTTGCAATTTGTGTAGTGTGTATATGTACTGTATATATCTTAACCCAGTGTGTGTACTGTCTATCTGTCCTGTAGATATCTTAACCCAATGTTTATCAGATACGTTGTGTCCCTGTCTGGAGCGTTAGCCGTGGTCAACTCTGTTCCATGCTTCGCTCTCGACGGCCAATGGATGCTCTCCGCTCTGCTGGAGGCCACGCTGGTCACTGTGGTTACAGATCGGCAGCACCGGGAGCTGATTGGCTTTTTCCTGTTGCTGGGAGGAAGTGCTCTGCTGGCCGCTAATGTAGCGCTGGGGCTGTGGATGGTTACTGCCCGGTAACGGTAACTATGACTACAAACCACCACCAACGCCTTCACGGCAACCAACGCCAAGAGACTATCTCCCGGGGTGCTGTGCCGTGCCTCTGCACAAAGGCATTGTGGGTCTCTTCCTGCTCCTCTCTGAGAGAAAGACTCCAGTTCCCATCAGGCACTGCGGTGCACATGGTGACTAAGGGATGCTGGGGAAATGTTGTGTTCAGCTGCACCTTCTCTACTCTCTGGAATGTGTGTGTGTGTGTGGGTGTGTCGCGTCACACGCGCTGTGAAGAGGTATGTGTTTCTGTTTTCTAGGGATTTCATGATACTTTGTTGTTTTATCTATTTGTCCCACCTCTTTCTGTCTGTGTCTGTCTCTCAATTTAATTCAAGGGCTTTATTGGCATGGGAAACATATGTTTACATTGCCAAAGCAAGTGAAATGGATAATAAACTAAACAAATTAAAAGTAAACATTACACTCACAGAAGTTGCAAAAGAAAGACATTTAAAATATATTGCTCTCTCCCCATCTCTCTATGTGAAATAAAGAGGAATTATCTCACTGGAATTTTCAGTTCTTCATATTCCTACGTGTGTGTGTGGTGTGTGTGTGTGTGTGTGTGTGTGTGTGTGTGTGTGTGTGTGTGTGTGTGTGTGTGTGTGTGTCTAAGTAGGTGATAGTGTAATTTACTGGGGTGTGTATCCCACAGACAAATGTCAGTAAATACGGATTCTATTTCTGTCTAACCACAGAGATGCGTGTGTCTCCAGTCTGTGTTTAACTTTGTCATGATAACACACATCTAGTAGTGTATGTATGTGTTTCAGACAGTGAAGTGTGTAGGGGGATGGTGTATTTCCTTCAGAGTAATGACAGGCTGGATAGAGGTTTGTATAAACATGGGAGGGAGGGGTGAAAGAGTTCTCTATGTTCTGAACAACTGAAGGTGTGTTTGATGAGTGGTTTTAGTTGCAAGGGAAGTCATGTCTTTTTAAGGATACTGGCCCAGCGTTTTTAACTGCTGAACTACCTGCCGCCCTCATGCAGAAACATCATGGTCCCTTCTGTATTGTGTTTGTACTGTTAGTGTCTGTCGATGGTTAGACCAGTCACCTCTATCCTAAGGCTACACCACTCTGGTCTGTCTTTTCAGATCTGATTACGTTTGAGACCAGAACATCCCAGTGTCCAGAACAAGAAATACAAAAATGCATGCAAACACAGGGAGATGTTAATATGATTTACCATTACCATGTTTCTCTAGGATGCTACACACAGACACACTCACTGAAGGAAGACCGACACTCACTGAAGGAAGACCGACACACTCACTGAAGGAAGACCGACACACTCACTGAAGGAAGACAGACACACTCACTGAAGGAAGACCGACACACTCACTGAAGGAAGACAGACACACTCACTGAAGGAAGACCGACACTCACTGAAGGAAGACAGACTCACTCACTGAAGGAAGACCGACACTCACTGAAGGAAGACAGACTCACTCACTGAAGGAAGACAGACACACTCACTGAAGGAAGACAGACGCACTCACTGAAGGAAGACAGACACACTCACTGAAGGAAGACAGACACACTCACTGAAGGAAGACCGACACACTCACTGAAGGAAGACAGACACACTCACTGAAGGAAGACAGACACTCACTGGAGGAAGACCGACACACTCACTGAAGGAAGACAGACACACTCACTGAAGGAAGACAGACACACTCACTGAAGGAAGACAGACACACTCACTGAAGGAAGACAGACACACTCACTGAAGGAAGACACACAGACACACTCACTGAAGGAAGACACACAGACACACTCACTGAAGGAAGACCGACGCACTCACTGAAGGAAGACCGACGCACTCACTGAAGGAAGACAGACGCACTCACTGAAGGAAGACGGACGCACTGACTGAAGACGGACGCACTGACTGAAGGAAGACGGACGCACTCACGGAAGGAAGACGGACGCACTCACGGAAGGAAGACGGACGCACTCACGGAAGGAAGACGGACGCACTCACGGAAGGAAGACAGACAGACACACACTGAAGGAAGACACACAGACACACTCACTGAAGGAAGACACACAGACACACTCACTGAAGGAAGACACACAGACACACACTGAAGGAAGACACACAGACACACACTGAAGGAAGACACACAGACACACTCATTGAAGGAAGACAGACACACTCATTGAAGGAAGACAGACACACGCTGTTAGAGATCAATTTATGCAACCCATCATCATTGGTGTATGTGTGGGAGAGAGAAAGTGGTTTAAACATGCATATAACAGTAGAATGAACTGGAGAAGTGAATGTCTGTGAGAGTGAATGTCCGTGAGTGTGAATGCCTGTGTACAGATCAGAAATGCAAAAGTGTACAGTATGTCTAATTGTCTCTATTTGACCTATATCGACCACTTGGCCTCTCCAGTAGTGAACATCCTTCAGACATATTGAATACTGGATCTAGAGGAGTTGTGTTCTTCCTGTCAGACATATTGAATTTGGGATCTAGAGGAGTTGTGTTCTTCCTGTCAGACATATTGAATACGGGATCTAGAGGAGTTGTGTTCTTCCTGTCAGACATATTGAATACGGGATCTAGAGGAGTTGTGTTCTTCCTGTCAGACATATTGAATACGGGATCTAGAGGAGTTGTGTTCTTCCTGTCAGACATATTGAATACTGGATCTAGAGGAGTTGTGTTCTTCCTGTCAGACATATTGAATACTGGATCTAGAGGAGTTGTGTTCTTCCTGTCAGACATGGAGGAATGCCAAAGCTATTTTAAGTAGTTTTTTTCCCAGTGAGTGGTTAAAAGGAAGACATGTGGAATCCAGTGTTGTCCTATCAGAGAGGAATCAAAGGTTTGCTTTTTAGTTAGCTATGCAATAGTATTGTGTGAGCAATGATGGGACCAGAGTTTTTATAATCAGGTCACATGGTGTAAAAACAACTCCTGGCCTTAGGGAGGATGAGAAGCCTGTCAAACTGCAGCAACTTTGTACTTGTTCATATGAATTATATTTTATAGACGGACTAGGGGGGGTTCCTATACACAGAGAAAGCAACATGATTGGACAATAAAACTCACAGGGCTGATCTTGCTTTATACAGGATTGTATCGTGTAGTCATGCCCTATGCAACTGTAGGCTTAATTAAACATGAACTCGGTCTGCTTTTGTGTTTATTGATTCATTGCAGTTAATCATTTAGGATTGAAAAGGTCGAGGTAGCCTAGACAGCCCAAGTTTGAAGAAATTACCAAATTTGATCCCATTCACATTTTCTCACAAATGGGCTATAAATACATGTTACCGATCTGGCTAGAGGGACATAGAATAGCCTGCTCTATTCCATGTAGCAGCTGCTGTTCTTAGTAGCAGTTGATAAGACTGAACAATTTGGTTGTTTCCATGTAATCCAGCATGTCAGATGGCTGGTGTTTATGAATATACTGTAGGCTAATACATTTCTGGAAGAGTTTTTGCTTGTGTCTGTCGGGAGTGATGTCTTATCACGTTTGCTGAATAAATACCCGCTTTGATGCGTTGTGCCCGCACGCGTGACCTGCGATTTCCTTGAATCTGATTGGTCCGGACACTGATGATTGGTCAAGACAAGAGCCTTCAGCACTACGATGTGAAGGGCAGAGATATTGTGTGCAAGTTGACAAATCTTCTGGCAAATCGGTCTACAAAACAGCTCTTTACTCATCATTTTAACATTTTGCGTAAACTAAATCAAACATGGGATTGGAAAGTGCTGATGCGGCCTCACCACACATTTTCTGGCAGCCCTGAATGGAATTGTTATAGACAAGTATGGGAGCGCAGCTAAATTGCCTCAATTAGCTGTGCTACATTAGCTAGCTGACTACTATAGCTAACTGACTACTGTAGCTAGCTGACTACTGAAGCTAGCTAGCTTCTCTACAACGATTTGATGCAGTCAAGAAAGATACTACCAGATGGTATGATAGAACCTATGACAGCAACATGTTTGTCTAACTAGTGCAAGTCAGTTTGGCTACTTTCCCTCTCTTTCCCTCTGTCCCACACACAGACTGTCCCACACACAGACTGTCCCACACACAGACTGTCCCACACACAGACTGTCCCACACACAGACTGTCCCACACACAGACTGTCCCACACACAGACTTTCCCACACACAGACTGTCCCACACACAGACTGTCCCACACACAGACTGTCCCACACACAGACTGTCCCACACACAGACTTTCCCACACACAGACTGTCCCACACACAGACTTTCCCACACACAGACTTTCCCACACACAGACTGTCCCACACACAGACTGTCCCACACACAGACTGTCCCACACACAGACTGTTTCCCACACACAGACTGTCCCACACACAGACTGTCCCACACACAGACTTTCCCACACACAGACTGTCCCACACACAGACTTTCCCACACACAGACTGTCCCACACACAGACTGTCCCACACACAGTCTGTCCCACACACAGACTGTCCCACACACAGACTTTCCCACACACAGACTGTCCCACACACAGACTTTCCCACACACAGACTGTCCCACACACAGACTGTCCCACACACAGACTGTCCCACACACAGACTTTCCCACACACAGACTTTCCCACACACAGACTTTCCCACACACAGACTGTCCCACACACAGACTGTCCCACACACACACTGTCCCACACACAGACTGTTCCATGGTTCCAGCAGAAGGTTTGTAACTCTCCACATTGTTCCAGCAGAAGGTTTGTAACTCTCCACATGGTTCCAGCAGAAGGTTTGTAACTCTCCACATGGTTCCAGCAGAAGGTTTGTAACTCTCCACATGGTTCCAGCAGAAGGTTTGTAACTCTCCACATGGTTCCAGCAGAAGGTTTGTAACTCTCCACATGGTTCCAGCAGAAGGTTTGTAACTCTCCACATGGTTCCAGCAGAAGGTTTGTAACTTTCCACATGGTTCCAGCAGAAGGTTTGTAACTCTCCACATGGTTCCAGCAGAAGGTTTGTAACTCTCCACATGGTTCCAGCAGAAGGTTTGTAACTCTCCACATGGTTCCAGCAGAAGGTTTGTAACTCTCCACATGGTTCCAGCAGAAGGTTTGTAACTCTTCAGATGGTTCCAGCAGAAGGTTTGTAATTCTTCAGATGGTTCCAGCAGAAGGTTTGTAACTCTTCAGATGGTTCCAGCAGAAGGTATTTGAGCTGTCTCTTGTGAGTGTCTGAGGGTAGCATATAGGGAGGGGAAACGTGGGAACGATAAAGAGAGGGAGGAGACAGAGGGAGGGAGGGGGAGTCCACTTTGAGCAGGAGAGTCAGGTTGAACCACAGTTTGGAGAGGATTATGGCTAGAGAGAGAGAGATACGGAGACAGACAGAGAGAGAGTGAGTTACAGAGAGAGAGACGGAGGCCGACACAGTGAGAGGGTGGGAGAGAGAGAGACATACGGACACATACACAGAGCAAGAGGGAGGGAGAGAGACAGAGAGAGGGAGGGAGGGAGAAAGAGAGAGACATACGGAGACCGACACAAAGGGAAGGAGGGAGAAAGACACAGAGAGGGAGGGAGGAAGGGAGAGACATACGGAGACCGACAGAGGGAAGGAGGGAGAGAGACACAGAGGGAAGGAGGGAGGAAGGGAGAGACATACGGAGACCGACAGAGGGAAGGAGGGAGAGCGACACAGAGAGGGAAGGAAGGAGGGAGAGAGACACAGAGGGAAGGAGGGAGAGACACAGAGAGGGAAGGAGAGAGAGACACAGAGAGGGAAGGAGGGGAAGACAGAGAGGGAAGGAGGGAGAGAGACACAGAGGGCAGGAGGGAGAGAGATATAGATTTGGAGACCAAAGAGGTGGCTGAAAGTGAGATAGTGTGAGCGTCTGTTTTGATTGGAGACATGGAGATGGAGCCTCTAGGTGTGTGTGTTTCTAAACCAGAACAAGGAAACAGTCGTGTCCTAAAGGCTGCGCTGGCCGCATGTGTGTGTTTCTGCATCGCTCTGCTGCTTGCTGTCATACTGGGTGAGTAGACTCACTACTGTTTTACACAGAGTTACACTCACAACCTCTTTCCCTGAGTGAGTTTAGTCTTGAAAAAGCTGGTGTTGCAGTAACTGGAGTGGTTGAGGCGTGTGTTGCTGAGGGTGGGGTAGAAGTGGTAACTATTATGTCCTTGTTATTGTATGAAGCCAACATTTTTGTGGTGAAATGTTGTTTTAATGATATATGTTTCTGTAGATACAGTACACACACTCCTGTCTTTGGTCATGCAAGTGAATAGACAATGGCTATTTTATTTACTTTGGTTCTTTTTAACGTGTGTGTGTGTGTGCGTGCATGTGCGTGTAAGCTGTTTGGCATATGTGTTATTAAAATGGAGTCAGCTTTCTCCATGACACTCAAACCGTAAACAGCTGATGACTGCGTGAATGTCTGTGGGGGTGGGGGATTCCTTTTTAGGTCAGAGGGACACCATACAGGCAAAGAGTGAGAGAGAGGTCAGATGGTAGTGGGATTGTTTCAGGACATACTGTATATGTCTGTTTATGATTGTATGTGGGTTTGGGGGGGTATGTTGTAATCTTCATCAGGTCTCATCCTTTTCCTCAGTTTCCCAGAGAGCCAATCAGGATGTCTTCTGCTTAACTCCAGAATGTATTGAAGCAGGTAGGCCCCACCCACCTTACAGGAAATTGTTGCATGTAAAATGTTGCAATCAACTTGTAATGTGTGTGTAGCTGGTTCTATCCTCAGTAAGATGGACCGGGCTGTGTCTCCCTGTGACGACTTCTATGGGTTCTCCTGTGGTAGCTGGCTGAGAGACAACCCTATTCCTGAAGATTCCTCTTCTTACGGCGTCTACCCCTGGTTACGCCAACACGTTGATATCACACTCAAGGGTGAGAGAGAGAGAGAGAGATAGAGAGAGAGAGATGAGCCCATACACACTCTCATACCCTGACTACACTCCCCCACCTCTAAATGTTGTCTGAGTTGTAGATTTGCTGGAGGCTCCATCAGACTTAGATGAGATAGAAGCTGTCAGGAAGGCCAAGGTCTTCTACCGCTCCTGTATGGACGAAGGTAACCTACAACCACACACACACACACATGAGGAAGCCGAGATGGGAGCTGAGGTTACATGAAAAGCATCAAGTGCTATAGTGGTACAAAGTGTGTGTTTGTGTGTGTGTGTGTCTATGTGTAGCTATATTGGAGAAAGTGGACAGTGGTCCTCTGTTGAAGCTTTTACAGCAGCCTGAGTTCCACTGGCCCGTCCTGGGGGACGGGCTTGGGGGGGAGTGGCTCTGGTCACCAGGACGATGGGACCTGCTGCAGACATTGGCTCAGATTAGGAACCAACACAGCAAGAGTGTTCTGATTCGATTATACATCGCCCCAGATGACAAGAACTCCACCAACTACATAATTAAGGTGACCCCTCTGACTGAATGTGTGTGCATGCGTGTGTGTGTGCACAACCAAGACAGCTTCCAGGCTTCTGTAAACATAGATAGCATTAACTTCTTATCATGCAGTTGGACTAGGCCTTGTAATAACTTATTCTGTATAAAGACCAAGCATGGTATATCATACACTGCATTTGAGGAACAATGGGAAAGTAATTCTGCTTTGAAAGTTGAGCCAGGCTTTGTACTAACTTATCATTCTGTCTCGGTAGTTGGACCAGGCCTTGTACTCACTTATCATTCTGTCTCTGTAGTTGGACCAGGCCTTGTACTAACTTATCATTATGTCTCTGTAGTTGGACCAGGCCTTGTATTTACGTATCATTCTGTCTCGGTAGTTGGGCCAGGCCTTGTATTAACTTATCATTATGTCTCTGTAGTTGGGCCAGGCCTTGTATTTACTTATCATTCTGTCTCGGTAGTTGGACCAGGCCTTGTACTAACTTATCATTCTCTCTCGGTAGTTGGACCAGGCCTTGTACTCACTTATCATTCTGTCTCTGTAGTTGGGCCAGGCCTTGTATTTACTTATCATTCTGTAGTTGGGCCAGGCTTTGTACTAACTTATCATTCTGTCTCGGTAGTTGGACCAGGCCTTGTACTCACGTATCATTCTGTCTCAGTAGTTGGGCCAGGCCTTGTATTTACTTATCATTCTGTCTCGGTAGTTGGACCAGGCCTTGTACTAACTTATCATTATGTCTCTGTAGTTGGACCAGGCCTTGTATTTACGTATCATTCTGTCTCGGTAGTTGGACCAGGCCTTGTACTAACTTATCATTATGTCTCTGTAGTTGGACCAGGCCTTGTATTTACGTATCATTCTGTAGTTGGGCCAGGCCTTGTACTAACTTATCATTCTGTCTCGGTAGTTGGACCAGGCATTGTAATAACTTATCAATCTGTAGTTGGGCCAGGCTTTGTACTAACTTATCATTCTGTCTCGGTAGTTGGACCAGGCCTTGTACTCACTTATCATTATGTCTCTGTAGTTGGACCAGGCCTTGTATTTACTTATCATTCTGTCTCGGTAGTTGGACCAGGCCTTGTACTCACTTATCATTCTGTCTCTGTAGTTGGACCAGGCCTTGTATTTACGTATCATTCTGTCTCGGTAGTTGGGCCAGGCCTTGTACTCACTTATCATTCTGTCTCTGTAGTTGGACCAGGCCTTGTACTCACTTATCATTCTGTCTCTGTAGTTGGACCAGGCCTTGTATTTACGTATCATTCTGTCTCGGTAGTTGGGCCAGGCCTTGTACTCACTTATCATTCTGTCTCTGTAGTTGGACCAGGCCTTGTACTCACTTATCATTCTGTCTCTGTAGTTGGACCAGGCCTTGTATTTACGTATCATTCTGTCTCTGTAGTTGGGCCAGGCCTTGTATTTACTTATCATTCTGTCTCTGTAGTTGGACCAGGCCTTGTACTAACTTATCATTATGTCTCTGTAGTTGGACCAGGCCTTGTATTTACGTATCATTCTGTAGTTGGGCCAGGCCTTGTACTAACTTATCATTCTGTCTCTGTAGTTGGACCAGGCCTTGTACTAACTTATCATTATGTCTCTATAGTTGGACCAGGCATTGTAATAACTTATCATTCTGTAGTTTGACCAAGTCTTGTAATAACATATTATGTTGTTGGACCAGACCTTATTTTACCTTTATTTAACTAGGCAAGTCAGTTAAGAACAAATTCTTATTTTTATAATAACTTATCATTCTGTACTTAGACCAGGCATTGCAATAAAATATTATTCTGTCTCTATAGTTGGCCCATTACCTTGTAATGACTTATCATGCTGTCTCTGTAGTTGGACCAGGCTTTGAAATAACTTATCATTCTGTAGTTGGACCAGGCCTTATAATAACTGATCATTATTTATCTGTAGTTGGACCAGGCCTTATAATAACATAGCATTCTGTAGTTGGACCAGGCATTCTAATAACATAGCATTCTGTAGTTGGACCAGGCATTCTAATAACGTATCATTATTTAGCTGTAGTTGGACCAGGCCTTATAATAACATAGCATTCTGTAGTTGGACCAGGCATTCTAATAACATATCATTCTGTAGTTGGACCAGGCCTTATAATAACTGATCATTATTTATCTGTAGTTGGACCAGGCCTTATAATAACATAGCATTCTGTAGTTGGACCAGGCATTCTAATAACATAGCATTATTTATCTGTAGTTGGATCAGGCCTTATAATAACATAGCATTCTGTAGTTGGACCAGGCATTCTAATAACGTATCATTATTTATCTGTAGTTGGACCAGGCCTTATAATAACATATCATTCTGTAGTTGGACCAGGCCTTATAATAACTGATCATTATTTATCTGTAGTTGGACCAGGCCTTATAATAACATATCATTCTGTAGTTGGACC
>NC_092161.1:350000-557500 GCF_045791955.1 Oncorhynchus clarkii lewisi
ATGGTTTCTATAGGACAGTTAGTAACTATGTCATATGGTTTCTTTATGGTTTCTATAGGACAGTTAGTAACTATGTCATATGGTTTCTTTATGGTTTCTATAGGACAGTTAGTAACTATGTCATGTGGAGGACAGTTAGTAACTATGTCATATGGTTTCTATCGGACAGTTAGTAACTATGTCATATGGTTTCTATAGGACAGTTAGTAACTATTTCATATGGTTTCTTTATGGTTTCTATAGGACAGTTAGTAACTATGTCATGTGGAGGACAGTGTTCTCCAGGATCACAACTCTCAGCCGACGCTTCTTATACAGATATCTGGACTTCACACGGGTCTGTAGATCACACACTCACTGATCAATCCTTTCCCAGCACATGCACCATCACTCACACACTCATTAATCAGTATTGACCGGTGTATTTTTAGGTAACCACAGGAACGACCTCGCTGACCCCTCGTTGGGATAAGTGTGTTAACTACGTAGAGAACACTCTGGTCTACGCCACCGGACGACTCTTCATCAACACACACTTCCAGGAGGACAAGAAACACATGGTGTGTGTGTGTGTGTGTTTTTCTCTGTGTGTGTGTGGATTGGTTTGATCAGTGTGCGTGTCCGTAGATGGAGGAGCTGATTGAAGGAGTTCGCTGGGCGTTCATCAACATGCTGGAGAGAGACAACGACTGGATGGATGGACCGACCAAGAAGAAAGCTATAGAAAAGGTTTCTGTCTGTCTGTTTGTCTAGCTTGTCTGTCCGTCTGTCTTAATCCAAAATGCTGGTGTAGTCTCTCTCTGTCTCTCTCCAGGCTCAGACAGTCCTGGCCAAGGTTGGCTATCCTGAGTTCATACTGAATGACACCTACATCAACCAAGACATAAAACAGGTGTGGATTAATCTATGTGTGTTTATGTATGTTAGTGTCCATATATTAGTGTGTGTGTACTAATTTGTGTGTGTGTGTGTGCGTGCGTTTGTGTGTGTTTGCGTGTGTAGCTTGTATTCTCTGAGGACAACTACTTCGGTAATGTGATGCAGACTCTGCGTTTCATTGCCCAATCGGATCTCAACTGGCTGCGGAGGACTGTCCCTCGCACTGAGTGAGCTGCTAAGACAAAACCACTGGTGGAGAAACCCACCAATCGTAGAAAAATGCATTGAAAGTATAGGGAGCATTACTTCCATTTACATGACATTTGAGTCATTTTGCATATGCTGTTATCCCGAGCCAATTCCTGTCAGTGCATTCATCTTTAGATAGCTAGGTGGGTCAACCTCATATCTCAGTCAGTAAAACCCCTCCCTCAATAGAGTAGCTATCAGCAATGCCAGAGCTAGATAGAAGGCTACAGTGTGTTAGTAAAAGAAAGGTCAGTACAACACTACTTTATTCACCGCAAATGTCCGTCAGCGTTTACCTACCTATTGTTTTACCACTACATCACTGATGGCAACCACCCTGGCGGTTGACTTCCTGGTTCTGATGTCACTTTGGGTGTGTGTTCTAGGTGGTTCACCAATCCCACGACAGTCAACGCCTTCTACAGCTCCTCCACCAATCAAATCAGTAAGATACACACGCGCACACACACTCAAACACATTGCGTTGGCACTGGATTCAAACTGTTCTGTGTTTTTACTCAGGGTTCCCGGCTGGAGAGCTCCAGAAGCCTTTCTTCTGGGGGCGGGACTATCCTCGGTGAGATCACACACACACACACACACACTCACACACACTCTGGCAGAGCCAGGCATTAGCCGATGAACATATTTCTGGTGTGTGTGTGTGTGTGTGTGTGTTCAGGTCTCTTAGCTATGGAGCCATAGGAGTGATTGTAGGACATGAACTAACACACGGCTTTGACAACAATGGTGAGTCACATACAGTGCATTACAACTACACACAAACAAACACACACACTTTTATAAAGAATGTGTCTGTGTGTGTTTGTTTAGGAAGGAAGTATGATAAGGATGGTAACATGGACCAGTGGTGGAGCAACGCATCAATCACAGCCTTCACTGACAAGACCCAGTGTATGATCGACCAATACAACAGCTATCGCTGGGAGGAGGCGGGACTAAATGTAAGAGGCACACATATTATTGTCATCATCATCATCATCTGTTCGTCACGGGTCGGCTGGAGTGTGTTGGGTTAGAACAGAACACGGGTCGGCTGGAGTGTGTTGGGTTAGAACAAAACATGGGTCGGCTGGAGTGTGTTGGGTTAGAACAAAACATGGGTCGGCTGGAGTGTGTTGGGTTAGAACAAAACATGGGTCGGTTGGAGTGTGTTGGGTTAGAACAAAACATGGGTCGGCTGGAGTGTGTTGGGTTAGAACAGAACACGGGTCGGCTGGAGTGTGTTGGGTTAGAACAGAACACAGGTCGGCTGGAGTGTGTTGGGTTAGAACAGAACACGGGTCGGTTGGAGTGTGTTGGGTTAGAACAGAACTCGGGTCGGTTGGAGTGTGTTGGGTTAGAACAGAACACGGGTCGGCTGGAGCGTGTTGGGTTAGAACAGAACAGGGGTCGGCTGGAGTGTGTTGTGTTAGAATAGAACACGGGTCGGTTGGAGTGTATTGGGTTAGAACAGAACACGGGTCAGTTGGAGTGTGTTGGGTTAGAACAGAACACGGGTCGGCTGGAGTGTGTTGGGTTAGAACAGAACATGGGTCGGCTGGAGTGTGTTGGGTTAGAACAGAACACGGGTCGGTTGGAGTGTGTTGGGTTAGAACAGAACACGGGTCGGTTGGAGTGTGTGGGGTTAGAACAGAACACGGGTCGGCTAGAGTGTGTTGGGTTAGAACAGAACACGGGTCGACTGGAGTGTGTTGGGTTAGAACAGAACATGGGTCGGCTGGAGTGTGTTGGGTTAGAACAGAACACGGGTCGGCTGGAGTGTGTTGGGTTAGAACAGAGCACAACAGTGCTGTTATCCTGTGTAATCAGGTGAGGGGGAAGAGGACCCTAGCAGAACAGTGTGTTGATCTGTTATCCTGTGTAATCAGGTGAGGGGGAAGAGGACCCTAGCAGAACAGTGTGTTGATCTGTTATCCTGTGTAATCAGGTGAGGGGGAAGAGGACCCTAGCAGAACAGTGTGTTGATCTGTTATCCTGTGTAATCAGGTGAGGGGGAAGAGGACCCTAGCAGAACAGTGTGTTGATCTGTTATCCTGTGTAATCAGGTGAGGGGGAAGAGGACCCTAGCAGAACAGTGTGTTGATCTGTTATCCTGTGTAATCAGGTGAGGGGGAAGAGGACCCTAGCAGAACAGTGTGTTGATCTGTTATCCTGTGTAATCAGGTGAGGGGGAAGAGGACCCTAGCAGAACAGTGTGTTGATCTGTTATCCTGTGTAATCAGGTGAGGGGGAAGAGGACCCTAGCAGAACAGTGTGTTGATCTGTTATCCTGTGTAATCAGGTGAGGGGGAAGAGGACCCTAGCAGAACAGTGTGTTGATCTGTTATCCTGTGTAATCAGGTGAGGGGGAAGAGGACCCTAGCAGAACAGTGTGTTGATCTGTTATCCTGTGTAATCAGGTGAGGGGGAAGAGGACCCTAGCAGAACAGTGTGTTGATCTGTTATCCTGTGTAATCAGGTGAGGGGGAAGAGGACCCTAGCAGAACAGTGTGTTGATCTGTTATCCTGTGTAATCAGGTGAGGGGGAAGAGGACTCTAGCAGAACAGTGTGTTGATCTGTTATCCTGTGTAATCAGGTGAGGGGGAAGAGGACCCTAGCAGAACAGTGTGTTGATCTGTTATCCTGTGTAATCAGGTGAGGGGGAAGAGGACCCTAGCAGAACAGTGTGTTGATCTGTTATCCTGTGTAATCAGGTGAGGGGGAAGAGGACCCTAGCAGAGAACATTGCAGACAACGGCGGAATCAGAGAAGCTTTCAAAGTAGGACACTTTTTCTCTCTGTTCCTCTTTCTCTCTGTCTATTGCTCTCTCTCTTTCTGTATTTTCTTCTTTCTCTTTCACCTCGCCTCTCTCCGACTGTCTATTTAAAAGTGTGTATGCGCGTGTGTGTGTGTAGGCCTATAGGAGGTGGATAGAAGAGAGTAGAGGAGGAATTGAGGAGCCATTACTTCCAGGAGTTGGACTCAACAACAACCAACTCTTCTTTCTCAGCTACGCACACGTAAGAACACTCACACACACACACACACACACACACACACACACACACACACACACACAGTCTTTCTCTCTCTTTTTTATTCTCTCACTGTGTGTGTTCTCTAGGTGCGCTGTAACTCCTACAGACCTGAAGCGGCAAGAGACCAGATTCAGAGTGGAGCCCACAGCCCCCCAAAGTACAGGTAAGAACTCATACACACAAACACACCTTTAGTTTCAACGTTTCTGACCCCACTCTTTTCTGTTGCTACGCAGGGTTGTCGGGGCAATGAGTAACTATGAGGAGTTCCGACATGCGTTCAGCTGTCCTGATTCATCGGTTATGAACCGAGGGGCGGAGTCCTGCCGTATTTGGTAAAGTGTTCTACTGCTGAATCCCACTGACATTTTCCTTTCTCTCCCTCTTCCCCTCCTCTCCCTCTTGTGTGTGTGTGTGTAATGCAGTAACTTGATTTATTCTATATTACTGTAACTTGATTTATTCTATATTACTGTAACTTGATTTATTCTATATTACTGTAACTTGATTTATTCTATATTACTGTAACTTGATTTATTCTATATTACAACAATTTGATTTATTCTATATTACTGTAACTTGATTTATTCTATATTACTGTAACTTGATTTATTCTATATTACTGTAACTTGATTCATTCTATATTACTGTAACTTGATTTATTCTATATTACAGCAATTTGATTTATTCTATATTACAGCAATTTGATTTATTCTATATTACAACAATTTGATTTATTCTATATTACAACAATTTGATTTATTCTATATTACTGTAACTTGATGTATTCCCTATTACTGTAACTTGATGTATTCCATATTACTGTAACTTGTTTTATTCTATATTACTTTATTAAAACAGTGTTGTATCTGTCTCTCTTTAACTGATGTGATTTACATTTTCTATATTTCTGATGAATATTCCCTGTGTGTTTGGATGTATTAAACTCCATGAGATAGAGCAGAGTCTTTACTAAGGCTGAGCATAACATGACTGATATTACCGGGAACAAAATCACACACGTACGTCCTCTTCTCTCTCTGAGTTAGAGATCCATCCTGGCTATTACAGTCAATTATGTCTGCAGTTCCCATGGCAACCTATAGCGTGTCTACATAAAACAGTTACACCTCACTGTGTGTCTGTCATCTCTGTTTCTGGTCTGTAACTATAATCTAATCAGACTTCTCTAAAAGGTAGAAAACATGTTTACTGTCTATCTGTCTCTCTTTGTCTTTTTCTGAACACTGGGAGACAGAGAAAATAAGGGAGAGGGAGAGATGGAGAGAAAGAGGGAGAGAGGTAGAGAAAGAGGGAGATAGGTAGAAAAAGAGGGGTAGAGGGAGAGAGGTAGAGAAAGAGGGAGAATGTGGGAAAGTAGGAGAGAGGGAATAAGAGAGGTAGAGAAAGTGGGAATAAGAGGTAGAAAGAGGTAGAGGGGTAGAGAGAGGTATAGAAAGAGGGAGAGAGGTAGAGCAAGAACGAGAGACAACTGGTCTAAAGCAGGAGAAGAGTCCGTCAGAGAGAGAGAGGAAGAGAGATATGGAAAATAGGTAAAGGGAGACATTGAATGTGGGAATTGCAAAGGAGGAAGAGTGATATTTACGGATCAGCTCTGAGAGGTTGAGTGGACTTAAATCCCCTAAAGAATACACACATTCACACACAGTGTGCGCACACATCTGCAGCATCAAACCTTTCCCTCGCTGGTCTTTACCTGTCTGCTCATCTATCCATCAGCTGTGTGTGGATGGCTGCAGATGTGACATCAGACTCTGGAGGATTAATTCAGTTCAGAAATGTTTTTGTCTCCCTGTTGTCTCTCTTCCCTCCCACTCTTTCTGCTCCTCTGTTGATTAGTAGCAGTGTTATGCTTCTGCTATTTACATGTTGTTAAACTGGCCAACTGGACGTTAGTGTTGCCTACATTTACTTTCTGGTCCCCTGTGGGAATTGAACCCACAACCCTGGTATTGCAAGCTCTACCAACGGAGCCACTTGTCACACTCGCTCTCTCACTGTTATAGACTCGGGGTTTAAAGTTCTCCGTCACTGCACGGATTTCTTGATTTTGGAGAGGTTGTTTTTCTTTGTGCCCTCGGGCTGAAAATATAATGAACAAAAATATAGCTGCAACATGCAACAATCTCAAAGATTTGACTGATTTACAGTTCATATAAGGAAATCAGTCCATTTAAATCAATTCATTAGGCCATAATCAATGGATTTCACATGACTGGAAATACAGAAATGCATCTGTTGGTCACAGAGACCTTAAACAAAAGGTAGCGGCGTGGATCAGAAAACTTGTCCGTATCTGGTGTGACCATTTGCCTCGTGCAGCGCGACACATCTCCATCACATAGAGTTGATCAGGCTGTTGATTGTGGCCTGTGGAATGTTGTCCTACTCCTCTTCAATGACTGTGTGAAGTTACTGGATATTGGCGGGAACTGGAACACACTCCCATACATGTAGATCCAGAGCATCCCAAACATGCTCATTGTGTGACATGTCTGGTGAATATGCAGGCCATGGAAGAACTGGGACAATTTCAACTTCCAGGGAATTGTGTACATTATCATACTGAAACGTGAGGTGATAGCGGTGGATGAGTGGCATGACATTGGGCCTCAAGATCTCATCACGGTACCTCTGTCCATTCAAATTGACATAGATAAAATACAATTGTGTTCGTTGTCCGTAGCTTATGCATGCCCATACTATAACCCCACGGCCACCATGAGGCAGTCTGTTCAAAACGTTGACATCAACAAACCGCTCGCCCACACTACACAATACACGTGGTCTGCGGTTGTGAGGCAGGTTGGACAAACTGCTAAATTCTCTAAAATTAAGTTGGAGGCGGCTAATGGTAAAGAAATTAACATTAAATTCTCTGGCAACAGCTCTGTGGGACATTCCTGCAGTCAGCATGCCAATTGCACATTCCCTTAAAACTTGCTATTGTGTTGCGACAAAACTGCACATTTTAGAGAGTGGCTTTTTATTGTCCCCAGCACAAGGTGCACCTGTGTAATAATCATGCTGTTGAATCAGCTTCTTGATATGCCACACCTGTCAGGTGGATGGATGATCTTGTCAAATGAGAAATGCTCACTAACAGGGATGTAAGAAAATGTGTGCAAAACACTTGAGAGAAATCAGCTTTTTGTGCATATGGAACATTTCTGGGATCTTTTATTTCAGTTCATGAAACATGGGGCCAACACTTTACATGTTGTGTTTATATATTTCAGTGTAATATCCTAATGATAATTCCCTTTAATTGTTTGCCCTTTGATTGTTTATTTGTATCAATTCCCCATAACATATGTCACCAGTAGTAAATGTACCGTTCAACCCTGACATTTGGTTACATTCATTTATGTTACCGCATGTATTAATTACAGTAATTTACCATTCTCATTCTGGGAGTGTGGGAAGGTTTTCAGAGCTCACAACCTGCTACACTTGTGAATAACACGTTTTGGTTTCTCTGTCCTGTTAATGTTGAGGGAGTGCACTCGCCTGAGCATACATAGAAGTGTACATACAATAAATACAAAAGTATGTGGACACCCCTTAAAATGAGTGGATTTGTCTATTTCAGCAACACACATTGCTGACAGATGTGTAAAATGGAGCTGACAGCCATGTGGAATGGCCTTACTGAAGAGCTCAGTGACTTTCAACGTCATAGGATGTTCCATTCCAGCAAGTCAGTTCGTCAAATTTCTGCCCCAGTCAACTGTTTTTATTTATTTATTTCTCTTTTTTTATTTAACCAGGTAGGTTAGTTGAGAACAAGTTCTCATTTGCAACTGCGACCTGGCCAAGATAAAGCGTAGCAATTCGACACATACAACAACACAGAGTTACACATGGAATAAACAAAACATACAGTCAATAATACAGTAGAAAAAAAGAAAACAAAAAGTCTATATACAGTGAGTGATCTGACAGCTGGTGCTTAAAGCTAGTGAGGGAGATGTGAGTCTCCAGCTTCAGAGATTTTTGCAATTCGTTCCAGTCATGGGCAGCAGAGAACTGGAAGGAAAGACGACCAAAGGAGGAATTGGCTTTGGGGGTGACCAGTGAGATATACCTGCTGGAGCGCGTGCTACGAGTGGGTGCTGCTATAGTGACCAGTGAGCTGAGATAAGGCGGGGCTTTACCTAGCAGGGACTTGAAGATAGCCTGTAGCCAGTGGGTTTGGCGATGAGTATGGAGCGAGGGCCAACCAACGAGAGTGTACAGGTCGCAATGGTGGGTAGTGTATGGTGCTTTGGTGACAAAACGGGTGGCACTGTGATAGACTGCATCCAGTTTGTTGAGGAGAGTGTTGGAGGCAATGTTATAGATGACATCACCGAAGTCGAGGATCGGTAGGATGGTCAGTTTTACGAGGGTATGTTTGGCAGCAGGAGTGACGGATGCTTTGTTGCGATATAGGAAGCCGATTCTAGATTTAATTTTGGATTGGAGATGCTTAATGTGAGTCTGGAAGGAGAGTATACAGTCTAACCAGACACCCAGGTATTTGTAGTTGTCCACGTATTCTAAGTCAGAGCCGTCCAGAGTAGTGATGCTGGACGGGGGAGCAGGTGCGGGCAGTGATTGATTGAATAGCATGCATTTAGTTTTACTTGCGTTTAAGAGCAGTTAGAGGCCACGGAAGGAGAGTTGTTTGGCATTGAAGCTCGTCTGGAGGTTTGTTAACACAGTGTCCAAAGAAGGGCCAGATATATACAGAATGGTGTCATCTGCATAGAGGTCGATCATGGAATCACCCGCAGCAAGAACGACATCGTTGATATACACAGAGAAAAGAGTTGGCCCAAGAATTGAACCCTGTGGCACCACCATTAAGACTGCCAGAGGTCCGGACAAAAGGCCCTCCGATTTGACAGTGATCTGTTTGTTAACTTGGCTTTCGAAGACTTTAGAAAGGCAGGGCAGGATGGATATAGGTCTGTAACAGTCTGAGTATAGAGTGTCACCCCCTTTGAAGAGGGGGATGACAGTGGCAGCTTTTCAATCTTTATGAATCTCGGACGATACGAAAGAGAGGTTGAACAGAATGGTAGGGGTTGCAACAAATGCTGCGGATAATTTTAGAAAGAGAGGGTCCAGATTGTCTAGCCCAGCTGATTTGTACGGGTCCAGGTTTTGCAGCTCTTTCAGAACATCTGCTATCTGGATTTGGGTGAAGGAAAAGCTGGGGAGGCTTGGGCGAGTAGCTGTGGGGGGGGCAGAGCAGTTGGCAAGGGTTGTGGTAGCCAGGAGGAAGGCATGGCCAGCCATTGAGAAATGGTTATTGAAATTTTAGATTATCATGGATTTTTCAGTGGTGACCGTGTTACCTAGCCTCAGTGCAGTGGGCAGCTGGTAGGAGGTGCTCTTGTTCTGCTTGGACTTTACAGTGTCCCAAAACTTTTTGTAGTTAGAGCTACAGGATGCAAATTTCGGCTCGGAAAAGCTAGCCTTTGCTTTTCTGACTGACTGCGAGTATTGGTTCCTGACTTCCCTGAACAGTTGCATATCGTGGGGAGTATTCGATGCTATTGCAGTCTGCCACAGGATGTTTTTGTGCTGGTCAAGGGCAGTCAGGTCTGAAGTGAAGCAAGGGCTATATCTGTTCTTAGTTCTGCATTTTTTGAACGGGGCATGCTTATCTAAGATGGTGAGGAAATTACTTTTAAAGAATGACCAGGAATCCTCGACTGACAGGATGAGGTCAATATCCTTCCAGGATACCTGGGCCAGGTCGATTAGAAAGGCCTGCTCGCAGAAGTGTTTTAGGGAGTGTTTGACAGTGATGAGGGGTGGTCGTTTGACCGCGGACCCATAGCGTATACAGGCAATGAGGCAGTGATCGCTGAGATCCTGATTGAAAACATCGGAGGTATATTTGGAGGGCAAGTTGGTCTGGATAATGTCTATGAGGGTGCCCATGTTTACGGATTTAGGGTTGTACCTGGTGGGTTCCTTGATGATTTGTGTGAGATTGAGGGCATCTAGCTTAGATTGTAGGATGGCCGGGGTGTTTAGCATATCCCAGTTTAGGTCACCTAACAGAACGAACTCTGAAGCTAGATGGGGGAGATCAATTCACAAATGGTGTCCAGGGCACAGCTGGGAGTTGTGGATCAGTTCTCTAAGTCCTGTCATCTCCTCCCTCTGCCTGGTCTCCCTACGGCCCTACAGACTGTGGAGGCCTTGTTTACGCACGTCTTCTGGCATTACGGGGTGCCTGAGGATATAGTGTCTGATCGAGGTCCCCAGTTCACATCTAGGGTCTGGAAAGCGTTCATGGAATGTCTGGGGTCTTGATCAGCCTTACTTCAGGGTTTCACCCCGAGACTAATGGGCAGGTGGAGAGAGTAAACCAGGATGTGGGCACGTTTCTGCGGTCCTATTGCCAGGACCGGCCGGGGGAATGGGCGGCACTCATGCCCTGGGCCGAGATGGCACAGAACTCGCTTCGCCACTCCTCCACTAACCTCTCTCCCTTCCAATGTGTACTGGGGTACCAGCTGGTTCTGGCGCCTTGGCATCAGAGTCAGACCGAGGTTCCTGCGATGGACGACTGGTTCAGGCGCACAGCAGAGACATGGGAGGCTGTCTGTGTTCACCTTCAGTGGACCATGCTGCGCCAAAAGGAGAACGCAGATCCCACCGCAGTGAGGCCTCGGTGTTCACACCGGGGCCTCACTGACTGGGTCTGGCTCTTGACCCGAAACCTGCCCCTGTGGGAGGTTCCTCCGTCCCCTATGGACATCGAGGGGGCCCCGGCATACTCCGTTCGCTCTATGCTGGATTCAAGGCATCGGGCGAGGGGTCTTCAGTATCTCATGGAGTGGGAGGTGTACGGTCTGGAGGAAAGATGCTGGGTTCCGGTCGAGGACGTGTTGGACCCTTCAATGCTGCAGGAGTTCCACCGTCTTCATCCGGATCGCCCTGTGCCTCGCCCTCCGGGTTGTCCCCGAGGCTGGTCTCGGCTGGCTGCTGGAGCCGCGCGTCAAGGGGAGGGTACTGTCACGACTTCTGCCGAAGTCGGTCCCTCTACTTATTCGGGCGGCGTTCGGCGTTTAGCGTCGTCGGACTTCTAGCCATCGCCGATCCACCTTTCATTTTCCATTTATTTTGTCTTGTCTTTTCACACACCTGACTTCTCTGCCGCCAGTATGCACTCATTACAGGCGTCTGGTAAGACAAGGGGAAATGGACTATGTATTTTTGTAACTAACAGCTGGTGCACGATAGCTAAGGACGTTTTGAGCAATTGCTCACCTGATGTAAAGTATTTAATGATAAGCTGTAGACCATACAGTCTACCGTATTTTTTGTAGCTGTTTACATACCTTCACAAACAGAGGCTGGCACTAAGACACAATTGAATGAGGGGTATTCCGCCATAAGCAAACAAGAAAACGCTCATGCAGAGGCGGCGCTCCTAGTAGCCAGAGACTTAAATCCGTTTCACCAAATTTCTTTCAGAACATTAAATGTGCAACCAGAGGAAAAAAACTCATCAATAAGTACATCGATGACGTTGTCCCCACAGTGACCGTAGGTACATATTCCAACCAGAGGCCATGGATTACAGGCAACTTCCGCACTGAGCTAAAGGCAAGAGCTGTACCTTTCAAGGAGGGGGACACTAATCCTGATATGCCCTCCGACAAACCATCAAACAGGCAAAGCATCAATACAGGACTAAGATCGAATCGTACTACACCGGCTCTGATGCTCGTTGGATGTGGCAGGGCTTACAAACGATTAGACTACAAACGGAGACACAGCCGATAGCTGCCCAGTGACACAAGGTTACCAGACAAGCTAAACAACTTCCATGCTCGCTTCGAGGGACATAACACTGAAACATGCATGATGACCAGCTATTCCGGAAGACTGTGCGATCACGCTCACCGCAGCCGATGTGAGTAAGACCTTTAAACAGGTCAACATTCACACGGCCGCAGGGCCAGACAGCTTACCAGGACATGTACTCTGAGCAAGCTCTGACCAACTGGCAAGTGTCTTCACTGACATTATCAACCTCTCCCTGTCCGAATCTGTAATACCAACATGTTTTAAGCAGACCCCCATAGTCCCTGTGCCCAAGAACACTATGGTAACCTGCCTAAATGACTACTGACTCGTAGCACTCACGTCTGTAGCAATGAAGTTCTTTGAAAGGCTGGTCATGGCTCACATCAACACCATTATCCCAGAAACCCTAGACCCACTCCAATTTCCATACCGCCCCAACAGATACACAGATGATGCAATCTCTATTGCACTCCACACTGCCCTTTCTCACCTATGTGAGAAAGCTATTCATTGACTACAGCTCAGTCTTCAACACCGTAGTGCCCGCAAATCTCATCACTAAGCTAAGGACCCTGGGACTAAACACCTCCATCTGCATCTGGATCCTGGACTTCCTGATGAGCATGATGAGGTGGTAATGGTAGGTAACAACACATCCGTCAAGCTGATCCTCAACACAGGGGCCCCTCAGGGGTGCATGCTCAGTCCCCTCCTGTACTCCCTGTTCACTCATGAATACACGGCCAAGCACAACTCCAACACCATCATTGAGTTTGCCGATGACACAACAGTGGTAGGCCTGATCACCAACAAAGATGAGACAGCCTATAGGGAGGAGGTCAGAGACCTGGCAGTGTGGTGCCAGGACAACAACCTCTCCCTCAACGTGATCAAGACAAAGGAGATGATTGTGGACTACAGGAAAAGGAGGACGGGGCACGCCCCCATTCTCATTGACAAGGCTGTAGTGGAGCAGGTTGAACACTTCAAGTTCCTTGGAGCGGGCACGACAATGCCTATTCCCCCTCAGGAGACTGAAAAGATTTGGCATGGGTCCTCAGATGCTCAAAAGGTTCTACAGCTGCACTGGTTGCATCACTGCCTGGTATGGCAACTGCTCGGCCTCCGACTGCAAGGCTCTACAGAGGGTAATGCGAACGGCTCAGTACATCACTGGGCTCAGTACATCACTGGCTACTTGGCTACCAACCTTGCAAATTGATTTGTAACAATAAATTCATAAAGTATTTTCAATCCAGTAGTCATGAGTGCAAACAATTTGGTTTAATTTGAAGTTATACATCTGAAGATATTTCTGTTGGTGTTTACACTATAGGGAATAGGCTTGCTTGCCGGGTCCAGAAAAACATTTTTCGACATGACTTCGGCATTCTTTGGAATTCTGATCGGTTTTATGTAATAACTTCAAAGGTAGAAATAAACTGAAATGCCTTATATACATAAATATTAGGACCCTTTGCAATGAGACTCGAAATTGAGCTCAGGTGCATCCTGTTTCCATTGATCATCCTTGAGATGTTTCTAAAACTTGATTGGAGTCCACCTGTGGTAAATTCAATTGATTGGACATGAAAGACAAACACCTGTCTATATAAGGTTCCACAGTTGACAGTGCATGTCAGAGCAAAAATCAAGCCATGTGGTCGAAGGAATTGTCCGTAGAACAGGATTCTGTCAAGGCACAGATCTGTGGAAGGGTTCCAAAACATTTCTATAGCATTGATGGTCCACAAGAACACAGTGGTCTCCATAATTCTGAATTGGAAGTAGTTTTGAACCACCAAGGCTCTTCCTAGAGCTGGCCACCCGGCCAAACTGACCAATACGGGGAGAAGGACCTTGGTCAGGAAGTTGACCAAGAACCCGATGGTCACTCTGACAGAGCTCCAGAGTTCCTCTGTGGAGATGGGAGAACCTTCCAGAAGGACAACCATCTCTGTGGCACTCCACCAATCAGGCCTTTATGGTAGAGTGGCCAGACAGTAGCCACACCTCGTAAAAGACACATGACAGCCTGCTTGGAGTTTGCCAAAAAGCATCTAACGACTCTCAGACCATGAAAACAAGTTTCTCCGCTCAGATGAAACCAAGATTGAACTGAATGCCAATTTTCACGTCTGGAGGAAACCTGGCACCATCCCTCGGTGGAGCATGGTGGTTGCATCATCATGTTGTGGGGATGTTTTTCAGCGGCAGGGACTGGACACTAGTTAGGAATGAGGCAAAGAGGAACGGAGCAAAGTACAGAGAGATCCTTGAGTCAGTGTCAGTACCTTATTCAATGTGCAGGGGTGGCACACACTGATCTGTTTCACCTGTCTTGTGCCACCTCACCAGTTGTCTCTCATTTGTTCCCATTATCCCCTGTGTATTTATACTGGTGTTTTCTGTTTGTCTCTTGCCGGTTACTCTCTCTCGTGTTTTCCGTACTCCTGTTTTTCTAGTCCCTGTTTTCTAGTCCTCCCGGTTCCTACCTTTTCTGCCTGCCCTGACCCTGAGCCTCGTCCTGTGTCGTTATAGTACGAACTGGTCATGACCTACCCAGTAGACTCGGACCAGCTCTGAAACACTGTTTCCCTGTATGAAGCCACCATTGGAAGACATGAGGAGCTATGCTGAATCGGTTTGTGTTTTGTCTACATCCTTGTTTTCTCCCATTCTGCTCAAGAGCATGTCCTCCATGCGCCTCTTGGAGAACCTTTTGTTTGTGAAGGCTGAGAAGTGTGAATTCCATCGCTCCACTATCTCTTTTCTGGGATACGTCATTGCTGAAGGGAACGTTCAGATGGATCCTGACAAGGTGAGCGCGGTGGTGGATTGGCCCCAACCCTCTGCAACGTTTTCTGGGATTCGCTCATTTCTACCACCGCTTCATTCGGGGCTACAGCACACTGGCTTCTCCCCTCTCTGCACTCACTTCTCCTAAGGTGCCATTCACTTGTTCCCCAACTGCCGACAGGGCGTTCTTGGACCTCAAGCATCGTTTCACCACAGCCCCCATCCTCATCCATCTGGACCCGTCCCATCAGTTCGTGGTGAAGTTTGCCGCCTTAGACGTTGGCGTGGGGGCCGTTCTGCAGCATCGTTTGACCCAGGACCAGAAGTTGCATCCCTGCTCTTTCCTTTCTCATCGCCTGAATTCCGCTGAGACGAACTATGACATTGGTAATCAGGAGCTTTTTACTTTATTTTACCTTTATTTAACTAGGCAAGTCAGTTAAGAACAAATTCTTATTTTCAATGACGGCCTAGGAACAGTGGATTAACTGCCTGTTCAGGGGCAGAACGACAGATTTGTACCTTGTAACCTTCCGGTTACTAGCCCAACGCTCTAACCACTAGGCTACCCTGCCGCCCCATGACGCTGAGTCTTGTTCAAAGCTTCTTGCGTTTAAGATGGCTTTGGAGGAGTGGAGGCACTGGCTTGAATGGGCAGAACTTAGTTTGGACCGACCATAAGAATCTTGAATATCTCAACTCTTTGGGCTCTGTTATTCAGTCGGCTTAACTTTACCATCACCTACCGCCTCTGGGTCCAAGAATGTTCAGCCTGGTGCCCTCTCTATCGCCTGTATAGTTCTGTGGCTACAACATCAGACCCAGAGACCATCCTCCCTACCTCTTGTCTCGCTGCTACACTTGTCTGGGGAATGAAGAGCCTGATCCGCAAGGCGCAGGAGGGGGTTCCGGCTAACCGGATGTTCGTCCCTGATACGGCCCGCTCTCTGGTCCTGGAATGGGCCCATTCCTCGAAGCTTACCTGTCATCCCAGCTCCGGCCGGAATCTGGCTTTCATCCGACAATGTTTTTGGTGGCCCACTATGGTTTCTGACATTTCCTCATTCATCGCCACCTGCACTGTCTGCACTCAGAACAAGACTCAGCGTCATGCTCCGGCTGGCCTCCTTCAACCACTCCCTGTTCCTCACCACCCATAGTCCCATATATCCTTGGACTTTGTCACTGGTCTCCCTCCATCTGATGGAAACACCACCATCCTTACAGTGGTGGATTGGTTTTCTAAAGCTGCCCATTTTATTCCCCTCCCCAAGTTACCTTCAGCCAAGAAGACGGCCCAGCTCATGGTGCAGCACGTCTTCCGAATCCATGGACTTCCAGCCAACATGGTCTCCAATCGTGGTCCTCAGTTCTCGTCTCGATTCTGGAAGGCGTTCTCCAATGGTCAGTCGAGCTTGCCATTTAGGACCTGGAAACGACTCTTCAGTGCCTCGTCTCGGCCAATCCCACAAACTGGAGCCAGTAACTCATGTGGGTGGAGTACGCCCGGAGCACCCTTCCCTGCTCGGCCACTGGGCTCTCGCCTTTCGAGTGTTCCCTGGGTTACCAGACTCTGCTATAAGGGGTACTGGAGTGGTTGTATATACAGGTCAGTGTCAGTACCTTATTCAATGTGCAATGGTACTGGAGTGGTTTTATATACAGGTCAGTGTCAGTACCTTAGTCAATGTGCAGGGGTACTGAGTGGTTGAATATACAGGTCAGTGTCGGTATCTCATTCAATATCCAGGGGTACTGGAGTGGTTGTATATACAGGTCAGTGTCTGTACCTTATTCAATGTCCAGGGGTACTGGAGTGGTTGTATATACACATGTCAGTACCTTATTCAATGTCCAGGGGTACTGGAGTGGTTGTATATACAGGTCAGTGTCAGTACCTATTATTTATTCTTACCACCTTTTTCTCCCCAATTTCGATCTTGTCTCATCGCTGCAACTCCCCATGCGTCCTCCAAAACAGCACCTGCCTAACCACGCTTCTTAACACCTGCCAGCTTAACCCGGAAGCCAGCTGCACCTATGGGGTGGAGGAAACACCGTCCAACAGACGTCCGAGGTCAGCCGCAGGCGCCCTGCCCACCACAAGGAGTCACTAGAGCGCAAGGAGTCAAGTAAAGCCCCCCGTCCAAACCCTCCCCTAACTCGGATGACGCTGGGCCAATTGTGCACCGCCCTATGGGACTCACAATCACGGCCGGTTGTGATACAGCCTGGGAACGTACCCAGGTCTTTAGTGGCGCCTCTAGCACTGAGATGCAGTGCCTTAGACCACTGCACCACTCGGGATGCCCCAGTGTCATTACCTTATTCAATGTGCAGGGTTACTGGAGTGGTTGGTTATAGAGGACAGTGTCAGTACCTTATATAAATAGATAGATACTAACGGTAATATATACATGTAAACAGGAGTAATAGTGACCAGTAGCAGGATAAATAGATGGATACTAATTGTAATATATACATGTAAACAGGAGGAGTAGTGACGAGTAGCAGGATAAATAGATTGATACTAATTGTAATATCGTCACGCCCTGGTCTTAGTATTTTCTTTATTATTTTGGTCAGGCCAGGGTGTGACATGGGTTATTTATGTGGTGTGTTTTGTCTTGGGGTTTTTGTAGGTTATGGGATTGTGGTATAGTAGAGTTGTCTAGGTAAGTCTATGGTTGCCTAGAGTGGTTCTCAATCAGAGGCAGGTGTTTATCGTTGTCTCTGATTGGGAACCATATTTAGGCAGCCATATTATTTGAGTGTTTTGTGGGTGATTGTTCCTGTCTCTGTGTTTGTTTGCACCAGATAGGGCTGTTTCGGTTTGTCACGTTACGTTTATTGTTTTGTAGTTGTATCGTCATTATCTTTATTAAAGATGTATCGAGATAACCACGCTGCATTTTGGTCCTCCTCTCTTTCGACACAAGAAAACCGTAACAGAATCACCCACCACAACAGGACCAAGCGGTGTGGTGACAGGCAGCGGCAGCAGGAGCAGCGAAGTATGGAATATAAGACTTGGGAGGAAATAGACAGGTGGGCGGTAGACCCAGGGAGAGTGCCTGAGCCCGCCTGGGATTCGCTGGAGCAGTGCGAGGAAGGTTATAGGAGAATGGAGTTGGAGAGACGAACACAGCGACGCAGATGGAGGCCCGAGAGTCAGCCCCAAAAATATCTTGGGGGGTGGCACACAGGGAGTATGGCTAAGCCAGGTAGGAGACCTGCGCCAACTTCCTGTGCTTACCGGGGGGCTAGAGAGACCGGGCAGGCACCGTGTTATGCTGTGGAGCGCATGGTGTCTCCAGTGCGGGTGCATAGCCCGGTGCGGTACATACCAGCTCCTCGTATCGGCCGGGCTAGAGTAAGCATCGAGCCAAGTGTCATGAAGCCGGCTCTACGCATCTGGTCTCCTTGGGCCGGCTTACATGGCACCAGCCTTGCGCACGGTGTCCCCGGTTCGCCTGCATAGCCCAGTGCGGGCCATTCCACCTCGCCGCACTGGCAGGGCGACCGGGAGCATTCAACCAGGTAAGGTTGGGCAGGCTCGGTGCTCAAGAGCTCCAGTGCACCTGCACGGTCCGGTCTATCCAGTACCACCTCCACGCACCAGCCCTCCGGTGGCAGCTCCCCGTACCAGGCTTCCTGTGCGTGTCCTCGGCCCAGTACCACCAGTGCCAGCAACACGCATCAGGCCTACAGTGCGCCTCGCCTGTCCAGCGCTGCCAGAGCCTTCCTCCTCTCCAGCGCTGCCGGAGTCTCCCGCCTGTCCAGCGCTGCCAGAGCCTTCCTCCTCGCCAGCGCTGCCGGAGTCTCCCGCCTGTCCAGCGCTGCCAGAGCCTTCCTCCTCGCCAGCGCTGCCGGAGTCTCCCGCCTGTCCAGCGCTGCCAGAGTCTCCCGCCTGTCCAGCGCTGCCAGAGCTGTCAGTCTGCAAGGAGCCGCCAGAGCTGTCAGTCTGCAAGGAGGCGCCAGAGCTGCCAGTCTGCAAGGAGCCGCCAGTCTGCAAGGAGCTGCCAGAGCTGCCAGTCTGCAAGGAGCCGCCAGAGCTGCCAGTCTGCATGGAGCAGCCAGAGCCGCCAGTCAGCCAGGATCCGCCATTCAGCCAGGATCCGCCAGTCAGCCAGGATCTGCCAGAGCCGCCAGTCAGCCAGAATCTGCCGGAACCGCCAGTCAGCCAGGATCTGCCAGAACCACCAGCCAGCCAGGATCTGCCAGAGCCATCAACCTGCCTGAGCTACCCCTCAGTCCCGAGCTACCCCTCAGTCCCGAGCTATCCCTCAGTCCCGAGCTCCCTCTCAGTCCGGAACTGCCCCTCAGTCCAGTGGGGCCCTGTGTTAGGGTTACTTGGCCAAGGTCGACGGCGAGGATCGCCAATCTAAGGAAGCGATGCAAGCGGACTAAGACTATGTTGGAGTGGGGTCCACGTCCCGCGCCGGAGCCTCCACCGTAGACAGACGCCCACCCGGACCCTCCCCTATGGGTTTAGGTGTGCGGCCGGGAGTCCGCACCTCGGGGGGGGGGTTCTGTCACGCCCTGGTCTTAGTATTTTGTGTTTTCATTATTATTTTGGTCAGGCCAGGGTGTGACATGGGTTATTTATGTGGTGTGTTTTGTCTTGGGGTTTTTGTAGGTTTTGCGATTGTGGTATAGTAGAGTTGTCTAGGTAAGTCTATGGTTGCCTAGAGTGGTTCTCAATCAGAGGCAGGTGTTTATCGTTGTCTCTGATTGGGAACCATATTTAGGCAGCCATATTCTTTGAGTGTTCCGTGGGTGATTGTTCCTGTCTCTGTGTTTGTTTGCACCAGATAGGGCTGTTTCGGTTTGTTACGAATCCCTTTTGGCCCGACAGTCTAGGGGGGATGGTAATGAGACGCGTAACATAACTCATGTAAATTATAATTGTGACAAAGTAAAAGTGTGAACGTAATAACCAGGACAACTGAAATAATACCGTCAAACTCAGGGTTTATTTATAAACACACGGTAATGGGGGGGGCAGGAAAAGGGGCTGAGCTGGACCCAAGGAAAGAAACAATAAGTATTCAAAACACCCCTAAGCTAGACTAGCCTATTTCAACAACAGCTAACTAACTAACCAAAATACAGTGGGTGGTCCGCCCAGTTCTAACTAGTGTATTTAACAAAGTTCACCTACGGGTAGTGTATGCCCATGGGCGACTTGTCTTGGTTTCCCCCTTTTCCCACCAGCAACAAACAAACACCATAACCAAAACAATACTCACAGGTGATGACAAAGTGCTATGGAGGTGCTCAAACAAAAGAGAGGTTAATTAATACACAGAGAGCGCGTGCAAAACAGAGGTCTACAAACATGGCATTTACAAAGAGATTGAGCTTGAAATCTATATAGAACAGAGATCTACCAACATGGCATTATAAAGATTGAGCTCTCCTGAAATCTACAAAGAACAGCTATCTACCAACATGGCATTACAAAGATTGAGCTACTGAAATCTACCAAGAGCAGAGATCTACCAACATGGCATTACAAAGATTGAGCTACTGAAATCTATCAAGAGCAGAGATCTACCAACATGGCATTACAAAGATTGAGCTCTTGAACAAACAAATGATGGGGTTTTTAAACCATGGGGAAGGAACTGTGATAGGGTAGGAAACAGGAGGAGGTGTGTTCTGATTGATGGGTTGATTGTTGACTGATTGGGGAGTAATGATTTTCACCTGTGAGGGGAGAAGGAGAGAAAAGAAACACACACAGGATACACACAGACACAGGATACCTGTATCCGTAACACTCCCACCCTTAAAAGAGCAACCCTAGGGATTGCGACCACAGTATTACAATTAATACTCACAACAAAATTAATACTTACAACAACAACAGTGCTACCGCCCCGTAGCACTCACTTCCGTCATCATGAAGTGCTTTGAGAGACTAGTCAAGGACCATATCACCTCCACCCTACCTGACACCCTAGACCCACTCCAATTTGCTTACCGCCCAAATAGGTCCACAGACGATGCAATCTCAACCACACTGCACACTGCCCTAACCCATCTGGACAAGAGGAATACCTATGTGAGAATGCTGTTCATTGACTACAGCTCGGCATTCAACACCATAGTACCCGCCAAGCTCGTCATCAAGCTCGAGACCCTAGGTCTCGACCCCGCCCTGTGCAACTGGGTACTGGACTTCCTGACGGGCCGCCCCCAGGTGGTGAGGGTAGGCAACAACATCTCCTCCCCGCTGATCCTCAACACTGGGGCCCCACAAGGGTGCGTTCTGAGCCCTCTCCTGTACTCCCTGTTCACCCACGACTGCGTGGCCACGCACGCCTCCAACTCAATCATCAAGTTTGCGGACGACACAACAGTGGTAGGCTTGATTACCAACAACGACGAGACGGCCTACAGGGAGGAGGTGAGGGCCCTCGGAGTGTGGTGTCAGGAAAATAACCTCACACTCAACGTCAACAAAACTAAGGAGATGATTGTGGACTTCAGGAAACAGCAGAGGGAACACCCCCCTATCCACATCGATGGAACAGTAGTGGAGAGGGTAGCAAGTTTTAAGTTCCTCGGCATACACATGACAGACAAACTGAATTGGTCCACTCACACAGACAGCATTGTGAAGAAGGCGCAGCAGCGCCTCTTCAACCTCAGGAGGCTGAAGAAATTCGGCTTGTCACCAAAAGCACTCACAAACTTCTACAGATGCACAATCGAGAGCATCCTGGCGGGCTGTATCACCGCCTGGTACGGCAACTGCTCCGCCCTCAACCGTAAGGCTCTCCAGAGGGTAGTGAGGTCTGCACAACGCATCACCGGGGGCAAACTACCTGCCCTCCAGGACACCTACACCACCCGATGTCACAGGAAGGCCATAAAGATCATCAAGGACATCAACCACCCGAGCCACTGCCTGTTCACCCCGCTATCATCCAGAAGGCGAGGTCAGTACAGGTGCATCAAAGCTGGGACCGAGAGACTGAAAAACAGCTTCTATCTCAAGGCTATCAGACTGTTAAACAGCCACCACTAACATTGAGTGGCTGCTGCCAACACACTGACACTGACTCAACTCCAGCCACTTTAATAATGGGAATTGATGGGAAATTATGTAAATATATCACTAGCCACTTTAAACAATGCTACCTTATATAATGTTACTTACCCTACATTATTCATCTCATATGCATACGTATATACTGTACTCTATATCATCGACTGTATCCTTATGTAATACATGTATCACTAGCCACTTTAACTATGCCACTTTGTTTACATACTCATCTCATATGTATATACTGTACTCGATACCATCTACTGTATCTGCCTATGCTGCTCTGTACCATCACTCATTCATATATCCTTATGTACATATTCTTTATCCCCTCACACTGTGTACAAGACAGTAGTTTTGGAATTGTTAGTTAGATTACTTGTTGGTTATTACTGCATTGTCGGAACTAGAAGCACAAGCATTTCGCTACACTCGCATTAACATCTGCTAACCATGTGTATGTGACAAATAAAATTTGATTTGATTTGATTTGATTTTGAATTTGATTTGATTTGATTTGAACAACGTCAACCTTGCCAAAACATACAAAAATCATTTTTACACACGAGACAAAGCATCTGCCAACACATTATCTGAACCCTTTTTGTGGCGGATCTCCAAATTATAATTTTGTACAATCAGCGCCCAACGCATAAGGCGCTGGTTCTGGTTGTACATTCGGTGGAGAAAAACTAAGGGGTTATGGTCAGTATACACAATCACTGGTAGGGCACTGGAACCAATGTATACTTCAAAGTATTGCAGAGCCAACAACAAAGCAAGAGCTTCTTGTTCTATTGTCGCATAGTTTGTTTGACATTTATTAAATTTACGAGAAAAATAACAAACAGGATGATCTACTCCACTCTTGTCCTGCTGCAGTAGAACAGCACCAGCACCTCTGGCACTAGCATCTACCTCAAGCTTGAATGGTTGTTCAAAATCTGGAGCAGCAAGTACAGGCGTACTACACAAGAGTGCTTTCGCAGATTCAAAAGCGCTCTTACAATCAGGGGACCACACAAATGATCTTGCCGGACTAAGCAAATCGGTCAATGGAGCAACTACCACAGAGAAATTTTTACAGAAGCTACGGTAGTAGCCAACCATCCCTAAAAAGCGGCGTAGCTCTCGTCTGGTGGTAGGTGCAGGGAATGCAGTTATAGCCAAGACCTTGGCATCAACAGGGCGCACCTGTCCATGGCCAACCTCTTTACCGAGATAGGTAACAGTAGCCTTCCCAAACTCGCACTTTGCTAAGTTCAGGGTTAGAGAAGCAGCTGCCAACCGTTCACATACTACCCTTAGCGAGTCAACATGATCTGACCACTCAGACGAATAAATCACTAGGTCATCAAGGTATGCACTACAATTAGGAACGCCAGCTAATACGGAGTTAACCAGTCGTTGGAAAGTGGCTGGTGCATTTCGCATCCCAAAAGCCATGACTGAGTACTGTAGGAAGTTGTCTGGGGTCACAAAGGCAGAAATCTCTGAAGCACGTGAAGTTAACGGAACCTGCCAGTAACCTTTTAAGAGGTCCAACTTGGTTATATACTTAGCAGCACCAATAGTGTCGATACAGTCGTCCAGTCTGGGTAACGGGAACGAATCTGGCATTGTGACATTTACCTTTCGATAATCCGTACATAACCTGGACGTACCATCAGGTTTAGGAACCAGAATGCAAGGAGAACTCCAAGGGCTTGAACTTGGCTTAGCCAGGTCATTCTCCAACAAATATCTCACCTCATCCCTCATTATCTTCCTCTTGGAAGCGTTGATACGATATGGGTGTTGCTTGATAGGTGTAGCATTTCCAACATTAATGTCATGTTCCAACACCTTTGTGCGAGTAGGAACGTCATTAAAGAGACATGGAAAACTGTGTAGTAGCCTCACAATATCATTAGCCTGTCCATCCGTTAAATGAACCAGACCTGACTGGATAGACAGCAGCATTTCTGAGTTGGGCAATCTAACACACTGCTGCTGAGTATTGCGCAACTCCAAGCCATCAACATCATCAATATGACAGTCCACTATCATCGCAGTAGTAGCAGAGGAGACAGCAGTACCTTCCTCTGTTTTTAAACTATCTAACTGTGTGATGGGTCGGGTGTGGTATGCTTTCAACATGTTAATGTGACACACACGAGATTGGCGTTTTCTATCAGGAGTTTGAAGCACATAGTCAGTTTCACTTATTTTCTTTTCAATTAAATAAGGACCAGAGAAACGAGCTGACAGTGAAGATCCTGGAACAGGTAATCCCACCAGTACTTGGTCACCTGGCTGTAGTGGACGAGAAACAGCCTCTTTATCATAGTGTCTTTTCATGCTCCTCTGTGAGGAAGACAGAGCTTCCTTTGCAAGAGCACAAGCTTGGTGTAGGCGCTCACGAAAGCGACTAACATAGTCCAACACATTCTCATCTCTGGTACACAACTCTTGGGACAAGAACTGTTCTTTAAGGACTTTCATTGGTCCTCTCACTGTGTGACCAAACACTAGTTCAGCCGGGCTGAAACCTAGGGACTCCTGCACAGTTTCACGAGCAGCAAACAAAACTAGAGGAACTCCCTCATCCCAATCTTTCTCAGATTCCAAACAATATTTATGTAGCATAGACTTCAGTGTCTGATGCCATCTTTCAAGCGCACCCTGAGACTCTGGGTGATAGGCGCTTGATACACGGTGCGTAATTGATAAGGATTTCAACACCTGCTTGAAGAGCTTGGATAGGAAATTGGTACCTTGATCGCTTTGTACCACCTTAGGTAACCCGAATGTCGTGAAGAATTTTATTTCAGGCTTTACTCACTTGCGGAGCTGTAATCCTTCTCAGAGGAATAGCCTCGGGGTATCTTGTAGCCATACACATTATCGTTAACAAAAACTGGTTACCCGATTTTGTCTTCGGTAACGGTCCGACACAATCAACCACCACATGCTCGAATGGTTCACCTATGACAGGTATGGGACAAAGAGGAGCGGGAGGAATAACCTGATTTGGTTTTCCTGTTATCTGACATGTGTGGCATGTCCGACAGAACTGAGCCACATCTTGTTTTAAACCCGGCCAAAATAAATGTTGAAGGATCCGATCATAAGTCTTTGTAATTCCTAAATGACCAGACCACTGGTGATCATGAGCAAGGGATAACACATTCTGTCGAAAGGCTGTAGGAATCACTATTTGGTAAACAGCATTCCAATCTCCACCCGCGTCAACATGGGATTTCCATTTACGCATGAGGAGATTACCATCAATGAAGTAAGCCACGTTCTTCTTCTTTACCTCTTCTAACGAGACAACACTAGAAAAACATTTAGTAAGCTTGTTGTCAACCTTTTGGTTAGCAATCAGCTGCTCACGAGTGACTGGTAACTGTATTGCATCAGCAATAAGTTCAACGTTCTTTAATTCTTTCCTGGGCTGTTTGTCAGAGGTGATCAGCTTCTCAGAGGTATCACACAATCCATCCTCTTGATCATCCTCTTTGAACAGAACAGTGTTCGACAAATCTATCACGTCACCCTCTTGTAGTGCCTGAGCACGAGTGACAGCACAAGCGGGGAACACATGTGGATAACTCTGTGCCAACTCATTCGAGAGAGAGTGGTCACTTTTATCCAATACTTCCAATACGGGTACAACCTTTCCTCCGGCAATATCGTTACCCATATAAAGGTCACACCTTTCACTGGCAACTTAGGACGTACCCCCACTCTGAATATTCCACTGATTAACTCAGAGTGTACTTTCACAAAGTGCAATGGCACTGGGACAAAACCCATTTCAATACCCTGCACTAACACACTGGAACCACAGTATGTATCGTCAGATAAGGGCAACACATCAGACAATATAAATGACTGCGCCGCACCAGTATCTCTAAGGATTTTAACCGGACGCTGAGACGCTTTGTCATTCGTTAGGGACACAAACCCCTCGAAAATGAATGGTTCATAACTGCGGTCGGGGACTGACTACAAACTACAGTTACTCTGAGGCACCTGTTTTGTTGCAGACCTCACAACCGTACGAATTAGAGCAACACCTGTTGGCGGCTTGGCACGAAGAGGCATCCCTTGTTTGCGTTTAAGCAGGAAGCAATCATTAATCATATGTCCCACTTTATGACAATAGAAACAGGAACGCTTATTCTTCTGCCGTGCTTGATATACTACTGCTGGTCGACTAGGGCTAAAGGTAGGAAACTCAGTGGTTCTACTCTCAGTTTGAGCCGAAAACACACTCTTGTGCGTCAACACAAACTCGTCTGCCAACACAGACGCTTCTGCCAGGGAGGATACTTTCTGTTCGTTTAGGTAAACTACAATGCGTTCAGGTAAGCAATTTTTAAACTCTTCCAACAAGATTAACTCCCGGAGAGAGTTGAAATCAGTTACCTTACTAGCAGCATGCCATTTATCAAACAGATTTCCCTTATCTCTAGCAAATTCCACATAAGTCTTACTAGAAGACTTTCTATGAGACCTAAATCTCTGTCGGTATGCCTCAGGCACAAGCTCATAGGCACGAAGAACAGTAGCTTTGACCACTTCATAATTCAAACTGTCCTCCAGAGGTAGCGCTGACAAAACCTCTTGGGCTTTACCAGTTAATTTACACTGAAGTAATAGGCACCATACCTCTTCAGGCCACTTCAATGCTACGGCTATACGCTCAAATACACAAAAATAGGAGTCAACCTCCGACTCTCTGAACAAAGGTACTAAGGCTATCTGCCTACTAATGTCAAACGTGTTTGAGGACACAGCAGGTGAGGACGGCTCACAAACAGGCACAGTAGGAACGAAGGCTAGCCTCGCTGTCTCTGCCTCCAGTTCCATCTGGCGCATTTTAAACGTCATCTGCCGTTGTTCTCTTTCTGCCTCAATTTTACACATCTCCAACTGGAGAGTCTCTCGCCTAATTTGGGCTCTCTCTTCCACCTCTAGTTGGAACTGTGCTAAACAGACATCCCTTCTGGCATCACCGTTTGACAGTGGGGAGAGTGGATCAAAATGGGACAATGTGGCTGGTGTTTTAGCCTCGCCCTCATTATCAGATACCAATGGGCTTACAGGAGCAGTAACATCCCCTACAGTGGTAGTATGCTCAGGCAGCGGTAACACAAGCACCTGCTCTTCCAACAATACATTTAACACTAGCTGTTTAACCTCCGCCTTAACTACACTCTGCGGAATCGATATTGAGTAATGGTCAGCCAAGGTCATTAAATCAACTCTACGACATTTATCAAAAACCTCCCACGAAGGATTATCCAAAAAGGACTTCAAATCAAAAGTAGCCATCTTACACTACTTCACAAGAGCCAACGAAAATAGCAAACACTAATGCTACTTCAGCTATGACGCTCAACACTGAACTATACCACTACAACAATCTACATGAGCGGCATGGGTGTCAGTAAAGACAGATCCCGGATGAGCCCCCACTTATGTTACGAATCCCATTTGGCCCGACAGTCTAGGGGGGATGGTAATGAGACGCGTAACATAACTCATGTAAATTATAATTGTGACAAAGTAAAAGTGTGAACGTAATAACCAGGACAACTGAAATAATACCGTCAAACTCAGGGTTTATTTATAAACACACGGTAATGGGGGGGGCAGGAAAAGGGGCTGAGCTGGACCCAAGGAAAGAAACAATAAGTATTCAAAACACCCCTAAGCTAGACTAGCCTATTTCAACAACAGCTAACTAACTAACCAAAATACAGTGGGTGGTCCGCCCAGTTCTAACTAGTGTATTTAACAAAGTTCACCTACGGGTAGTGTATGCCCATGGGCGACTTGTCTTGGTTTCCCCCTTTTCCCACCAGCAACAAACAAACACCATAACCAAAACAATACTCACAGGTGATGACAAAGTGCTATGGAGGTGCTCAAACAAAAGAGAGGTTAATTAATACACAGAGAGCGCGTGCAAAACAGAGGTCTACAAACATGGCATTTACAAAGAGATTGAGCTTGAAATCTATATAGAACAGAGATCTACCAACATGGCATTATAAAGATTGAGCTCTCCTGAAATCTACAAAGAACAGCTATCTACCAACATGGCATTACAAAGATTGAGCTACTGAAATCTACCAAGAGCAGAGATCTACCAACATGGCATTACAAAGATTGAGCTACTGAAATCTATCAAGAGCAGAGATCTACCAACATGGCATTACAAAGATTGAGCCTTCTACATACAATAATTATACCGGGGAGGACAGCGGACGCCTTAAGCAAGGGGACTGGAATTGCGTAAACTTACAGTTTAATACATGTACAAAATGATCCTCTTTCCCTAAAAGCATGATGGTCATTACTTTTTTTTACATGAAAGAGGGGTTTAACTTGGCCCCAGACAATCGATCTGAGATGAGGTTCAGTCATGGGATTTTCTTTTGCTTTAACAAATCAAATCAAAGTTTATTGGTTTAGCAGGTGTTATAGCGGTGCAATGAAGCGGTGCAATGAAATGCTAGCTCCTAACAATGCAGTAAAATGTCAAACAATTAAAATGTCAAACAAAAAAAAATACAAAGGCAGGACGAATCCAATTAACAACCCAAATAGCACTGTAGCAGTATCATTATGCAATCACTGGGAATTCATACAAGATAAACTAAGAATAATATGTACAGCAGTAGATACACTAGAGCAAGCTATGTTAAGAATCCAGTATATAAATAAATATGCCATGTGTATGAACAGTGTAACTAAAATCACATTTACAGTAGTAGAAATATTATGATGGGATCCAGTATGTAAATACACAGTGTGAGATGGGAAGTGTCCTGATAACATGGGACAGCAGCGTTGGCTGAGAGTGTGTGTTTGTGAGTATAAGTTTTTTTGCAGACGTTTACTGACGCAGGCCATATTCAACGGGTGTTGTACACACATAACATAATGTTAGCTAACGAGCCAGCCACCTAATGTTAAATAGTTAAACAACAATGAACAAAGTGACAACAATGAACAAAGTGCCAACAATGCCTAACATTAGGCTCTAAATAGAAAAGCAAACAGCTCTGGAAAACGAATAATAGCGTCCGCTAGGGAGACAGTCAGCTAAAGTTAGCCAGCTAGCTAACAGTACACTTTAGCTTAAGCTTAAGACATAAGACATATAACAAGCTAGCTTGGTAAACAATGAACCTAGCTAGGTAAACAACGTTTAAGATCACACACGTCACGCAACGTTAGCTAATGAGCCAGCCAACTGACGTTAGCTAGTTAAACAACAATGAACAAAGTGCCAACAATGCCTAACAATGCCTAACATTAGGCCAACAATGCCAAACAATGCCTAACAGTGCTGGGAGCTAACCAACCAGGTTCAATGTTAGCTAGCTAACATTAGGCTCTAACTAGGACAGCAAACGGCTCTGGGAAACCAATAATAACGTCAGCTAGGGAGCCAGCCAGCTAATCGTAGCTAGCTAGATAACAGTACACTTTAGCTTGAAATGAAACCACTTTCTTTCAAAATTTAGATACGTGTAATATCTGAAAATGTAGCTATCTATCTTACCTGTATACATCATCATACATGATGGACACGTCTCCCTGTCAGGAATGCCATACCACGGTTGCCCTTAGTTTGAAGATGTAATCCAGAGACAGGTGTTTTCTCCATCTCTTTAGCTATCATACTCTAATTACACTGATTTCAAAACTTGATCCTCCAGAAAGTGGAGGATGCAGCTCCACGACACAATACATTTAAAAAAAATGGTCGACAGGATTACAAACACAGAGATCAAATAAACAGAAGCTTTCAATATGGCAGACTAATCAAACTCCTCTCTCGGCATGTCCTGCCCACTCATTATCTCAGCCAATCATGGCTTGTGGGAAGGTTGCTGACTTTTTCTGTGGCTTAACCAACTAGGCTCGTAATTTAACAATTGTATTCGTATTTACAGACGGCATACAAGTTTGTTATTAAGGCACATGAAAATTCACATGTTCGAGAAGGCATTTCTGCCAAAAAACTCATTTTGATACAAAACATATTTTTTTACGTTCAAACGGCTCTCCTGTGAAGTCGTGACTTGCGACATACACCTAGTTTTCTGGGTCACATATGGTCATACATTTGGCAGGAGGTTAGGAAGTGCAGCTCAGTTTCCACCTCATTTTGTGTGCAGTGTGCACATAGCCTGTCTTCTCTTGAGAGCCAGGTCTGCCTATGGTGGCCTTTCTCAATAGCAAAGCTCACTAGGTCTGTACATAGTCAAAGCTTTCCTTAAGTTTGGGTCAGTCACAGTGGGCAGGTACTCTCTGTTTAGGGCCAAATTGCATTCTAGTTCGTTCTGTTTTTTTGTTGTTATTCTTTTCCAATGTGTCAAGTCATGATTTGTTTGGGTCTAATTGTGTCAGTCTCTCTCTCTTCTCTCTCTCTGCTCTCTCTGCTCTCTCTTCGCTCTCTCTGCTCTCTCTCTGTGCTCTCTCTCTCTGCTTTCTCTTCTCTCTCTCTGCTCTCTCTTCACTCTCTCTGTGCTCTCTCTTCGCTCTCTCTGCTCTCTCTCTTTGCTCTCTCTGCTCCCTCTTCTCTCTCTGCTCTCTCTCTTCTCTCTCTCTTCGCTCTCTCTCTTCGCTCTGTGTGTGTCACCATAGCACCAGGAGCCATCACCATGGGAACCAGAGCTTGTCAAAGAAGAAGTGATCTGTCTGGTTGCTATGGAAACAGCTAAATACATTCCAACAGTAAACATACAGTACAGCAGCATTCAGAGTGACCAGTGAGATTGGAGCTAAATATCACAAGGGTCAGAACCAAACAGAGTGATGAGAGGGAGAACACAATCTGATTACATTCAGTTACTTTTGGATTACTTTCCCCTTGAGAGGCATTAGAAGAAGACAAAAGGATCCATCAAATGCATTTTGTGTGTCATCATATTAGACTCTGACTTGTGTTCTCCCTCAGGTGGAACAAATTTAACCAATTTAATTTAAACGTGTGACTTTTTTTCAATGATTTATTGAATGTCAGATTTTTTTTCTCACAAATATTCTTTTCAATGTAAAAGTAATCGAATAAGTAATTATGTACTTTTTGAAAAGTATCTGTAATTTGATTGTAATATTTTAGCTGGTAACTGATAACAGTTACAGAGAAAGAGGCTGGCGCTCCCACTGACTGCCTGAAAAAAATGAGATTCGGAGTTTGAGTCTCTGCATTACCAGCGAGGCGAGAGAGAGGCGGGGCGCGGGAAGAGGTGCATCAGTAACGGAATCACTGTTTGCCAGCCAGCCGGTAATTAGTGATGTCAGTTTGTTAGAGCGTGAGGACAACGGAGAGGAGCGGCCAGTGGAAGAGAGAGTGGCGTGGAGCCACCGGGGTGATAATGGGGCAGTGGCGCGTGAGGAGGCGATGACAAAGCCTTTACCGCTGCAGCGCGACCTAGCCGGATAACATCACCTACACACACCGGGGAATCTTTTTTTCACCTAGTTTTACCGAGCCTGCACTCTCTGGGCCAGTGCTACTGGATTACCGAGTTACCGTGCTAAACTAGCGATTTTATCTATCTTGGCTACACCCAGAGAAGGGTGGATGAGGCGGGAGATATGAGGGGTCCACTGCGCCCACTCTGGATTATAACGTCACCATCTAGCTGCTTTAAGGATAGGCTATCGCTTCTCTTGGCTGCTTTCACTGGATCTCTGTTGCCTTCATTTACCCATGTAGGTTAGTTCTGTCGTCTATCTATGGAGCTGTCTCTATAGAAGTGCCATTATCTCCCGGCATCTGCTGCTCTCTAGGCTACTGTGTCTACTGTCTGCTGCACCCAACCTGTAGAGAGAGGGAGAGTTGAGGGAGTAACGATAGAGAGTTGGGGGAAAGAGAGGAAGTGGGGGGAAAGAGAGCAAGTTGGGGGAAGAGAGAAATAGAGGGGGAAATATATATATATATATATATATATATATATATATATATATATAGCAAGAGACAGAGAGCTAGAGAAAGACACAGATCTGCAGGTTATTTATCTGTTGGAGCTACAGTCTGCCGCCAGGGGCTCTGATGAGTGAAGCCCTGAAAAGGAGCTGTCTGACCAGGGAGAACTAGGCTGTCCTCCTGTCTGTCTTTCTGTCTGTCTACCGGAGAACACTGGGACAGTAGTGCCTGTGGACCCGATGCTGTGTGCACCTGATGGTCGGCGTGCCCGCTGTTTCCTCTCGCTGGTGGGAGAGGCTCAAGACGTTGTGTCCAGAGCGCGCTAGGAGGATGCTGCGCCAGGTGTGTTTGTGAGAGAGAGAAGGATGTTTGTGTGTGTGTGTGAGAGAGAGAAAGGATGTTCATGTGTTTGTGTGTGTATCTATGTGTGTGTGTGTGATTCAGGTGTTGCAGGCAGGCCTGAGGAGCTCTTTCCAGGCTCTGGGTCGGTTCGTGGCGAGCCACCCAGTCTTCTTTGCCTCCGCCCCCGTACTGGTGTCTGTCCTGCTGGGGGCCAGCTTCAGGTAACAGACACACCTAACAATACAGAGCTCAATGTTATATTTTTTTATTCAGAAAAAGAAGCCACATGGCATGAAGGGCCACAGCATGTTGATTGGTGGAGGCCTATAGCAGACTGCTACATGGTGACATGTTGATTGGTGCAGGTCTGTAGCAGACTGCTACATGGTGACATGATGATTGGTGCAGGCCTGTAGCAGACTTCGACATGATGATTGGTGCAGGTCTGTAGCAGACTCCGACATGATGACATGTTGATTGGTGCAGGCCTGTAGCAGACTCCGACATGATGACATGATGATTGGTGCAGGCCTGTAGCAGACTCCGACATGATGACATGATGATTGGTGCAGGCCTGTAGCAGACTCCTAAATGTAGATTGGTGCAGGCCTGTAGCAGACTCCTAAATTATGATTGGTGCAGGCCTGTAGCAGACTCCGACATGATGATTGGTGCAGGCCTGTAGCAGACTCCAACATGATGACATGATGATTGGTGCAGGCCTGTAGCAGACTCCAACATGATGACATGATGATTGGTGCAGGCCTGTAGCAGACTCCAACATGATGACATGATGATTGGTGCAGGCCTGTAGCAGACTCCGACATGTTGACATGTTGATTGGTGCAGGTCTGTAGCAGACTCCGACATGATGACATGATGATTGGTGCAGGCCTGTAGCAGACTCCTACATGATGATTGGTGCAGGCCTGTAGCAGACTCCAACATGATGACATGATGATTGGTGCAGGCCTGTAGCAGACATGTTGACATGTTGATTGGTGCAGGTCTGTAGCAGACTCCGACATGATGACATGATGATTGGTGCAGGCCTGTAGCAGACTCCGACATGATGATTGGTGCAGGCCTGTAGCAGACTCCAACATGATGACATGATGATTGGTGCAGGCCTGTAGCAGACATGTTGACATGTTGATTGGTGCAGGTCTGTAGCAGACTCCGACATGTTGACATGTTGATTGGTGCAGGTCTGTAGCAGACTCTGACATGATGACATGATGATTGGTGCAGGCCTGTAGCAGACTCCGACATGTTGACATGATGATTGGTGCAGGTCTGTAGCAAATTCCGACATGATGACATGTTGATTGGTGCAGGCCTGTAGCAGACTCCTACATGGTGACATGATGATTGGTGCAGGCCTGTAGCAGACTCCGACATGATGACATGATGATTGGTGCAGGCCTGTTGCAGATTCTGACATGATGACATGTTGCACAAAGTTATTCTGCTATTGTGTTTGTGTGTGCGCGTGTGTGTGCGTTTCAGTCGGTATAGAGTGGAAGGTAACGTGGAGTCCCTCCTGGTTCCTAAACACAGTCTGGCAAAGATAGAAGGAAACCTGGTGGACTCACTGTTTCCTGTCAACAGGTCTGTTATCTACTATTACTGTCTAATAGCTCTGTTTCTACTATTATATACTATTATCTACATATCTACTAGTATCTACCTTTATCTACTATTACTGTCTAATAGCTCTGTCTCTACTAGTATCTACTGTTATCTACATATCTACTAGTATCTAATATTATTTACTATTATCTACTGTTATCTACTATTACTGTCTAATAGCTCTGTTTCTACTATTATCTACTATTATCAACATATCTACTCGTATCTAATATTATCTAATAGCTAATAGCCCGACAGGATGCTTTCGATTGTGCATCTACTATTACTGTCTAATAGCTGTCTCTACTATTATCTACTATTATCTACATATCTTCTAGTGTCTACTATTATCTACCTTTATCTACTATTACTGTCTAATAGCTCTGTCTCTACTAGTATCTACTGTTATCTACATATCTACTAGTATCTAATATTATTTACTATTATCTACTGTTATCTACTATTACTGTCTAATAGCTCTGTTTCTACTATTATCTACTATTATCTACATATCTACTAGTATCTAATATTATCTAATAGCTAATAGCCCAACAGGATGCCCTCGTTTGTGCATCTACTATTACTGTCTAATAGCTGTCTCTACTAGTATCTACTATTATCTACATATCTTCTAGTATCTACTATTATCTACCATTATCTACTATTACTGTCTAATAGCTGTCTCTACTAGTATCTACTATTATCTACATATCTACTAGTATCTACTATTATCTACCGTTATCTACTATTACTGTCTAATAGCTGTCTCTACTAGTATCTACTATTATCTACATATCTACTAGTATCTACTATTATCTACTATTACTGTCTAATAGCTTTGTCTCTCCTATTATCTACATATCTACTAGTATCTACTATTATCTACTGTTATCTACTATTACTGTCTAATAGCTGTCTCTACTAGTATCAACTATTATCTACATATCTACTAGTATCTATTATTATCTACTATTACTGTCTAATAGCTTTGTCTCTCCTATTATCTACATATCTACTAGTATCTACTATTATCTACTGGTATTTACTATTACTGTCTAATAGCTGTCTCTACTAGTATCTACTATTATCTACATATCTACTAGTATCTATTATTATCTACTATTACTGTCTAATAGCTTTGTCTCTACTAATATCTACATATCTACTAGTATCTACTATTATCTAATGGTATCTACTATTAGTCTCATAGCTCTGTTTCTACTATTATCTACTATTATCTACATATTTTCTAGTATCTATTATTATCTACTATTACTGTCTAATAGCTTTGTCTCTACTATTATCTTCTATTACTGTCTAATTGCTGTCTCTACTATTGTCTACTATTATCTACATATCTACTAGTATCTACTATTATCTACTAGTATCTACTATTAGTCTCATAGCTCTGTTTCTACTATTATCTACATATTTACAAGTATCTATTATTATCTACTATTACTGTCTAATAGCTTTGTCTCTACTATTATCTACATATCTACTATTATCTACATATCTACTAGTATCTACTATTATCTACATATCTACTAGTATCTACTATTATCTACTATTACTATCTAATAGGACATTGAGACTTGTCCTGAAGCCACTCCTGCGTTATCTTGGCTGTGTCCTTAGGGTCGTTGTCATGTTGGAAGGTGAACCTTCACCCCAGTCTGAGGTCATGAGCGCTCTGGAGCAGGTTTTCATCAAGGATCTCTCTGTACTTTGCTCTGTTCATCTTTCCCTTGATCCCGACTATTCTCCCAGTCCCTGCCGCTGAAAAACATCCCCACAGCATGATGCTGCCATTTTTACATTTTATTTAGTTAACCTTTATTGAACTAGGAACTATAAATATATGGATGACCGATGGCCGAATGGCATAGGCAAGATGCAGTAGATGGTATAGAGTACAGTATATACATATGAGATGAGTAATGTAATATAAACATTATATAACATTATATAAAGTGGCGTTGTTTAAAGTGACTAGTGATACATTTATTACATCCAATTTTTTATTATTCAAGTGGCTAGAGATTTGAGTCAGTATGTTGGCAGCAGCCACTCAATGTTAGTGATGGCTGTCTAACAGTCTGATGGCCTTGAGATAGAAGCTGTTTTTCAGTCTCTCGGTCCCAGCTTTGATGCACCTGTACTGACCTCGCCTTCTGGATGATAGCGGGGTGAACAGGCAGTGGCTCGGTGGTTGTTGTCCTTGATGATCTTTTTGTCCTTCCTGTCACATCGGGTGGTGTAGGTGTCCTGCAGGGCAGGTAGTTTGTCCCCGGTGATGTGTTGTGCAGACCTCACTACCCTCTGGCGAGCCTTGCTGTTGTGTGCGGAGCAATTGCCGTAGCAGGCAGTGATACAGCCCGACAGGATGCTCTCGATTGTGCATCTGTAGAAGTTTGTGAGTGTTTTTGGTGACAAGCCAAATTTCTTCATCCTCCTGAGGTTGAAGAGGCGCTGGTACGCCTTGTTCACGACGCTGTCTGTGTGGGTGGACCAATTCAGTTTGTCCGTGATGTGTACGACGAGGAACTTAAAACTTTCCACCTTCTCCACTACTGTCCCGTCGATGTGGATAGGGGGGTGCTCCCTCTGCTGTTTCCTGAAGTCCATGATCATCTCCTTTGTTTTGTTGATGTTGAGTGTGAGGATATTTTCCTGACACCACATTCCAAGGGCCCTCACCTCCTCCCTGTAGGCCGTCTCGTCGTTGTTGGTAATCAAGTCTACCACTGTAGTGTCGTCTGCAAACTTGATGATTGAGTTGGAGGCGTGCATGGCCATGCAGTCATTGGTGAACAGGGAGTACAGGAGAGGGCTGAGAACGCACCCTTGTGGGGCCCCAGTGTTGAGGATCAGCGGGGTGGAGATGTTGTTTCCTACCCTCACCACCTGGGAGCGGCCCGTCAGAAAGTCCAAGACCCAGTTGCACAGGGCGGGGTCGAGACCCAGGGTCTCGTGCTTAATGACGAGCTTGGAGGGTACTATGGTGTTAAATGCTGAGCTGTAGTCGATGAACAGCAATCTTACATAGGTATTCCTCTTGTCCAGATGGGTTAGGGCAGTGTGCAGTGTGATTGTGATTACGGCATCTGTGGACCTATTGGGGCGGTATGAAAATTGGAGTGGGTCTAGGGTGTCAGGTAGGGTGGAGGTGATATGATCCTTGACTAGTCTCTGAAAGCACTTCATGATGGTGATAGTCATTTAGTTCAGTTACCTTAGCTTTCTTGTGAACAGGAACAATGGTGGCCCTCTTGAAGCAGGTGGGAACAGCAGACTGGGATAGGGATTAATTGAATATGTCCGTAAACACACCAGCCAGCTGATCTGCGCATGCTCTGAGGACGCGGATAGGGATGCCATCTGGGCCGGCAGCCTTGCGAGGGTTAACGCGTTTACATGTTTTACTCATGTTGGCTGCGGTGGAGGAGAGTCTGCAGGTTTTGGTCGCGGGCCGTGTCAGTGGCACTGTATCGTCCTCAAAGCAAGCAAGTAATTTGTTTAGTTTGTCAGGGAGCAACACATCGGGGTCCTCGACGGGGCTGGTTTTCTTTTTGTAGTCCGTGATTGACTGTAGATCCTGCCACATACCTCTCTTGTCTGAGCCGTTGAATTGCGGCTCTACTTTGTCTCTATACTGATGCTTACCTTGTTTGATTGCCTTGCGGAGGGAATATCTACAATGTTTGTATTCAGTCATGTTTCCGGTCGCCTTTCCCTGATTAAAAGCAGTGGTATGCGCCTTCAGTTTTGAGCGAATGCTGCAATCAATCCACGGGTTCTGGTAGTGGAAGGTTTTAATTGTCGCCATGCGTACAACATCACAGATGCACTTGCTAATAAACTTGCTCACCGAATCATTGTATACATCCATGTTGTTGTTCGACGCTATGCAGAACATTTTTTAATTTTTTATTTCACCTTTATTTAACCAGGTAGGCTAGTTGAGAACACCTTTATTTAACCAGGTAGGCTAGTTGAGAACACCTTTATTTAACCAGGTAGGCTAGTTGAGAACACCTTTATTTAACCAGGTAGGCTAGTTGAGAACACCTTTATTTAACCAGGTAGGCTAGTTGAGAACACCTTTATTTAACCAGGTAGGCTAGTTGAGAACACCTTTATTTAGCCAGGTAGGCTAGTTGAGAACACCTTTATTTAACCAGGTAGGCCAGTTGAGAACACCTTTATTTAACCAGGTAGGCCAGTTGAGAACACCTTTATTTAACCAGGTAGGCTAGTAGAGAACACCTTTATTTAACCAGGTAGGCTAGTAGAGAACACCTTTATTTAACCAGGTAGGCTAGTTGAGAACACCTTTATTTAACCAGGTAGGCTAGTTGAGAACACCTTTATTTAACCAGGTAGGCTAGTAGAGAACACCTTTATTTAACCAGGTAGGCCAGTTGAGAACACCTTTATTTAACCAGGTAGGCTAGTAGAGAACACCTTTATTTAACCAGGTAGGCTAGTAGAGAACACCTTTATTTAACCAGGTAGGCTAGTAGAGAACACCTTTATTTAACCAGGTAGGCTAGTTGAGAACACCTTTATTTAACCAGGTAGGCTAGTAGAGAACACCTTTATTTAACCAGGTAGGCTAGTAGAGAACACCTTTATTTAACCAGGTAGGCTAGTAGAGAACACCTTTATTTAACCAGGTAGGCTAGTTGAGAACACCTTTATTTAACCAGGTAGGCTAGTAGAGAACACCTTTATTTAACCAGGTAGGCTAGTTGAGAACACCTTTATTTAACCAGGTAGGCTAGTAGAGAACACCTTTATTTAACCAGGTAGGCTAGTAGAGAACACCTTTATTTAACCAGGTAGGCTAGTAGAGAACACCTTTATTTAACCAGGTAGGCTAGTTGAGAACACCTTTATTTAACCAGGTAGGCTAGTAGAGAACACCTTTATTTAACCAGGTAGGCTAGTTGAGAACACCTTTATTTAACCAGGTAGGCTAGTAGAGAACACCTTTATTTAACCAGGTAGGCTAGTAGAGAACACCTTTATTTAACCAGGTAGGCTAGTTGAGAACACCTTTATTTAACCAGGTAGGCTAGTTGAGAACACCTTTATTTAACCAGGTAGGCCGGTTGAGAACACCTTTATTTAACCAGGTAGGCTAGTTGAGAACACCTTTATTTAACCAGGTAGGCCGGTTGAGAACACCTTTATTTAACCAGGTAGGCTAGTTGAGATCACCTTTATTTAACCAGGTAGGCCGGTTGAGAACACCTTTATTTAACCAGGTAGGCTAGTTGAGATCACCTTTATTTAACCAGGTAGGCTAGTTGAGAACACCTTTATTTAACCAGGTAGGCTAGTTGAGATCACCTTTATTTAACCAGGTAGGCTAGTTGAGAACACCTTTATTTAACCAGGTAGGCCGGTTGAGAACACCTTTATTTAACCAGGTAGGCTAGTTGAGAACACCTTTATTTAACCAGGTAGGCTAGTAGAGAACACCTTTATTTAACCAGGTAGGCTAGTTGAGATCACCTTTATTTAACCAGGTAGGCTAGTTGAGAACACCTTTATTTAACCAGGTAGGCTAGTTGAGATCACCTTTATTTAACCAGGTAGGCTAGTTGAGAACACCTTTATTTAACCAGGTAGGCCGGTTGAGAACACCTTTATTTAACCAGGTAGGCTAGTTGAGAACACCTTTATTTAACCAGGTAGGCTAGTTGAGAACACCTTTATTTAACCAGGTAGGCTAGTTGAGAACACCTTTATTTAACCAGGTAGGCTAGTTGAGAACACCTTTATTTAACCAGGTAAGCCAGTTGAGATCAAGTTCTCATTTGCAACTGCGACCTGGCCAAGATAAAGCAAAGCAGTGTGAACAGACAACACAGTCTGTGTTCGGTTAGCTGCTCAGATAGCAGATGTTTAAAGTTGGTGAGGGAGATAAAAGTCTCCAACTTCAGCGATGTTTGCATTTCGTTCCAGTCACAGCCAGCAGAGAACTGGAAGGAAAGGCGGCCGAATGACGTGTTGGGGCTTGGTGATGATCAGTGAGATATACCTGCTGGAGCGCGTGCTATGGGTGGGTGTTGTTATCGTCACCAGTCCACGTGATCGAAGCAATCTTGAAGCGTGGAATCAGATTGGTCGGACCAGCATTGAACCAACCTGAACACTGTAGTTTCCTGTTTTATTTTCTGTCTAGGCTGGGAGCAACAAAATGCAGTCGTGGTCAGATTTGCAGAAAGGAGGGCGAGGGAGGGCTTTGTATGCGTTGCGGAAGTTAGAGTAACAATGATCCAGAATTTTTTCAGCCCGAGTCGCACATCAATATGCTGATAAAATTTAGGGGGCCTTGTTTTCAGATTAGCCTTGTTAAAATCCCCAGCTATAATAAATGCAGCATCAGTATATGTGGTTTCCGGTTTACATAGAGTCCAATGAGGTTCTTGGTCACCTCCATGACCAAGGCCCCTCTCCCCCGATTGTTCAGTTTGGCCAGGTTGCCAGCTGTGAGACCTTATATACACAGGTCTGTTCCTTTCCAAATCATGTCCAATCAATTGAAATTACCACAAAAGTTGTAGAAACGTCTCAAGGATGATAAATCAAATCAAATGTATTTATATAGCCCTTCTTACATCAGCTGATATCTCAAAGTGCTGTACAGAAACCCAGCCTAAAACCCCAAACAGCAAGCAATGCAGGTCTAGAAGCACGGTGGCTAAGAAAAACTCCCTAGAAAGGCCAAAACCTAGGAAGAAACCTAGAGAGGAACCAGGCTATGAGCAGTGGCCAGTCCTCTTCTGGCTGTGCCGGGTGGAGATTATAACAGAACACGGCCAAGATGTTCAAATGTTCATAAATGACCAGCTTGGTCAAATAATAATAATCACAGTAGTTGTCGAGGGTGTAGCAAGTCAGCACCTCAGGAGTAAATGTCAGTTGGCTTTTCATAGCCGATCATTAGGAGTATCTCTACCGCTCCTGCTGTTTCTAGAGAGTTGAAAACAGCAGGTCTGGGACAGGTAGCACGTCCGGTGAACAGGCCGGGGTTCCATAGCCGCAGGCAGAACAGTTGAAACTGGAGTAGCAGCACGGCCAGGTGGACTGGGGACAGCAAGGAGTCATCATGCCAGGTAGTCCTGAGGCATGGTCCTAGGGCTCAGGTCCTCCGAGAAAGAGAAAGAAAGAGAGAAAGAGAGAATTAGAGAGAGCATACATAAATTCACACAGGACACCGGATAAGACAGGAGAAGTAGTCCAGATATAACAAACTGACCCTAGCCCCCCGACACATAAACTACTGCAGGATAAATACTGGAGGCTGAGACAGGACGGGTCAGGAGACACTGTGGCCCCATCTGATGATACCCCCGGACAGGGCCAAACAGGAAGGATATAACCCCACACACTTTGCCAAAGCACAGCCCCCACACCACATAAATGGAAACAGGATGCCCTTGAGCTCAATTTCGAGTCTCAAATCAAATGGTCTGAATAGTTATGTAAATAAGGTATTTCTGTTTATTTTTAAATCTTGAATCAATTTGCAAACATTTCTAAAAACCTGTTTTTGCGTTGTCATTATGGGGTATTTCTTTATAGATTGATGAGGATTTTAAATGATTTAATCAATTTTTTAATAAGGCTGTAAGGTAAAAAAATTATCTTCTCTACATACTGTTATCTACATATTATCTACTGTTATCTATATATTATCTACATATTATCTACTCTTATCTACTGTTATCTACATATTATCTACTGTTATCTACATATTATCTACTGTTATCTACTGTTATCTACATATTATCTACTGTTATCTACATATTATCTACTGTTATCTACATATTATCTACTGTTATCTACATATTATCTACTGTTATCTACATATTATCTACTGCTATCTACATATTATCTACTGTTATCTACATATTATCTACTGTTATCTACATATTATCTACTGTTATCTACATATTATCTACTGTTATCTATATATTATCTACTGTTATCTACATGTTATCTACTGTTATCTACATATTATCTACTGTTATCTACTGTTATCTACATATTATCTACTGTTATCTACTGTTATCTACATATTATCTACTGTTATCTACATATTATCTACTGTTATCTACTGTTATCTACATATTATCTACATATTATCTACTGTTATCTACATATTATCTACTGTTATCTACTGTTATCTACATATTATCTACTGTTATCTACATATTATCTACTGTTATCTACATATTATCTACTGTTATCTACATATTATCTACTGTTATCTATATATTATCTACTGCTATCTACATATTATCTACTGTTATCTACATATTATCTACTGTTATCTACATATTATCTACTGTTATCTACATATTATCTACTGTTATCTATATATTATCTACTGTTATCTACATATTATCTACTGTTATCTACTGTTATCTACATATTATCTACTGTTATCTACATATTATCTACTGTTATCTACATATTATCTACTGTTATCTATATATTATCTACTGTTATCTACTGTTATCTATATATTATCTACTGTTATCTATATATTATCTACTGTTATCTACTGTTATCTACATATTATCTACTGTTATCTACATATGATCTACTGTTATCTACTGTTATCTACTGTTATCTACATATTATCTACTGTTATCTACATATTATCTACTGTTATCTACTGTTATCTACATATTATCTACATATTATCTACTGTTATCTACATATTATCTACTGTTATCTACTGTTATCTACATATTATCTACTGTTATCTACATATTATCTACTGTTATCTACTGTTATCTACATATTATCTACTGTTATCTACTGTTATCTACATGTTATCTACTGTTATCTACATGTTATCTACTGTTATCTACTGTTATCTACATATTATCTACTGTTATCTACATATTATCTACTGTTATCTACTGTTATCTATATATTATCTACTGTTATCTATATATTATCTACTGTTATCTACTGTTATCTACATATTATCTACTGTTATCTACATATGATCTACTGTTATCTACTGTTATCTACTGTTATCTACTGTTATCTACATATTATCTACTGTTATCTATATATTATCTACTGTTATCTACTGTTATCTATATATTATCTACTGTTATCTACTGTTATCTACTGTTATCTACATATTATCTACTGTTATCTACATATTATCTACTGTTATCTACTGTTATCTACATATTATCTACATATTATCTACTGTTATCTACATATTATCTACTGTTATCTACTGTTATCTACATATTATCTACTGTTATCTACATATTATCTACTGTTATCTACTGTTATCTACATATTATCTACTGTTATCTACTGTTATCTACATGTTATCTACTGTTATCTACATGTTATCTACTGTTATCTACTGTTATCTACATATTATCTACTGTTATCTACATATTATCTACTGTTATCTACTGTTATCGACATATTATCTACTGTTATCTACTGTTATCTACATATTATCTACTGTTATCTACATATTATCTACTGTTATCTACTGTTATCTACATATTATCTACTGTTATCTACATATTATCTACTGTTATCTACATATTATCTACTGTTATCTACATATTATCTACTGTTATCTACATACTGTTATCTACATATTATCTACATATGATCTACTGTTATCTACATATTATCTACATATGATCTTCAGATTATCTTCTATTATCAACATATTATCTACTATTAGCCACACATGATCTACATATCTACTGTTATCTACATATTATCTACATATGATCTACTGTTATCTACATATTATCTACATATTATATACTATTATATATCATGATCTACATATGATCTACTGTTATCTACATATTATCTACATATTATCTACATATTATCTACTGTTATCTACTGTTATCTACATATTATCTACTGTTATCTACATATTATCTACTGTTATCTACTGTTATCTACATATTATCTACATATTATCTACTGTTATCTACATATTATCTACTGTTATCTACTGTTATCTACATATTATCTACTGTTATCTACATATTATCTACTGTTATCTACATATTATCTACATATTATCTACTGTTATCTACATATTATCTACTGTTATCTACTGTTATCTACATATTATCTACTGTTATCTACATATTATCTACTGTTATCTACTGTTATCTACATATTATCTACTGTTATCTACTGTTATCTACATATTATCTACTGTTATCTACATATTATCTACTGTTATCTACTGTTATCTACATATTATCTACTGTTATCTACATATTATCTACTGTTATCTACATATTATCTACTGTTATCTACATATTATCTACTATTATCTACATATTATCTACATATTATCTATTGTTATCTACATATTATCTACTGTTATCTACATACTGTTATCTACATATTATCTACATATGATCTACTGTTATCTACATATTATCTACATATGATCTTCAGATTATCTTCTATTATCAACATATTATCTACTATTAGCCACACATGATCTACATATCTACTGTTATCTACATATTATCTACATATGATCTACTGTTATCTACATATTATCTACATATTATATACTATTATATATCATGATCTACATATGATCTACTGTTATCTACATATTATCTACATATTATCTACATATTATCTACTGTTATCTACTGTTATCTACATATTATCTACTGTTATCTACATATTATCGACTGTTATCTACATATTATCTACTGTTATCTACTGTTATCTACATATTATCTACATATTATCTACTGTTATCTACATATTATCTACTGTTATCTACTGTTATCTACATATTATCTACTGTTATCTACATATTATCTACTGTTATCTACATATTATCTACATATTATCTACTGTTATCTACATATTATCTACTGTTATCTACTGTTATCTACATATTATCTACTGTTATCTACATATTATCTACTGTTATCTACTGTTATCTACATATTATCTACTGTTATCTACTGTTATCTACATATTATCTACTGTTATCTACATATTATCTACTGTTATCTACTGTTATCTACATATTATCTACTGTTATCTACATATTATCTACTGTTATCTACATATTATCTACTGTTATCTACATATTATCTACTATTATCTACATATTATCTACATATTATCTATTGTTATCTACATATTATCTACTGTTATCTACATACTGTTATCTACATATTATCTACATATGATCTACTGTTATCTACATATTATCTACATATGATCTTCAGATTATCTTCTATTATCAACATATTATCTACTATTAGCCACACATGATCTACATATCTACTGTTATCTACATATTATCTACATATGATCTACTGTTATCTACATATTATCTACATATTATATACTATTATATATCATGATCTACATATGATCTACTGTTATCTACATATTATCTACATATTATCTACATATTATCTACTGTTATCTACTGTTATCTACATATTATCTACTGTTATCTACTGTTATCTACATATTATCTACTGTTATCTACTGTTATCTACATATTATCTACTGTTATCTACATATTATCGACTGTTATCTACATATTATCTACTGTTATCTACTGTTATCTACATATTATCTACATATTATCTACTGTTATCTACATATTATCTACTGTTATCTACTGTTATCTACATATTATCTACTGTTATCTACATATTATCTACTGTTATCTACTGTTATCTACATATTATCTACTGTTATCTACTGTTATCTACATATTATCTACTGTTATCTACTGTTATCTACATATTATCTACTGTTATCTACTGTTATCTACATATTATCTACTGTTATCTACATATTATCTACTGTTATCTACTGTTATCTACATATTATCTACTGTTATCTACTGTTATCTACATATGATCTACTGTTATCTACTGTTATCTACATATTATCTACTGTTATCTACATATTATCTACTGTTATCTACATATTATCTACTGTTATCTACATATTATCTACTATTATCTACATATTATCTACATATTATCTATTGTTATCTACATATTATCTACTGTTATCTACATACTGTTATCTACATATTATCTACATATGATCTACTGTTATCTACATATTATCTACATATGATCTTCAGATTATCTTCTATTGTCAACATATTATCTACTATTAGCCACACATGATCTACATATCTACTGTTATCTACATATTATCTACATATGATCTACTGTTATCTACATATTATCTACATATTATCTACTGTTATCTACTGTTATCTACATATTATCTACTGTTATCTACATATTATCGACTGTTATCTACATATTATCTACTGTTATCTACTATTATCTACATATTGTCTACTATTATCTACATATTTTCTACTGTTATCTATATATTATCTACTGTTATCTACATATTATCTACTGTTATCTACATATTATCTACTGTTATCCACATATTATCTACTGTTATCTACATATTTTCTAATATTATTTACTATTACGTACTAATATCTACATATAAATTAACCCATACATAGGTTTTGTTCAGTAGTATCCTCCAACAGTAGTGTGTAAAGCCTTAATAACCTCTTGAGACTAGGGGGCAATATTTTGATGTTTGGAATGAAAAAACGTTCCCAAATGAAACTGCCTATTTCTCAGGCCCAGAAGCTAGAATATGCATATAATTGGCAGATGAGGATAGAAAACACTCTAAAGTTTCCAAAACTGTCAAAATATTGTCTGTGAGTATAACATAACTGATATTGCAGGCGAAAACCTGAGGAAAATCCATTCAGGAAGTGCTGTTTTTCTGAAACCTCTCTCTTCCATTGCAAGCCTATCCTTCATTTAAAGGGATATCAACCAGATTCCATTCCCTATGGCTTCCGCAAGGTGTGAACAGTCTTTAGTCATAGTTTCAGGCTTTTATTCTGAAAAATGAGCGAGAAGGATCACATCTCGTCAGTGGATAGACAGATGTCCTTAGATTTGTTAATGCGCGCGGCACTGGAGCGACACCTTTTCTTTCTCTCTTGTATTGAAAAGGCTGACGTCCGGTTGAAATATTATCGATTATTTATTGTAAAAACAACCTGAGGATTGATTATAAAAAACGTTTGACATGTTTCTACGAACTTTCCGGATACCATTTGGAATTTTCGTCTGCCCGTCGTGACCTGCACGAGCCTGTGGATTACTAAACAAAACGCGCCAACCAAATGGAGGTTTTTGGATATAAAGAGAATCTTTATGGAACAAAATAAACATTTATTGTGTAACTGGGAGTCTCGTGAGTGCAAACATATGAAGATCATCAAAGGTAAGCGATTCATTTTATTGCTTTTCTGACCTTCGTGACCAATCTACTTTGCTGCTAGCTGTTTGTAATGTTTTGTCTACTCAAAAGCTGTCCTCACATTATCGCAGGTGGATTAACAACAAGGATGGATTAACAACAAGTTAAGCTGTGTTTTGGTATATTGCACTTGTGATTTCATGAAAATGAAATATTTTTAGTCATTTAATTTGAATTTGGCGCTCTGCAATTCACTGGATGTTGACGAAAATGATCCCGCTAAAGGGATCGGTGCGCCAAGAGGTTTTAACAAATGAGTCCATAAATAGGCTTTGTTCAGTAGTAACCTCTAACAGAATGGTATAAAGCCTTAACAAATGACAGATAAATACAGTTACAACCAAAGTTGCTCAATATATTTTTAACACAAAACTATCATAGACTTCCATAAGGAAACAACATGAAAGATTCCACATGTAAACCAACAGTGTCAAGACTCTGCTAGCTCCTTATCCAAGAATCATGCAGAATGCACCGTGCGGCCCATTGGCGTAGCATGGGCAACGTTTCCCATCTCTTCAAAAGTATATCTACCATTGCGATTGTTAGACTCCACTCTGTGAGGCAAATCGATCTGCAGGTTGAACATGGTGAGATTATAGACTCGTAAATTGATAGTGTAGTTTGTTGAGTCGATTTTACAGCTAACTAGCTACGTTACACGCTGATAGTGTCTTCGGTATTATTGTGTGTAGCTACATTTGATAGCCAGACCCATAGAGAGAGCATTGCACTGTGGATTTTGTGGTCGACTTCAGCTGCAACAGATTTCCACAATGATTTTCCATGTTGCTAGCAACCTTGTTATAACGCCAAAATGAAACATTTGTCACAAAAAATATTGTGTTAGCTAGCTATCATGAAAATGGAGTAGGCTAACGGTGCTAGCAAACCATTGTTTTTATGCACGACGGCACAAATGCTTCAGGTGTGAAATGTTTTCCACACAATCACATGATGAAGACAACGTGGAACTGGAAAATGGACAGGGATTTATCTGCCCTACATGCACCACCATCAAGCAGCTTAGAGAAGAGAGCCTCCGGCTGTCAGCTCGGCTGAGAGAAAAGGAGAACCTGCTTTCTAAGTACACCAACCTTTCTGTAACCCAGGCAAACCAAATCTCTAGCAAAGCTGTTGATGAGTCAGGCGGCATTGATCTGTCCCAATCCAATGGACAGATGGTAAGCTCAACTCCGCGGCCCAGTGGAGACTGGACACTCGCAAGGCATATGAGATCGGGGAGGCAGTCTGGCCACCCTTCATCTATCCGAGAGGATCCAATTGTCATGCCCTGATCTGTTTCACCTGTTGTGATTGTCTCTACCCCTCCAGGTGTCGCTTATTTTCCCCAATGTATTTATCCCTGTGTTTCCTGTCTCTCTGTGCCAGTTCATCTTGTATGTTTAGTCATGTCAACCTGCGTGTTTTTCCAATACTCCTTTTGCTATTCTCTTTTTTCTAGTCCTCCTGGTTTTGACCCTTGCCTGTTTCTGGACTCTGTACCCACCTGCCTGACAATTCTGCCTGCCTTGGCCACGAGCCTTTCTGCCACTCTGTACCTCCTGGACTCTGATCTGGTTTTTACTTGTTTGCCTGTCCACGACCATTCTCTTGCCAACCCCTTTGGATTATTAAACATTGTAAGACTCCAACCATCTGCCTCCTGTGTCTGCATCTGGGTCTCGCCTTGTGCTTTGATACCAATCCAACTATCAAAGAACTTTGCCCCGCTAGAGATGGACCTACCAATGCCCCTAGCCCCCTCTTCGTTCCACATCAGATTCCATCACGTTGGCAGCTCGATGGTGAGATTTATTGGCCTGCCTTCAATCTGTGGACCGACCAAGGTCCACTGTCACCCAAGAGCCAGTGCCCACAACTTCAACTCCCTCCTGCCCACAGTTCTGGCCAACCACTCCAATATTGACACCATCGTCACTGACATATGTTTAACCTTAGTTTTGGATGATCTGAGGGAGGACTACAATTTCTTTTTTTTTACATCTTTGGACAGTGAAGAGAATAATTATCTCTACCTCGCAACCAGCACTTTTTTAAAAGAGACAGGATTCACCCTAACTGCAGGGTTCCAGGATTATTTCCAGCAACATCAAACTGTTTTAGAGACTGACAGACAGGGTCTGATAGTGTTCCAGTCCTCCCTGTCAGAATAACCAACAGAGGATGTGGAAACCATATACATTCCTTTAGGAATGGCACTATGGTTATTGTGATTAACCTAGTTTATGTTCCTATAACACCGACTTCTAGTGAGTTTATACAAACTGTCATCACCTACTATTCTGATAGATTGAAGACTGTCAGAAAAAGTGGTTGTAACATTAATAATTTGGTTGTTATTTGATTGGTTACCTCAATCCAGATGGGTTAGGGTTAGGACTTGGTTATTACCAAGGGGCTTTCTATTGACATATCCTCTATTGTTGATGTTGCTTTATCTGATCACCTCTATGTATTTTATACTACCTTGTTGCCCATAGCACAGGGTAATACTGAACGCATTATTATGAAATGCTATCTGACCTCTGAAGTTGCTACAGATTTTATTGAGTGTGTGAACAATACTCCACCACCTATTCTGCCTTCCTCTTGTGGTGATTTAGTTGATCACTAATAGCTAATGAAGGACAACCATTGATGCCATAGTTGAAAGGCCACATCCAAACAGAGAGCTCCATTTGGGGAACTAATAAATTAGGAAACTAATCAATTAAAGAGACATTTCAGAAAGAAAGAGCGGAAGTGGAGAAAGTCAAAGTTGCAGATCAATTATGATATTCTGAGAGACCAACTTAGCATATATAACAAGGCATTTAGAAATGCCAGACAGTCTTATTTTTCTAGCTTGATTACAAGTAATCAGAATAATTAGAGAGTGCTCTTCTCGACCGTTGATGGCCTGATAAATCCTACCCCCTCAAACCTATGTGAACTTTCCTTCACATCTAAATGTGATGAGTTTGCTGCATATTTCAGATATAAAATAACCAACATTAGGCTGGGTATCAGACAAGTCAGACCTGATGAGAAGTTTGATGACGTGCCCTAGCCTACCAAGCAAAGGCACTATGGATTTATTTTCCCTGGTTGACACAGACATGCTCAGGAAAATTATATCACAACTTAAGCCTTCTACATGCCTTCTAGATCCTATCCCCACCACCTTCTTCAAAATATGAATTGCATATCTGAAGAAATGCAGGCTATTGATAATCTCTCCCTGTTCACAGGCACTTTCCCCACTGCACTAAAAACTGTTATGTGAAACCCCTTCTGGGGAAACGGCATCTAGATTCTTCAGCTCTTAGCAATTATCCATCCATCTCAAGCCTTCCATTCTTAAGCAAAATTCTGGAGCAATTGATGTTCAAACAGCTAAATCATTTAAGTGACAACTGTAAAAAAAACAAATCCAATCGCAGAGACAGCCTTAGTTAGTGGTAAATGATCTTAGAGCCAACACAGATGCCAAACAGCTCTCTGTCCTTGTACTCTTAGATTTAAGTGCTGCATTTGATACTGTTGATCATGATGTCCTTCTGGAGAGGGGGGTGGCCTCTCCGGTCCAGGTCTAAATTGATTTAGGACCTATTTAACTGGTCGAGAGTTTTATGTCTCCCTTGGTGAACATAACTTCGATATCATGTGGCTTTCCACAAGGTTCGATTTTGTGTCCAGTAGTGTTCAGTTTATATATGTTACCCCTTGGCAGTGTTATCAGGAAGCACAGCATTGATTTTCACTGCTACGCAGACGATACATGGCATTTCTATGTCATCAGAGGATTTAGCTCCATGGATAAATTATTAGGTTGTATTAGTAATTTAAACACTTGGATGGCTCACAACTTCCTTCAGCTATATCAAGACAAAACCGAGGTACTTATTGTTGGAGTCAAAGCACAGAGAGAAATCTGGCCGCACATTTTAATGGGCAATAAAGATTAAAAACTAGGTAAAAAGCCTAGGTGTCAATTTAGATTCTGAACTCAATTTCGAATCACACATTAGGAATATGACCAAAATAGCTTTTTACCACCTGAGGAACATTGCCAAGATGTGACTGTTTCTCTCTCAGGCTGATACAGAGACTCAGCCATGCTTTTATTACAAGCAAGCTTGACTACTGTAATGCTGTCCTGTCTGGTCTACCCAAGAAAGCCATTGGTCAACTGCAAAACATACAGAATGCTGCAGGGTACTGACCAAGACCAGACAGAGAGAACACATTACACCGGTTTAATGGTCTCTGCACTGCAAAACATACAGATTGCTGCAGGGTACTGACCAAGACCAGACAGAGAGCACGTTACACCGGTTTAATGGTCTCTGCACTGGCTGCCTGTGAGTTTTAGAATTCATTTTAAGATTATTTTATTGGTTTTTAAATCAATCCACGACTGTGCAGCCCAATACATACCAGTCATGCTTTTAAGTTATGTACCCAGTAGGTCCCTCAGGTCCTCTGGTACTGGCCTTTTAACTATCCCAAAGCCCAGGACCAAGAGGCATGGAGAGGCAGCCTTTAGTTACTATGCCCCCAGCCTCTGGAATAGTCATAGAACCTGAGGGGGCCAAAACTGTGACATTTTAAAAAGAGATATTTAAATATTTGTAGCTTTGCTTTTCCTTAGGTTATTTTAATCACTCAGTTCTTATTGCTCTTTTGTTTTTTATCCTGTTGTGTTTATTGTGTAGTAATAAATATGAACGTTTTTTTTTCTCCAATGTTTTTTTAATTTGTTTTTTTTTTCTCCCAGTGAAGCACATAGCAATGCATTCCATGTCTGAAATGTGCTGTACGAATAAAACTTTATTGAACCATTCCGAACACAAAAACTGGGAACATAAACACAAATCCAAAACACAGCAGAATAGAAAGTGGACAATACCATGTGGGAGGAAACAATCCTTATTCTAATATACAGTGCATTTGGAAAGTATTCAGACCCCTTGCTAAGCTTGTAGCGTCCTACCCAAGAAGACTATAGGCTGTAATCGCTGCCAAAGGTGCTTCAACAAAGTACTGAGTAAAGGCTCTGAACAATTGGTGTGTGTGTGTGTTTGTTGTCAACAGATTATATATTTTAGTAATGCTGGACTGAAAGGTCTGTTTGTTGCCAACAGATCATATATTTTAGTAATGCTGGACTGAAAGGTGTGTTTGTTGCCAACAGATCATATATTTTAGTAATGCTGGACTGAAAGGTGTGTTTGTTTCCAACAGATCATATATTTTAGTAATGGTGGACTGAAAGGTGTGTTTGTTGCCAACAGATCATATATTTTAGTAATGGTGGACTGAAAGGTCTGTCTGTGTGTTTGTTGTCAACAGATCATATATTTTAGTAATGCTGGACTGAAAGGTGTGTTTGTTGCCAACAGATCATATATTTTAGTAATGGTGGACTGAAAGGTCTGTCTGTGTGTTTGTTGTCAACAGATCATATATTTTAGTAATGCTGGACTGAAAGGTCTGTTTGTGTGTTTGTTGTCAACAGATCATATATTTTAGTAATGGTGGACTGAAAGGTGTGTTTGTTGTCAACAGATCATATATTTTAGTAATGGTGGACTGAAAGGTGTGTTTGTGTGTTTGTTGTCAACAGATCATATATTTTAGTAATGCTGGACTGAAAGGTGTGTTTGTTGCCAACAGATCATATATTTTAGTAATGGTGGACTGAAAGGTGTGTTTGTTGTCAACAGATCATATATTTTAGTAATGGTGGACTGAAAGGTCTGTTTGTGTGTTTGTTGTCAACAGATCATATATTTTAGTAATGGTGGACTGAAAGGTGTGTTTGTGTGTTTGTTGTCAACAGATCATATATTTTAGTAATGCTGGACTGAAAGGTCTGTTTGTGTGTTTGTTGTCAACAGATCATATATTTTAGTAATGGTGGACTGAAAGGTGTTTTTGTTGTCAACATATCATATATTTTAGTAATGGTAGACTGAAAGGTGTGTTTGTGTGTTTGTTGTCAACAGATCATATATTTTAGTAATGCTGGACTGAAAGCTGTGTTTGTTGCCAACAGATCATATATTTTAGTAATGCTGGACTGAAAGGTGTGTTTGTTGCCAACAGATCATATATTTTAATAATGGTGGACTGAAAGGTGTGTTTGTTGCCAACAGATCATATATTTTAGTAATGGTGGACTGAAAGGTGTGTTTGTTGCCAACAGATCATACATTTTAGTAATGGTGGACTGAAAGGTGTGTTTGTTGCCAACAGATCATATATTTTAGTAATGCTGGACTGAAAGGTGTGTTTGTGTGTTTGTTGCCAACAGATCATATATTTTAGTAATGGTGGACTGAAAGGTGTGTTTGTTGCCAACAGATCATATATTTTAGTAATGCTGGACTGAAAGGTGTGTTTGTGTGTTTGTTGCCAACAGATCATATATTTTAGTAATGGTGGACTGAAAGGTGTGTTTGTTGTCAACATGTCACGGGATACTAGGAGTGGTGGGTGGAATCAGGCGCAGAGAGCAGGTTTCAGTAGATCGTCAATTTATTCTCCGGCGCACAAAACGGTCACGCCAACATACAGGGTGCATACAATTGACCAGCCCAAACACAGTACCAAATAGTCCGGAGAATACACATGCGAAAACCACCATTAGACAGAGGTAACAAAAACAATCCCGCACAAAACAAGGCTGGACAACCTACTATATATAAGGACGCTAATTAAACTAAAATACACACAGGTGAAACTAATAAGACAAAACCAACAGACAAACGAAAAAGGGATCGGTAGTGGCTAGTAGGCTGGTGACGACGACCACCGAGCACCGCCCGGACAGGCAGGGGAGCCAACTTCGGCGGAAGTCGTGGCACAACAGATCATATATTTTAGTAATGGTGGACTGAAAGGTGTGTTTGTGTGTTTGTTGTCAACAGATCATATATTTTAGTAATGCTGGACTGAAAGCTGTGTTTGTTGCCAACAGATCATATATTTTAGTAATGGTGGACTGAAAGGTGTGTTTGTAGCCAACAGATCATATATTTTAGTAATGGTGGACTGAAAGGTGTGTTTGTTGCCAACAGATCATATATTTTAGTAATGCTGGACTGAAAGGTGTGTTTGTGTGTTTGTAGCCAACAGATCATATATTTTAGTAATGGTGGACTGAAAGGTGTGTTTGTTGTCAACAGATCATATATTTTAGTAATGGTGGACTGAAAGGTGTGTTTGTTGCCAACAGATCATATATTTTAGTAATGCTGGACTGAAAGGTGTGTTTGTGTGTTTGTTGTCAACAGATCATATATTTTAGTAATGGTGGACTGAAAGGTGTGTTTGTGTGTTTGTTGTCAACAGATCATACATTTTAGTAATGGTGGACTGAAAGGTGTGTTTGTGTGTTTGTTGTCAACAGATCATATATTTTAGTAATGGTGGACTGAAAGGTGTGTTTGTGTGTTTGTTGTCAACAGATCATATATTTTAGTAATGGTGGACTGAAAGGTGTGTTTGTGTGTTTGTTGCCAACAGATCTAAACACACCCTGTACTCTGACCTGCAGACTCCAGGTCGTTACGGTCGTGTTATAGTCACCTCTAGGAGAGGCAGCATCCTGGACCCTCTACACACAGACCTAGTACTCAAGGTAACGCTGTGTGTGCGTGTGTGCGTGTGTTGGTCAGAGAATGATATAGCGGTCTATTTTATGTTTGCTGAACACACTCCTCTCTCAGTGTAAAAACCACACAGCACAGGGCCAGCCAGATGAGCAGCAGTCAGTCAGCCAGGCCAGGCAGTGTATATATAATCTGAACCAGTCACTCACTCAGTCAGCCATGCCAAATCAAATTTTATTGGTCACATACACATGATTAGCAGACGTTATTGCAGGTGTAGCGAAGTGCTTGTGCTTCTATCTCCAACTGTGCAGTAATAACAAAAAAGTAATATCTAACAAATTACACAACATATACCCAATACACACACATCTAAGTAGGAATGAATTAAGACTATATACATATGGACAAACGATGTCAGAGCGGAACGGACTAAGACACAGTAGAATAGGTATAGGTTACAGTACATATGAGATGAGTAATGCCAGATAAGTAAACATTATTAAGTGAATGAGATACCGTAGAATAGTAGGTATATATAAGCCAGGAGGTATATATAGTCGGAACCAGTCAGTCAGCCAAACCAGGAGGTATATATAGTCTGAACCAGTCAGTCAGCCAAGCCAGGAGGTATATATAGTCGGAACCAGTCAGTCAGCCAAGCCAGGAGGTATATATAGTCTGAAACAGTCAGTCAGCCAAGCCAGCAGGTGTATATAGTCTGAACCAGTCAGTCAGCCAAGCCAGGAGGTATTTATAGTCTGAACCAGTCAGTCAGCCAAACCAGGAGGTGTATATAGTCTGAACCAGTCAGTCAGCCGAGCCAGGAGGTATATATAGTCTGAACCAGTCAGTCAGCCAAGCAAGAAGGTATATATAGTATGAACCAGTCAGTCAGCCAAGCCAGGAGGTATATATAGTCTGAACCAGTCAGTCAGCCAAGCCAGGAGGTATATATAGTCTGAACCAGTCAGTCAGCCAAGCCAGGAGGTATAGTCTGAACCAGTCAGTCACCAAGCCAGGAGGTGTATATAGTCTGAACCAGTCAGTCAGCCAAGCCAGGCGGTATATATAGTCTGAACCAGTCAGTCAGCCAAGCCTGGAGGTATATATAGTCTGAACCAGTCAGTCAGCCAAGCCAGCAGGTGTATATAGTCTGAACCAGTCAGTCAGTCAAGCCAGGAGGTGTATATAGTCTGAACCAGTCAGTCAGCCAAACCTGGAGGTATATGCAGTGCCTTAGGAAAGATTTCATACACCTTGACGTTTTCCACATTTTGTTACGTTACAGCCTTATTCTAAAATGGATTAAATAAATAAAAATTGTCAGCAATCTACACACAAGACCTCATAATGACAAAGCAAAAATAGGTTTAGACATTTTTGAAAATCTATTAAAAATATTAAAAAATAATAAGTATTCAGACCCTTTGCTAGGTGACTCGAAATTGAGCTCAGGTGCATCCTGTTTCCATTGATCATCCTTGAGATGTTTCTACAACTTGATTGGAGTCCACCTGTGGTACATTCAATTGATTGGACATGATTTGGAAAGGCACACATCTGACTATATAAGGTCCCACAGTTGACAGTGAATGTCAGAGCAAAAACCAAGCCATGAGGTCAAAGGAATTGTCTGTAGAGCTCCGAGACAGGATTGTGTCGAGGCAAAGATCTGGGGAAGAGTACCAAAACATTTGCAGCATTGCAGCATTGAAGATCCCCAAGAACACCGTGGTCTCCATCATTCTTTAATGGAAGAAGTTTGGAACCGCCAAGACTCTTCCTAGAGCTGGCCGCCCAGCCAAACTGAGTCGGGGGAGAAGGGCATTGGTTAGGGAGGTGACCAAGGACCGGATGGTCACTCTGACAGAGTTCTAGTGTTCCTCTGTGGAGATGGGAGAACCTTCCAGAAGGACAACCATCTCTGCAGCACTCCACCAATTAGGCTTTAATGGTAGAGTGGCCAGACGGAAGCCATTCCTCAGTAAAAGGCACATTACAGCCTGCTTGGAGTTTGCCAAAAGGCACCTAAAAGACTCTCAGACCATGAGAAACAAGATTCTGTGGTCTGATGAAACCAAGATCGAACTCTTTGGCCTGAATGCCAAGCGTCACGTCTGGAGGAAACCTGTCACCATCCCTACATCCTCTACCACCTCAGGTCTCTTGGGGGAGGGTAATATTTGCCCAGTCCAAGCTCTTCTTTGTCCTGGCACCCCAATGGTGGAACCAGCTTCCCCCTGAAGCTAGAACAGTGGAACATCTTCCGAAAGCATCTGAAACCCTACCTTCAAACAATATCTTAAATAATCCTCCTCCGCTCAACTTAACCAGCACTTGGCCCCTCCCATCCAGAGGCTGCACTCCTAGTGGCCGGGGACTTTAATGCAGGGAAACTTAAATCAGTTTTACCTAATTTCTATCAGCATGTTAAATGTGCAACCAGAGGGGAAAAAACTCTAGACCACCTTTACTCCACACACAGAGACGTGTACAAAGCTCTCCCTCGCACTCCATTTGGCAAATCTGACCACAATTCTATCCTCCTGATTCCTACTTACAAGCAAAAATGTAAGCAGGAAGCACCAGCGACTCGGTCTATAAAAAAGTGGTCAGATGAAGCAGATGCTAAACAACATGACTGTTATGATAGCACAGACTGGAATATGTTCAGGGATTCTTCCGATGGCATTGAGGAGTAGATCACATCAGTCACTGGCTTTATCAATAAGTGCATCGAGCACGTCGTCCCCTCAGTGACCGTACATGCATACCCCAACCAGAAGCCATGGATAACAGGCAACATTCACACTAAGCTAAAGGGTAGAGCTGACGCTTTCAAGGAGCGGGACTCTAACCCGGAAGCTTATAAGAAATCCCGCTATGCCCTCCGACGAACTGTCAAAGAGGTAATGCCTCAATACAGAACTAAGATCGAATTGTACTACACCGGTTCCGACGCTCTTCGGATGTGGCAGGGCTTGCAAACTATCAGACTACAAAGGGAAGCATAGCCGCGAGGCCTGCCAAGTGACACGAGCCTACCAGACGAGCTAAGTAACCTCTATGCTCGCTTCAAGGCAAGTAACACTTTAACATGCATGAGAACATCAGCTGTTCTGGAAGACGTGATCACGCTCTCTGCGGCCGATGTGAGTAAGACCTTTAAACAGGTCAACATTCACTCGGCCGCAGGGCCAGATGGCTTAGCAGGACGTGTACTCCGAGCATGCGCTGACCAACTGGCAAGTGTCTTCACTGGCATTTTCAACCTCTCCCTGTCTGAGTCTGTAATGCCAACATGTTCAAGCAGAACACAATAATCCCTGTGCCCAAGAACACTACGGTAACCTGCCTAAATGACTACTGACCCGTAGCACTCACATCTGTAGCCATGAAATGCTTTGAAAGGCTGGTCATGGCTCACATCAACACCATTATCCCAGAAACCCTAGACCCACTCCAATTTGCATACCGCCCCAACAGATCCACAGATGATAAAATCTGTATTGCACTCCACACTGCCCTTTCCCACCTCGACAAAAGGAACACATACGTGAGAATGCTATTCATTGACAACAGCTCAGTGTTCAACACCATAGTCCCCTCAAAGCTCATCACTAAGCTAAGGACCCTGGGACTAAACACCTCCCTCTGCATCTGGATCCTGAACTTCCTGATGAGCCTCCCCCAGGTGGTAAGAGTAGGTAACAACACATCCGCCATGCTGATCCTCAACACGGGGGCCCCTCAGGAGTGTGTGCTCAGTCCCGTCCTTTACTCCCTGTTCACTCATGGCTGCACAGCCAGACATGACACAGCAGTGGTAGGCCTGATCACTGACAATGATGAGACAGCCTATAGGGAGGAGGTCAGAGACCTGACCGTCCCTCAACGTGATCAAGACAAAGGAGATGATTGTGGACTACAGGAAAAGGAGGACCGAGCACGCCCCCATTCACATCGAAGAGGGTGTAGTGGAGCAGGTTGAGGGCTAAAGTGCTAAATTAACATGGTCAAAGCACACCAAGACAGTCGTGAAGAGGGCATGACAAAACCTATTCCCCATCAAGAGATTGAAAAGATTTGACATGGGTCCTCAGATCCTCAAAAGTTTTTACAGCTGCACCATCGAGGGCATCCTGACGGGTTGCATCACTGCCTGGTATGGCAACTGCTTGGCTTCCGACCTCAAGGCACTACAGAGGGTAGTGTGTACGGCCCAGTACATCACCGGGGCCAAGCTTTCTGCCATCCAGGACCTCTAATACCAGGCGGTGTCAGAAGAAGGCCATAAAAATTGTCAGACTCCAGCTACCCTAGTCATAGACTGTTCTCTCTGCTACCGCACGGCAAGCGGTACCGGAGCGCCAAGTCTTGGTCCAAGAGGCTTCTAAACAGCTTCTACCCCAAGCCATAGGACTCCTGAACAGCTAGTCAAATGGCTACCCAGACTATTTGCATTCCCCCCCCTCTTCTACGCTGCTGCTACTCTGTTATTATCTATGCATAGTCATTTTAACTCTACCTACATGTACATATTACCTCGACACCGGTACCCCCTGTATATATCCCGCTATTGTTATTTACTGCTGCTCTTTTAATTATTTGTTTTTCTTATCTCTTACTTTTTTTTAGGTATTTTCTTAAATCTCTATTGTTGGTAAAGGGCTTGTAAGTAAGCATTTCACTGTAAGGTCTACATCTGTTGTATTTGGCGCATATGACAAATACAATTTGATTTGATTTATATCCAGTCAGTAACAACACATTTTTTTCCAATATTGATCAATGTTAGGGTTTAAAGCTCTGTTGTTGAGAGTGAGGTATGGTATTTAATGGGTAGTATAGTGACCGTACACACACACAAGCGCTGGTAGATGCAGCATTCCAAGGTGTGTGATAACTCCGCCCACACACTGTGAATGGTTTTGCTGTTTCCTAGTAACTGTAACCACGCACATGATCCCTATTGTCTTCTTGCCATGGAAAAAGAACAGAATGCTTCCTAATCTGTGGATACTTCTCCCAATACAGTGTTTGTACTGTATTATTGGACATATAGTATAATTATAGGAACATAATTATATACATACAGGTACATATGGTAGTAGGTAGATTATAGTATAGGTGCATACAGTGCATTCGGAAAGTATTCAGACCCGTTCCCTTTTTTCACATTTTGTTACGTTACAGCCTTGTTATAATATGTATTCAATAACTTTTTTCCATCATCAATCTACAAACAATACCCCATAATGACATCACAATACCCCATAATGACATCACAATACCCCATAATGACATCACAATACCCCATAATGACATCACAATACCCCATAATGACATCACAATACCCCATAATGACATCACAATACCCCATAATGACATCACAATACCCCATAATGACATCACAATACCCCATAATGACATCACAATACCCCATAATGACATCACAATACCCCATAATGACATCACAATACCCTATAATGACATCACAATACCCCATAATGACACCACAATACCCCATAATGACATCACAATACCCCATAATGACATCACAATACCCCATAATGACATCACAATACCCCATAATGACATCACAATACCCCATAATGACACCACAATACCCCATAATGACATCACAATACCCCATAATGACATCACAATACCCCATAATGACATCACAATACCCCATAATGACATCACAATACCCCATAATGACACCACAATACCCCATAATGACATCACAATACCCCATAATGACATCACAATACCCCATAATGACATCACAATACCCCATAATGACAGAGCAAAAACTATTTTTGCATATATATCTATTTTTTAAATGAACAGAAATACTTTGAAGTATTGAAGTATTCAGACCCTTTGCTACGAGACTCAACATGGAGCTCCGGTGCATCCTGATTCCATTGATGATCCTTGAGATGTTTCTACAACTGGTTTGGAGTCCACCTGTGATAAATTCAATTGATTGGACATGACTTAGAAAGGTAGACACCTGTCTATATAAGGTCCCACAGTTCCCAGTGCATGTCAGAGCAAAAACAAAGCCATGAGGTCAAAGGAATTGTCCGTAGAGCTCCGAGACAGGATTGTGTTGAGGCACAGATCTGGGGAAGAGTACCAAAACATTTCTGCAGCATTGAAGGTCCCCAAGAACACAGTGGCCTCCATCATTCTTAAATGGAAGAAGTTTGGAACCACCAAGACTCTTCCTAGAGCTGGCCGCCCGGCCAAACTGAGCAATCGTGGGAGAAGGGCCTTGGTCAGGGAGGTGACCAAGAACCCAATGGTCACTCTGACATAGCTCCAGAGTTCCTCTGTGGAGATGGGAGAAACTTCCAGATGGACAACCATCTCTGCAGCACTCCACAAATTAGCCAGACGGTAGCCACTCCTCATTAAAAGGCACATGACAGCCTGCTTGGAGTTTGCCAAACGCACCTAAAAGACTCTGACCATGAGAAACAAGATTCTCTGGTCTGATGAAACCAAGATTGAACTCTTTGGCCTGAACGCCAAGTGTCAGGTCTGGAGGAAACCTTTCACCTTCCCTACGGTGAAGCATGGTGGTGGCAGCATCATGCTGTGGGGATGATTTTCAGCGGCAAGGACTGGGAGACTAGTCAGGAATAAGGGAAAGATGAACAGAGCAAAGTACAGAGATCCTTGATGAAAACCTTCTCCAGAACGCTCGGGACCTCAGAATGGGGCGAAGGTTCACCTTCCAACTGGACAACGACCCTAAGCACACAGCCAAGACAATGCAGGAGCGGCTTTGGGTCTCTGAATGTCCTTGAGTTGCCGAGCCAGTGCCCGGACTTGAACCTGATCGAACATCTCTGGAGAGATCTAAAAATATCTGTGCTGCGAAGCTCCCCATCCAACCTGACAGAGCTTGAGAGAATCTGCAGAGAAGAATGGGAGAAATCCCCAAAATACAGGTGTGCCAAGCTTGTAGCGTCATACCAAATAAGACTTAAGGCTGTAATCGCTGCCAAAGGTGCTTCAACAAAGTACTAAGTAAAGGGTCTGAATACTTATGTAAATATGATATTTCAGTTTTAATAAAGGTGCACACGTTTCTAAAAACCTGTTTTTGCTTTGTCATTATGAGGTATTGTGATGTCATTATGGGGTGTTGTGATGTCATTATGGGTTGTTGTGATGTCATTATGGGGTATTGTGTGTAGATTAATTAACGATTTTAATCAACTTTAGAATAAGGCTGTAACATAATAAAATGTGGAAAAAGTCAAGGGGTCTTAATACTCTCCGATTGCACTGTATATTATATGCATACAGGTACTTCAATGTTCTAAAATAACAGCCTTGTTTCCTGTGTAAAGGCAGTGATATCGCTACTGATTGAATGGATTGGTAAAGAAACAGAAATAAATAATTTTCTCTCTCTTCAGCTCCATCGTGCTGTCGTTCAGCTCCAGGTTCCAGTGTTGGGGTTCAACTACTCTTTCTCCCACCTCTGTCTTCTCGACGACAAGAATACCTGCATCATCGATGACATCATCCGAGCCCTGGAGGACAGCCAATCAGCTCGCTTCGCTAACCGTTCTTCCCTTCCTCTGCGCTACCCAATCACACGTTTGGCTGACGGGCGGATGGCCTACATTGGTCACCAGTTAGGAGGGGTGTGTACTGTGTATTTTCATTGGTCACCTGTTAGGATGAGTGTCTGATTTGAGACTAGAGTTGCACAATTCTGGCAACTTTTCACAAAGTTCCCAGGTTTTCCTCAAATCCAAGTTGGAAGATTTCCAGAATCAGAAGGGAATCAGAAGGGAATGAGCAGGAAATAAGTCCTCCAACCAGGATTTCTGGACAACCTGAGGGGTATCCTACAAAGTAAGAGAGAGATACTCAGGGTTTTCTAAAGCTAACCGGCTTCAGTTAACTTCACATTCCATCCAAGTACTACCACGGTGGATATTGTTCGTGCTCCTGCCTCTGAATCTAGCAGGCTTGTAACTTTGCGTTAATGTCACACATGGCTAGTCGAACGCTCTTCTTTGAGACGATGCTAAAACATCAATCCATGGGTGATGTGTGCCACATTTTAATTTGTGCCGAAATCAAAATGAAAGAAAATGATCTTGCAAATTCAGCAGGTTATGGAGTGAAATGGACTTTCAGAAGTGCTTTTATTTATTACTTGACGTTATTGCCGTCTTAGGAGTGGGATAAAAGTTGCTTGTGCATTGATAAGCACACCAATCACTCCTATCTGTGGAACAGCTTGTTGCGTTGAGGCCATAGACATAATCCATAGAAGGGTTTTGGAACCTCTAAACCTGAGAATTTAACTGTTAAACTCATGGGTACACTAGCAATAGCTGTCAGTCCTGACTTGAATGGGAACTGCTATCAATGTCTATGGTTGGTTACGGCTGTTAGTTTGCCTTTAACAAATTTGAAAATATAATTGCGAGAAAAACATACAGTTTGGAAAGCAAATGTTTTCCTTACTAAATGTGTCATGTGATACATATTTTAATGACTTTTTTTTACACCCCCAAAAAACATTTGATTAATAAAATATTAAATAAGTAGTCTACCTCGAATGAAAGGGACGATGACACCATCTTTGCGAGAGGAAGGGAATCTAATTTCATTGGTCCTCAACTCGTGGCTCAGACACTTAATTCAGGATAAATGGAGTTAGCTCTGAATTAGCCTGCACCCGAGCAGGATAGTTCTGAAGGACTTGTTGCTATAGAAATGTACCTGGCTCTCTCCTCAGTGACCTCGCTAACTCCTCAAACCTGTTTCGTAGGATATCCCTTTTTGGGAAAGTTCTGTGAATTTTGCAACCTTTCTTCTGCTAACAACCCTTTACTGGCCCTGACAACCGCCCTCAGGTGACCTTTCCCTTCTTTAGATGTAGCCTTTCTTCTTTTCCAGGTGCAGGCGTGGGGGGCGGGGCCTGCAGTACAGGGTCCTGGGGGTGTGTCTGGTCGAGGCCAGGGAGTCCGCAGCGCTAGGGCTCTGCAGCTGACCTACTACCTGCAGGCTCGCGGCGCCCTGACAGACAGGGTGGCTAGCCAATGGGAGCAGGCGTTCTGTGGCGAGCTGGGCCGGTTTGGGGCGGGACACCCTGAACTGAGCTTATACCCCTTCACTTCATCCTCTCTAAGGTGTGTGTGTGCATCTGTGAGTGTGTGTGTGTGTGTCTCTCTCTTCACTCTACCCCTCTAACTCAGCCCTCTCTCCCCCCAGGACAGACTTCCAGGCGTCGTCAGTGCTGGCTCGGCGCCCCCTGCTGGCCAGTGTATGTGTGTGTTTGGTGTTAGCCGTGGGCTGTTGTTCTATGAGGGACTGTGTGAGAGCTAAACCCTGGCTAGGGCTTTTGGCTCTGCTGTCTATCGCCCTCTCTGGTCTCACTGCTGCTGGCATCCTTAACCTGACTGGAACCACTTACAACTCAACCTACTTGGGGGTACCATTCATACTGCTGGGTGAGTTATGACTATTTATCTACCTGGGGGTACCATTCATACTGCTGGGTGAGTTATGACTACCTACCTACCTGGGTGTACCATTCATACTGCTGGGTTTGTTATAACTACCTATCTACCTGGGGGTACCATTCGTACTGCTGGGTGAGTTATAAACTACCTATCTACCTGGGGGTACCATTCATACTGCTAGGTGAGTTATGACTACATATCTACCTGGGGGTACCATTCATACTGCTGGGTGAGTTATGACTACCTACCTACCTGGGGGTACCATTCATACTGCTGGGTTTGTTATAACTACCTATCTACCTGGGGGTACCATTCGTACTGCTGGGTGAGTTATAACTACCTATCTACCTGGGGGTACCATTTGTACTGCTGGGTGAGTTATAACTACCTATCTACCTGGGGGTACCATTCATACTGCTAGGTGAGTTATGACTACATATCTACCTGGGGGTACCATTCATACTGCTGGGTGAGTTATGACTACTTACCTACCTGGGGGTACCATTCATACTGCTGGGTTTGTTATAACTACCTATCTACCTGGGGGTACCATTCATACTGCTGGGTTTGTTATAACTACCTATCTACCTGGGGGTACCATTCATACTGCTGGAATGACTTTCATGACTGTCATGTCATGACTGTCATTTACAAAATAGCCTCCAACTCTCTACTCAGCAAATTGGATGTAGTCTATCACAGTGCCATCCGTTTTGTCACCAGTGCCCCATATACTACGCACCATTGCAGCCTGTATGCAAACCCACTGGCTCCAGGTCATCTATAAGTCTTTGCTAGATGAAGTCCTGCCTTATCTCAGCTCACTGGTCACCATAGCAGCACCCACCCGTAGCACGTGCTCCAGCAGGTATATCTCACTGATCATCCCCAAAGCCAATTCCTTCCAGTTCTCTGATGCCAATGACTGGAATGAATTGCAAAAATCACTGAAGCTGGAGACTTATTTCACCCTCACTAACTTTAAGCACCAGCTGTCAGAGCTTCTTACCGATCACTGCACCTGTACATAGCCCATCTGTAAATAGTCCACCCAACTACCTCATCCCCATATTGTTATTTATTTTTGCACCCCAGTATCTCTACTTGCACATCATCATCTGCACATCTATCAGGTAAGGTAAGGGAGGTAAGGTAATAAATAGGTAATAAATAGGCCAAATAGGCCATAGTGGTGAAATAATTACAATTTAGCATTAACACAAGTGATTTGATTTGATTTGATTTTGATTTGATTATCTTGGCCAGGTCGCAATTGTAAATGAGAACTTGTTCTCAACTAGCCTACCTGGTTAAGTAAAGGTGAAAAGAAAAAAAAAATATATATATATATATATATATATATATATATATATATATATACTGTCGTGTCTTTGGCTATGCCGGATTAAGTGATATGACATGCTATTCTATAAAATAATTTCTCCGTAATTAATATCACCTGATTGAGCTAATCATGTAAATGTAATTAAATAGACAGTCAGGGCACCACAAAATAATATTTATAGAGCTGTTATCTTCCGAATAAACTCTTAAAGACCTGGTAATATTTTACATCAATAGCAGTCAATATCAATCGTCATCTTAATTCAGTCTCATCTGAAAGTTGTAAATTCTTGGTTATCTGCACAAACCCCGGCTAACAAGTTGAATCAGCAATACAAAATTGGGTTTCATTATTTATTTACTAAATACCTAACTAATCACACAGAATTACACATACACATAATTAAATCATAACTTGATTACAAATTACGTCATAAAGGAAAACGTCCCTAGCGGACGGAATAGACATGACAGCTTGTTACACAAAATAAAAGGGCTGGGTTTGAGTGAAAGAGTGGGAAGACTGAGGAACAAAGACAAAGCTATGCTATCGTAAATACAGTATCTTATGCATTCTAAATTACCGCCCATTTGGAAAAGGAAAATGCAATAAATATTTACTCTGAGCTGCGCTTCGGTAGATTGGTGGTAGATGGAGTCCTTTGTCCTTTGAAGAATGTCTCTGGTGGTCAATTGGATACGGTGTAGTAACGTCGTTGTGTGATAGACGGGATACTCTGTCTGTTCCTTCCTAACCCTCATTTGCATCTGCTAGGAGGTATCACTTCTGTAGTGAATAAGAGTTCGAAGTTCATACCATTCGCAACCAAAGCTCACGCTGATGTTGGTTTCGTTCTGTAGTTATTATCTGAACCATTCTGACATCAGACCATCGTCCTCACATCCTCGGAACAGGAGGTTATATTGTTGTCCAGGCTTTATAAAGGAAGGGAGAGGAGGGCGTGTTTGAAAGGTTTTATAGCCCATGTCCCTTCACAGGGGCGGGCCACTGATTGAGCATAGCCCTAATTTATGAAATCCCGAATCTCACATTTTAGAAGCTAAAATCACATTTCATCCCATCACAAATAATTTCATATTCAAACATTTAAATTGAACAACAATTCCATGTGAATCCGATAACTCTGATGTGTAGACTTTCCACTGTAGAGTTTATGTCATCTTATCATTGATGAGAATGTCTCAGATGACAACCGAACTGACATCATCTTCATTAAGTACCACCGCATATGTTCAATTGGTCGGATTACCAGAATATAGTTAATTTCCCCCCACCTTCTGATGTTCCCAGAATCTCTGTTAACCAAGGGTTTTGCAAATGTAACATCAGTAGGGTAGAAAATGGAAAAGGGGGGGTAAAGATATTTATGACTGTCATAAACCTACCCTAACCTAAACCTAACCTAACCTAAACCTGCCAACGTCATGACAATACTGTATATATACACTGCTCAAAAAAATAAAGGGAACACTAAAATAACACATCCTAGATCTGAATGAATGAAATATTCTTATTAAATACTTTTTTTTCTTTACATAGTTGAATGTGCTGACAACAAAATCACACAAAAATGATCCATGGAAATCAAATGTATCAACCCGTGGAGGTCTGGATTTGGAGTCACACTCAAATTTAAAGTGGAAAACCACACTACAGGCTGATCCAACTTTGATGTAATGTCCTTAAAACAAGTCAAAATGAGACTCAGTAGTGTGTGTGGCCTCCACGTGCCTGTATGACCTCCCTACAACGCCTGGGCATGCTCCTGATGAGGTGGCGGATGGTCTCCTGAGGGATCTCCTCCCAGACCTGGACTAAAGCATCCGCCAACTCCTGGACAGTTTGTGCTGCAATGTGGCGTTGGTGGATGGAGCGAGACATGATGCCCCAGATGTGCTCAATTGGATTCAGGTCTGGGGAACGGGCGGGCCAGTCCATAGCATCAATGCCTTCCTCTTGCAGGAACTGCTGCACACTCCAGCCACATGAGGTCTAGCATTGTCTTGCATTAGGAGGAACCCAGGGCCAACCGCACCAGCATATGGTCTCACAAGGGGTCTGAGGATCTCATCCCGGTACCTAATGGCAGTCAGGCTACCTCTGGCGAGCACATGGAGGCCCCCCAAAGAAATGACACCCCACACCATGACTGACCCACCGCCAAACCGGTCATGCTGGAGGATGTTGCAGGCAGCAGAACGTTCTCCACGGCGTCTCCAGACTCTGTCACATGTGCTCATTGTGAACCTGCTTTCATCTGTGAAGAGCACAGGGCGCCAGTGGCGAATTTGCCAATCTTGGTGTTCTCTGGCAAATGCCAAACGTCCTGCACGGTGTTGGGCTGTAAGCACATCCCCCACCTGTGGACGTCGGGCCCTCATACCACCCTCATGGAGTCTGTTTCTGACCGTTTGAGCAGACACATGCACATTTGTGGCCTGCTGGAGGTCATTTTGCAGGGCTCTAGCAGTGCTCCTCCTGCTCCTCCTTGCACAAAGGTGGAGGTAGCGGTCCTGCTGCTGGGTTGTTGCCCTCCTACGGCCTCCTCCACGTCTCCTGATGTACTGGCCTGTCTCCTGGTAGCGCCTCCATGCTCTGGACACTACGCTGACAGACACAGTAAACCTTCTTGCCACAGCTCGCATTGATGTGCCATCCTGGATGAGCTGCACTACCTGAGCCACTTGTGTGGGTTGTAGACTCCGTCTCATGCTACCGCCAGCATTCAATAGTGACCAAAACATCAGCCAGGAAGCATAGGAACTGAGAAGTGGTCTGTGGTCACCACCTGCAGAACCACTCCTTTATTGGGGGTGTCTTGCTAATTGCCTATAATTTCCACCTGTTGTCTATTCCATTTGCATGCATATTGTCAATCAGTGTTGCTTCCTAAGTGGACAGTTTGATTTCACAGAAGTGTGATTGACTTAGAGTTACATTGTGTTGTTTAAGTGTTCCCTTTATTTTTTTGAGCAGTGTATATATATATATATATATATATATATATAGTGCTGGTTGAGTTATAACTACCTACCTACCTACCTGGGGGTCTCTCTCTCTCTCTCTCTCTCTCTCCTCATCTCTCTCTCTCTCCTCATCTCTCTCTCTCTCTCTCCTCATCTCTCTCTCTCTCTGTCTCCTCATCTCTCTCTCTCTCTCTCCTCATCTCTCTCTCTCTCCTCATCTCTCTCTCTCTCTCTCTCTCTCCTCATCTCTCTCTCTCTCTATCAGTAGTCAGGATAAGACCAAGATGCAGACAGCTAGAGTAACAGATGTATTTTGACCCAAACAGGGGGCAGGCAATATACATGTCATGGGCAGGCAGAGGTCTATAATCCAGGGCAGAGTCAATAAGGTACAGAACAGCAGGCAGGCTGGGGGTCAGGACAGGTAGAGGTTTGTAAACTGGTCAGAGTGGCAGGCAGGCTGGGGGTCAGGACAGGCAGAGGTTTGTAAACTGGTCAGAGTCAGGGAGATACAGAGTGGCAGGCAGGCTGGGGGTCAGGACAGGCAGAGGTTTGTAAACTGGTCAGAGTCAGGGAGATACAGAGTGGCAGGCAGGCTGGGGGTCAGGACAGGCAGAGGTTTGTAAACTGGTCAGAGTCAGGGAGATACAGAGTGGCAGGCAGGCTGGAGGTCAGGACAGGCAGAGGTTTGTAAACTGGTCAGAGTCAGGGAGATGCAGGCAGGCTGGGGGTCAGGACAGGCATAGGTTCGTAGACTGGTCAGAGTCAGGGAGATACAGAGTGGCAGGCAGGCTGGGGGTCAGTGCAGGCAGAATGGTCAGAACCGAGGAAACTAGGTAACAGAACTTGAGAAAGCAGGGAGATGGAAAAACAAGCTGGTAAGATCTGACAAGACAAGACGAACTGGCAACAGAGAACACAGGTATAAATACACAGTGGATAATGAGGAAGATGGGCGACACCTGGAGGGGGGTGGAGACAAGCACAAAAACAGGTGAAACAGATCAGGGTGTGACACTCTCTCTCTCTCCTCATCTCTCTCTCTCTCTCTCTCTCTCTCTCTCTCTCTCTCTCTCTCATCTCTCTCTCTCTCTCTCTCTCTCTCTCTCTCCTCATCTCTCTCTCTCCTCATCTCTCTCTCTCTCTCTCCTCATCTTTCTCTCTCTCTCTCCTCATCTCTCTCTCTCTCTCTCCTCATCTCTCTCTCTCTCTCTTTCTCTCTCCTCATCTCTCTCTCTCTCTATCAGTAGTCAGGATAAGACCAAGATGCAGACAGCTAGAGTAACAGATGTATATTGACCCAAACAGGGGGCAGGCAAAAGACATGTCAATGGCAGGCAGAGGTCTATAATACAGGGCAGAGTCAATAAGGTACAGAACAGCAGGCAGGCTGGGGGTCCGGACAGGCAGAGGTTTGTAAACTGGTCAGAGTCAGGGAGATGCAGGCAGGCTGGGGGTCAGGACAGGCATAGGTTCGTAAACTGGTCAGAGTCAGGGAGATACAGAGTGGCAGGCAGGCTGGGGGTCAGTGCAGGCAGAATGGTCAGAACCGAGGAAACTAGGTAACAGAACTTGAGAAAGCAGGGAGATGGAAAAACAAGCTGGTAAGATCTGACAAGACAAGACGAACTGGCAACAGAGAACACAGGTTTAAATACACAGTGGATAATGAGGAAGATGGGCGACACCTGGAGGGGGGTGGAGACAAGCACAAAAACAGGTGAAACAGATCAGGGTGTGACACTCTCTCTCTCTCCTCATCTCTCTTTCTCTATCATCATCTCTCTCTCTCCTCATCTCTCTCTCTCTCTCTCTCTCCTCATCTCTCTTTCTCTCTCTCCTCATCTCTCTCTCTCTCCTTATCTTTCTCTCTCCTATCACTCCCTCTCTCTCTCTCTCCTCATCTCTATTTTTTTTTTTACATTATTTTCCCAGACCCCACTTAGGCTGTTGGTGTATGTCATTACTCTCTCTTTCTCTTTCTCTCTCTCTTTCTCTCTCGCTCTCCGTATGTCCTCTGTTATTTCAGTCCCAACAGCAGCTCTCCTCCCACACATGACACTAATTACAGTGAGCATGTGCTTGTATATGTGTGTTTGTGCATGTGTGTGTCTGTCTGTCTCAAACATAGACTGCATTCCTGATAAATATAGAGAGAGACAGAGGATGTTTAGTTTTTGTCTAACCCTATGAATACATTGTGACGATGGAAGCTTCCAGTCCCTTCAACCCCTGAGCACCTCCCTACAAACACTTACTGTACTCCTTTACAATACACAGCTCTTGGAGAGAGGGAGAGGTTCAGACTACAGCGAATCTAAGTCCCCAGGCAGTCTACTTCCCCACTACTCTCTCTTTCGTCCACCTCTCCTCTCCCTTGCTCCCCTGTCTCTCTCTGATTTTTATCCAAAGTGACAGTAGTGTGTGCATACATTTTCATATGGGTGGCTCCAGTAGGTATCAAATCCACAATATTGTCTTTCCAAGCGGCATGGGCTACCAACTGAGCCACACAGGATAATGTCTGATAGGATGGTCAGAGACAGGATAATGTCTGCTAGGATGGTCAGAGACAGGATAATGTCTGCTAGGATGGTCAGAGACAGGATAATGTCTGCTAGGATGGTCAGAGACAGGATAATGTCTGATTAGATGGTCAGAGACAGAATAATGTCTGATAGGATGGTCAGAGACAGAATAATGTCTGATAGGTCACCTAGATTTGTAGTAGTAAAAAGCATTATCATAATCCTACACGCACACACACACACACACACACACACACAGAAAATAGATTATCTCAGAGCTTCACAGGAGGAGGGGGTCAGTGTCACTGATGAGTCACAGGTGCCATGGCAACCACAGAGGTGAAAGCCATCTGCCCCCCCCCCCCCCCCCCCCCACAAACACACCTCCCCCAGCACACACACACAGTAGCAGTGCGTGGGTAAAATCACTGGGGAAGCCAAGCCAGGATAAAAGCCATATGTGACCGACGGGCTCGATTCAGTCTTATGTAGGAACATTTCAAATTGTGTTTTTTTTTTACATTGGATAACAGTAGAGACTCAGCTACAAAATATGTGGCAGCATTCGGAATGTTGGATGAAAAGCATACCCAAATTAAACGACCTGCTACTCGGGCCCAGAAGATATGCTATGCATATAACTGGTATATTTGGATGGAAAACACTCTAAAGTTTCCAAAACTGTTAACCTCTCTGATCTCCCCATCCCGGATCCGGTATCAGGAATACAGACTCAAGCTCATTACCATAACGCAACGTTAACTATTCATGAAAATCGCAAATGAAATGAAATAAATATGCCATCTCTCAAGCTTAGACTTTTGTAAACAACACTGTCATCTCAGATTTTCAAAATATGCTTCTCAACCATAGGAAAACAATAATTTGTGTAAAAGTAGCTAGCTAGCGTAGCATTTAGCGTTAGCATTAGCGTTAGCATCCAGCACGCAACATTTCAACAAAAACATAAAAGCCTTCAAATAAAATCATTTACCTTTGAAGAACTTCTGATGTTTTCAATTAGGATACTCTCAGTTAGATAGCAGATGCTCAGTTTTTCCAAAAAGATTCTTTGTGTATTAGAAATAGCTCCGTTTTATACATCACATTTGGCTACCAAAAAAAAACGAAAATTCAGTCCTCAAAACGCGAACTTTTTTCCAAATTAACTCCATAATATCGACTGAAAACATGGCAAACGTTGTTTAGAATCAATCCTCAAGGTGTTTTTCACATATCTCTTCAATGATATATCGTTCATGGAAGCATGGTTTCTCCCCTCAATCAAATGGAAAAGTGCAAGCAGCTGGCAATTGCGCACCGAATTCCACGCAGGACACCAGGCGGACACTTGGAAAATGTAGTCTCTTATGGTCAATCTTCCAATGATATGCCTACAAATACGTCACAATGCTGCTAACACCTTGGGGGAACGACAGAAAGTGTAGGCTCATTCCTTGCGCAATCACAGCCATATAAGGAGACAATGGAAAACAGAGCTTCAGAAATTCTGCTCATTTCCTGGTTGACGCATCATCTTGGTTTCGCCTGTAGAATGAGTTCTGGGGCACTTACAGACAATATCTTTGCAGATTCTGAAACTTCAGAGTGTTTTCTTTCAAAAACTGTCAAGAATATGCATAGTCGAGCATCTTTTCGTGACAAAATATCGCGCTTAAAACGGGAACGTTTTTTATCCAAAAATGAAATAGCGCCCCTAGAGATCAAAGAGGTTAAAATAGTGTCTGTGAGTATAACAGAACGGATTTAGCAGACGAAAACCTGAGAAAAATCCATTCAGAAAGTAGTTTTCTTTTGGTTTTGTAGTTTTCTATTCAATGCCATTACAGTATCCATTGACTTAGGACTCCATTTGCAGTTCCTATAACTTCCACTAGATGTCAACAGTCTTTAGAAATCGTTTCAGGCTTGTATTATTATAAATGAGAGAGTAAGACCAGTAAGTGCATTTCTTGTTTACCTCTTATATTGACGGTTGAAATATTATAGATCATTTAGGCTAAAAAACAACCTGAGGATTGAATATAAACATCGTTTTACATGTTTCTATGAACTTTACGGATACAATTTGGATTTTTTTGTCTGGTTGTTTTGACTGAGTTTGAGCCTGTGGATTACTGAAGAAAATGCGCTAACAAAATTGAGGTTTTTGGATATAAAGAGACTTCATCGAACAAAAGGAACATTTATTGAGTAAATTAATGTCTTCTGATTGCCACCATATGAAGATCATCAAAGATAAGGGATTCATTTCATCTCTATTTCTGAGTTTTGTAACGCTTCTGCTTGGCTGGTTACTGTTTGTAATAATTTGTCAACTGGGCTATGTTCTGGGCTAGGTATGCTTTCGCGGAAAAGCATTTCATAAATATGACACTGTGGTTGGTTTAACAAGAAGTTAATCTTTAAACCTATGTCAAATATGTTTTCTTTTCTGAATTTTTATAATGAGCATTTCTATATTTGAATTTGGCGCTCTGCAATCTCACTGGATGTTGGCCAGATGGGACGCTAGCGAGGTTAAGAGCCAATCATCTCTTTAAGAATTCACATGTGAGGCCATGTATTAAACAGAGTAAGGTAGTGTCAAATCAAATCAAATCAAATGTTATTTGTCACATACACATGGTTAGCAGATGTTAATGTGAGTGTAGCGAAATGCTTGTGCTTCAAATCAAATCAAATCAAATTTTATTTGTCACATACACATGGTTAGCAGATGTTAATGCGAGTGTAGCGAAATGCTTGTGCTTCCAGTTCCGACAATGCAGTAATAACCAACAAGTAATCTAACTAACAATTCCAAAACTACTGTCTTATACACACAAGTGTAGGGGGATAAAGAATATGTACATAAAGATATATGAATGAGTGATGGTACAGAGCGGCATAGGCAAGATACAGTAGATGGTATCGAGTACAGTATATACATTTGAGATGAGTATGTAAACAAAGTGGCATAGTTTAAAGTGGCTAGTGATACATGTATTACATAAAGATGCAGTAGATGATATAGAGTATAGTATATACGTATACATACGAGATGAATAATGTAGGGTATGTAAACATTATATTAGGTAGCATTGTTTAAGTGGCTAGTGATATATTTTACATCATTTCCCATCAATTCCCATTATTAAAGTGGCTGGAGTTGAGTCAGTGTGTTGGCAGCAGCCACTCAATGTTAGTGGTGGCTGTTTAACAGTCTGATGGCCTTGAGATAGAAGCTGTTTTTCATTCTCTCGGTCCCAGCTTTGATGCACCTGTACTGACCTCACCTTCTGTATGATAGCGGGGTGAACAGGCAGTGGCTCGGGTGGTTGTTGTCCTTGATGATCTTTATGGCCTTCCTGTAACATCGGGTGGTGTAGGTGTCCTGGAGGGCAGGTAGTTTGAACCCGGTGATGCGTTGTGCAGACCTCACTACCCTCTGGAGAGCCTTACGGTTGTGGGCGGAGCAGTTGCCGTACCAGGCGGTGATACAGCCCGCCAGGATGCTCTCGATTGTGCATCTGTAAAAGTTTGTGAGTGCTTTTGGTGACAAGCCGAATTCCTTCAGCCTCCTGAGGTTGAAGAGGCGCTGCTGCGCCTTCTTCACGATGCTGTCTGTGTAGGTGGACCAATTCAGTTTGTCTGTGATGTGTATGCCGAGGAACTTAAACCTTGCTACCCTCTCCACTACTGTTCCGTCAATGTGGATAGGGGGGTGTTCCCTCTGCTGTTTCCTGAAGTCCACAATCATCTCCTTAGTTTTGTTGACGTTGAGTGTGAGGTTATTTTCCTGACACCACACTCCAAGGGCCCTCACCTCCTCCCTGTAGGCCGTCTCGTCGTTGTTGGTAATCAAGCCTACCACTGTTGTGTCGTCCGCAAACTTGATGATTGAGTTGGAGGCGTGCGTGGCCACGCAGTCGTGGGTGAACAGGGAGTACAGGAGAGGGCTCAGAACGCACCCTTGTGGGGCCCCAGTGTTGAGGATCAGCGGGTTGGAGATGTTGTTGCCTACCCTCACCACCTGGGGGCGGCCCGTCAGGAAGTCCAGTACCCAGTTGCACAGGGCGGGGTCGAGACCAAGGGTCTCGAGCTTGATGACGAGCTTGGAGGGTACTATGGTGTTAAATGCCGAGCTGTAGTCGATGAACAGCATTCTCACATAGGTATTCCTCTTGTCCAGATGGGTTAGGGCAGTGTGCAGTGTGGTTGAGATTGCATCGTCTGTGGACCTATTTGGGCGGTAAGCAAATTGGAGTGGGTCTAGGGTGTCAGGTAGGGTGGAGGTGATATGGTCCTTGACTAGTCTCTCAAAGCACTTCATGATGACGGAAGTGAGTGCTACGGGGCAGTAGACGTTTAGCTTAGTTACCTTAGCTTTCTTGGGAACAGGAACAATGGTGGCCCTCTTGAAGCATGTGGGAACAGCAGACTGGGATAGGGATTGATTGAATATGTCCGTAAACACACCAGCCAGCTGGTCTGCGCATGCTCTGAGGGCGCGGCTGGGGATGCCGTCTGGGCCTGCAGCCTTGCGAGGGTTGACACGTTTAAACGTTTTACTCACCTCGGCTGCAGTGAAGGAGAGGCCGCATGTTTTGGTTGCAGGCCGTGTCAGTGGCACTGTATTGTCCTCAAAGCGGGCAAAAAAGTTATTTAGTCTGCCTGGGAGCAAGACATCCTGGTCCGTGACGGGGCTGGTTTTCTTTTTGTAATCTGTGATTGACTGTAGACCCTGCCACATACCTCTTGTGTCTGAGCCGTTGAATTGAGATTCTACTTTGTCTCTATACTGACACTTAGCTTGTTTGATTGCCTTGCGGAGGGAATAGCTACACTGTTTGTATTTGGTCATGTTTCCGGTCACCTTGCCCTGATTAAAAGCAGTGGTTCGCGCTTTCAGTTTCACGCGAATGCTGCCATCAATCCACGGTTTCTGGTTTGGGAATGTTTTAATCGTTGCTATGGGAACGACATCTTCAACGCACGTTCTAATGAACTCGCACACCTAATCAGCGTATTCGTCAATGTTGTTGTCTGACGCAATGCGAAACATATCCCAGTCCACGTGATGGAAGCAGTCTTGGAGTGTGGAATCAGATTGGTTGGACCAGCGTTGGACAGACCTCAGCGTGGGAGCTTCTTGTTTTAGTTTCTGTCTGTAGGCAGGGATCAACAAAATGGAGTCGTGGTCAGCTTTTCCGAAAGGAGGGCGGGGCAGGGCCTTATATGCGTCGCGGAAGTTAGAGTAGCAATGATCCAAGGTTTTGCCAGCCCTGGTTGCTCAATCGATATGCTGATACAATTTAGGGAGTCTTGTTTTCAGATTAGCCTTGTTAAAATTCCCAGCTACAATGAATGCAGCCTCAGGATGTGTGGATTCCAGTTTGCAAAGAGTCAAATAAAATAAAAATAAAGTGCTTGTGGGGGAATATATAATATACGACTGTGATTATAATCGAAGAGAATTACCTTGGTAGATAATGCGGTCGACATTTGATTGTGAGGAATTCTAAATCAGGTGAACAGAAGGACTTGAGTACCTGTATGTTGTTGTGGCCACACCACGTCTCGTTAACCATGAAGCATACGCCCCCGCCCCTCTTCTTACCAGAAAGATGTTTGTTTCTGTCGGCGCGATGCGTGGAGAAATAGCGTCTCTCCAGTGAACCATGTTTCCGTGAAGCAAAGAACGTTACAGTCTCTGATGTCCCTCTGGAATTCTACCCTTGCTCGGATTTCATCAACCTTGTTGTCAAGAGACTGGACATTGGCGAGTAGAATGCTAGGGAGTTGCGCGTGATGTGCCCGTCTCCGGAGCCTGACCAGAAGACCGCTTCGTTTCCCCCTTTTACGAAGTCGTTTTTTTGGGTCGCCGGCTGGGATCCATTCACTTGTCCTGGGTGAAAGGCAGAACACAGGATCCGCTTCGCGAAAGTCATATTCTTGGTCGTACTGATGGTGAGTTGACGCTGCTCTTATATTCAGTAGTTATTCTCGACTGTATGTAATGAAACCTAAGATGACCTGGGGTACCAATGTAAGAAATAACACGTAAAAAAAACAAAAAACTGCATACTCATACTCTGTATGCCATTGGATCTCGAACCCTGTTCCTGTTGCACACACAGGATACAGAAGGTGTTCCTGTTCCTGTTGCATAGTTTCCTAAACAACCAAAGATTTCAAGACTAAAAGTGGGGAAAGTATTAGAAAAAATACACTCTATCTAGTCCTTGGCCTATATCCTAATCTGTCTTTGGTGCAGGTCATTTTCTTCTTCACATACCGTCTCTGGTAAACACACACTATATCAAATGAAATCATTGTTTATTTGTCACATGGACAGGATACAGAAGGTGTTCCTGTTGCAGTACTCTGTATGCCATGGGCTCTCCAACCCTGTTCCTGTTGCATACACAGTATACAGAAGGTGTTCCTGTTGCATACACAGGCTACAGAAGGTGTTCCTGTTCCAGTACTCTGTATGCCATGGGATCTCCAACCCTGTTCCTGTTGCATACACAGGATACAGACGGTGTTCCTGTTCCAGTACTCTGTATGCCATGGGATCGCCAACCCTGTTCCTGTTGCATACACAGGATACAGAAGGTGTTCCTGTTCCAGTACTCTGTATGCCATGGGATCTCCAACCCTGTTCCTGTTGCATACACAGGATACAGACGGTGTTCCTGTTCCAGTACTCTGTATGCCATGGGCTCTCCAACCCTGTTCCTGTTCCATACACAGGATACAGAAGGTGTTCCTGTTCCAGTACTCTGTATGCCATGGGCTCTCCAACCCTGTTCCTGTTGCATACACAGGATACAGAAGGTGTTCCTGTTGCATACACAGGCTACAGAAGGTGTTCCTGTTTCATACACAGGATACAGAAGGTGTTCCTGTTGCATACACAGGATACAGAAGGTGTTCCTGTTGCATACACAGGATACAGAAGGTGTTCCTGTTCCAGTACTCTGTATGCCATGCGATCTCCAACCCTGTTCCTGTTGCATACACAGGATACAGAAGGTGTTCCTGTTGCATACACAGGCTACAGAAGGTGTTCCTGTTCCAGTACTCTGTATGCCATGGGATCTCCAACCCTGTTCCTGTTGCATACACAGGATACAGAAGGTGTTCCTGTTCCAGTACTCTGTATGCCATGGGCTCTCCAACCCTGTTCCTGTTCCATACACAGGATACAGAAGGTGTTCCTGTTCCATACACAGGATACAGAGGGTGTTCCTGTTCCAGTACTCTGTATGCCATGGGATCTCCAACCCTGTTCCTGTTTCATAAACAGGATACAGAAGGTGTTCCTGTTCCAGTACTCTGTATGCCATGGGCTCTCCAACCCTGTTCCTGTTGCATACACAGGATACAGAAGGTGTTCCTGTTCCTGTTGCATACACAGGCTACAGAAGGTGTTCCTGTTCCAGTACTCTGTATGCCATGGGCTCTCCAACCCTGTTCCTGTTGCATACACAGGATACAGAAGGTGTTCCTGTTCCAGTACTCTGTATGCCATGGGATCTCCAACCCTGTTCCTGTTGCATACACAGGATACAGAAGGTGTTCCTGTTGCATACACAGGCTACAGAAGGTGTTCCTGTTCCAGTACTCTGTATGCCATGGGATCTCCAACCCTGTTCCTGTTGCATACACAAGATACAGAAGGTGTTCCTGTTCCAGTACTCTGTATGCCATGAGCTCTCCAACCCTGTTCCTGTTCCATACACAGGATACAGAAGGTGTTCCTGTTCCAGTACTCTGTATGCCATGGGATCTCCAACCCTGTTCCTGTTGCATACACAGGATACAGACGGTGTTCCTGTTCCAGTACTCTGTATGCCATGGGCTCTCCAACCCTGTCCCTGTTCCATACACAGGATACAGAGGGTGTTCCTGTTCCAGTACTCTGTATGCCATGGGCTCTCCAACCCTGTTCCTGTTGCATACACAGGATACAGAAGGTGTTCCTGTTCCTGTTCCATACACAGGATACAGAAGGTGTTCCTGTTCCAGTACTCTGTATGCCATGGGATCTCCAACCCTGTTCCTGTTTCATAAACAGGATACAGAAGGTGTTCCTGTTCCAGTACTCTGTATGCCATGGGCTCTCCAACCCTGTTCCTGTTGCATACACAGGATACAGAAGGTGTTCCTGTTCCTGTTGCATACACAGGATACAGAGGGTGTTCCTGTTCCAGTACTCTGTATGCCATGGGATCTCCAACCCTGTTCCTGTTTCATAAACAGGATACAGAAGGTGTTCCTGTTCCAGTACTCTGTATGCCATGGGCTCTCCAACCCTGTTCCTGTTGCATACACAGGATACAGAAGGTGTTCCTGTTCCTGTTGCATACACAGGCTACAGAAGGTGTTCCTGTTCCAGTACTCTGTATGCCATGGGCTCTCCAACCCTGTTCCTGTTGCATACACAGGATACAGAAGGTGTTCCTGTTCCAGTACTCTGTATGCCATGGGATCTCCAACCCTGTTCCTGTTGCATACACAGGATACAGAAGGTGTTCCTGTTGCATACACAGGTTACAGAAGGTGTTCCTGTTCCAGTACTCTGTATGCCATGGGATCTCCAACCCTGTTCCTGTTGCATACACAAGATACAGAAGGTGTTCCTGTTCCAGTACTCTGTATGCCATGAGCTCTCCAACCCTGTTCCTGTTCCATACACAGGATACAGAAGGTGTTCCTGTTCCAGTACTCTGTATGCCATGGGATCTCCAACCCTGTTCCTGTTGCATACACAGGATACAGACGGTGTTCCTGTTCCAGTACTCTGTATGCCATGGGCTCTCCAACCCTGTCCCTGTTGCATACACAGGATACAGAGGGTGTTCCTGTTCCAGTACTCTGTATGCCATGGGCTCTCCAACCCTGTTCCTGTTGCATACACAGGATACAGAAGGTGTTCCTGTTCCTGTTCCATACACAGGATACAGAAGGTGTTCCTGTTCCAGTACTCTGTATGCCATGGGATCTCCAACCCTGTTCCTGTTTCATAAACAGGATACAGAAGGTGTTCCTGTTCCAGTACTCTGTATGCCATGGGCTCTCCAACCCTGTTCCTGTTGCATACACAGGATACAGAAGGTGTTCCTGTTCCTGTTGCATACACAGGCTACAGAAGTTGTTCCTGTTCCTGTTGCATACACAGGATAGAGAAGGTGTTCCTGTTGCATACACAGGATACAAAAGGTGTTCCTGTTCCAGTACTCTGTATGCCATGGGATCTCCAACCCTGTTCCTGTTGCATACACAGGATACAGAAGTTGTTCCTGTTCCTGTTGCATTCACAGGATACAGAAGGTGCACTTTCTGAAAGAGAGGAGTTCTGTTTTGCTCGCTCGGATGCTTTATACAGTGACATACAATCAGCCTCTTGCGAATTGAAGGAACATTTAGAATTGCAGAGAGACGAAAGATACATGTTAAAAAGGAAATGTTGAATACATTTTATTTTTCTTTGCTAACATTTTTAGGGAAGTCTGGCTTTCCTTGGCATCCAGGAATACACAAACACTGCAAACACACAAAACACATTTATCTCTATGTGTGTGTCTATCTCCAGGTCACGGACTGTTTGGCACATTTGAGATGCTATCGTCATGGAGAAGGACACGTGAGGACCAACATGTTAAGGAGCGTGTAGCTAGCGTATTCTCTGATGTCATGCTGCGTTACTCAGGAGCTACACTGCTACATCAGGTCAGTCTGTGTGTGTGTATGTTTGTCTTTGTCTTTGTGTTTGTCTAGCCATGCTGTGACACGCTAAAGCCTTGAATTCAATCTGGGTTGGGCTGGCCTTGGTGGGCTGGCCTTGGTGGTCTAGCTGGTTCTAGGTGGCCTTTAGGTTTTAAATGGCCTTGGGGTCTAGATGGCCTTGATGGTCTGGCTGGCCTTGGGTTTCTAGATGGCCTTGTGGGTCTAGATGGCCTTGTGGGTCTAGATGGCCTTGGGGTTCTAGATGGCCTTGGGGTTCTAGATGGCCTTGTGGGTCTAGATGGCCTTGGGGTTCTAGATGGCCTTGGGGTCTAGATGACCTTGATGGTCTGGCTGGCCTTGGGGTTCTAGATGGCCTTGGGGTTCAGATGGCCTTGGGGTCTAGATGGCCTTGATGGTTTGGCTGGCCTTGGGGTTCTAGATGGCCTTGGCGTTTTAGATGGCCTTGTGGGTTTAGATGGCCTTGTGGGTCTAGATGTCCTTGTGGGTCCAGGTGTCCTTGTGGGTCCAGGTGTCCTTGTGGGTCTAGATGGCCCTGTGGGTCTAGATGGCCTTGGTGGTCTAGATAGCCTTGATGGTCTAGATGGCCTTGTGGGTCTAGATGGCCTTGTGGGTCTAGATGGCCTTGGCGGTCTAGATGGCCTTGTGGATCTAGATGGCCTTGTGGGTCTAGATAGCCTTGATGGTCTAGATAGCCTTGATGGTCTAGATAGCCTTGATGTTCTGGCTCAAATTGCATTTAGAAATGATGTCATGTTAATAGGTAGACATTACTGTGCAGCTTAACTAACTAATTAGCTCCACTAATGTTGCTCGCTGTAACTAATGTTACCCCCATCCTCCTGCCACTGCTAACTAGCCAGATGTTTAGCTTGCTGGCTAGCTAGAACTGGACCGTCGAGTGCTGAAGCGCGTAGCTCATAGAAATCGTCTGTCCTCGGTTGCAGCACTCACTACTAAGTTCCAAACTGCCTCTGATGTAAAGATCGCTGCCATTGAACTCTTGAGGAGTGGAAACACTTCTTTAGAGTGATGAATTATGCTTCACCCTCTGGCAGTGCGATGGACAAATCTTGGTTTGTTTCTCCTGATGCCAGGAGAACTGTACCTGCCCCAATGCATATTGCCAACTGTAAAGTTTTGTGGAGGAGGTCTGTGGCTGGTCTGTGGCTGTTTTTCATGGTTCGGGCTAGGCCCCTTAGTTCCAGTGAAGGAAAATCTTAATGCTACAGCATTCTAGACGATTATGTGCTTCCAACTTAGTGGCAATAGTTTGGGGAAGGCCCTTTCCTGTTTCATGACAATGCCCCCATGCACAAAGCAAGGTCCATACAGAAACGGTTTGTCGAGATCGGTGTGGAAGAACTTCACTGGCCTGCACAGAGCCCTGACCTCAATCCCATTTAATACCTTTGGTATGAATTGGAACGCCAACTGCGAGCCAGGCCTAATCGCCCAACATCAGTACCCTGACCTGACTAATGCTCTTGTGACTGAATGGAAGCAAGTCCCTGCGGCAGTGTTCCAACTTCTAGTGGAACGCTTTCCCAGAAGAGTCTGTTATAAACTCAGCAAAAAAATAAACATCCCTTTTTCAGGACCCTGTCTTTCAAAGATAATTCCTAAACTTCACAGATCTTCATTGTAAAGGGTTTAAACACTGTTTCCCATGCTTGTTCAATGAAGAAAGGCAAATAAAGAATGAATGAACATACACCTGTGGAATGGTTATTAAGACATTAACAGCTTACAGATGGTGGGCAATTAAGGTCACAGTTATGAAAACTTAGGACACTAAAGAGGCCTTTCTACTGACTCTGAAAAACACAAAAAGAAAGATGCCTAGGGTCCCTGCTCATCTGTGGGAATGTGCCTTAGGCACGCTGCAAGGAGCCATGAGGACTGCAGATGTGACCAGGGCAATAAATTGCAATGTCCGTACTGTGAGACGCCTAAGACAGTGCTACAGGGAGACAGGATGGACAGCTGATCGTCCTCGCAATGCCAGACCACGTGTAACAAAACCTGCACAGGATCGGTGAATCCGAACATCACACCTGCGGGACAGGTACAAGATGTAAACAACAACTGGCTGAGAGAGGCTGGACTGAGGGCTTGTATGCCTGTTGTAAGGCAGGTCCTCACCAGACATCACCGGCAACAACATCGTCTATGGGCACAAACCCACCATCGCTGGACCAGACAGGACTGGCAAAAAGTGCTCTTCACTGATGAGTCACGTTTTTTTCTCACCAGGGGTGATGGTCGTATGTGCTTTTATCATTGAAGGAATTAGCTTTACACCGAGGCCTGTACTCTGGAGCGGGATCGATTTGGAGCTGGGGTCCGTCGTGGTCTGGGGAGGTGTGTCACATCATCATCGGACTGAGCTTGTTGTCATTGCAGGCAATCTCAACGCTGTGACTACAGGGAAGACATCCTCCTCCCTCATGTGGTATCCTTCCTGCAAAATCTTATACACTATTTTTTCGCCCAGCTTTTGGAACTTTGGCTTTCCTGGATAAAGCCACTATATTGTGATCACTGCATCCAATGGGTACAGATACAGCTTCAGAACAAAGTTCTACAGTATTAGTAAACATGTGATCCATACACGTGGATGATCTTGTTCCTGTAGTGTTTGAAAAACACCCTGGTAGGTTGATTAATAACCTGAACCAGATTACAGACACTAGTTACAGTGAGAAGCTTCCTCGTGAGCAGACGTCTTGATGAAAACCAGTCAATATTCAGGTCTCCAAGAAAGTAGACCTCTCTGTTTACATCATATACACTATCAAGCATTTCACATACATTATTTCGATACTGACTGTTAGCACTTGATGGCCTATAGCAACACCCTTAAAGAAAAGGCTTACGATGTGCCAAGTGAACCTGCAACCAGAACACTTCAATAACACTTGACATTTTCAGCCCTTTCCTGGGTAGCTTATCAGAGATATACAGTTGAAGTCGGAAGTTTACATACACTTAGGTTGGAGTCAATAAACTTGTCTTTCAACCACTCCATACATTTCTTGTTAACAAACTATAGTTTTAGCAAGTCGTTAACGACATCTACTTCGTTAACGACATCTACATGACACAAGTCATTTTTCCAACAATTGTTTACAGACAGATTATTTCACTTATAATTCAATGTATCAATATTCCAGTGGGTCAGAAGTTTACATACACAAAGTTTACTGTGCCTTTATACAGCTTGGAAAATTCCAGAAAATTATATCATGGTTTTAGAATTGGAGGTGTACTTGTGGATATATTTCAAGGCCTAACTTTAAACTCAGTGCCTCTCTTGACATCATAGGAAAATCAAAATAAATCAGCCAAGAATCATTTTAGATCTCCACATGTCTGGTTCATCCTTGGGAGCAATTTCTAAATGCCTTGTTGGTACCACATTCATATGTACAAACAATAGTAAGCAAGTATAAACACCATGGGACCACGCAGCTGTCATACTGCTCAGGAAGGAGACGCGTTCTGTCTCCTACAGATGAACGTACTTTGGTGCGAAAAGTGCAAATAAATCCCAGAACAACAGCGAAGGACCTTGTGATGCTGGAGGAAACAGGTACAAAAGTGTCTATATCCACAGTAAAACTAGTCCTATATCGACATAACCTGAAAGGCCGCTCAGCAATGAAGAAGCCACTGCTCCAAACCGCCATTAAAAAAAGCCAGATTACTGTTTGCAACTGCACATGGGGACAAAGATCGTACTTTTTGGAGAAATGTCCTCTGGTCTGATGAAACAAAAAAGGGGAAGGCTTGCAAGCCGAAGAACACCATACCAACCGTGAAGCACGGGGGTGGCAGCATCATGTTGTGGAGGTGATTTGCTGCAGGAGGGACTGGTGCACTTCATAAAATAGATGGCATCATGAGGCTGGAAAATTATGTGCATATATTGAGGCAACATCTCAAGACATCAGTCAGGAAGTTAAAGCTTGGTCGCAAATGGGTCTTCCAAATGGACAATGACCCCAAGCATACTTCCAAAGTGGTGTCAAAATGGCTTAAGGACAACAAAGTCAAGGTATTGGAGTGGCCATCACAAAGCCCTGACCTCAATCCCATAGAAAATTTGTGGGCAGAACTGAAAAAGTGTGTGAGCAAGGAGGTCTTCAAACCTCAGTTACACCAGTCAGGTGGAATGGGACAAAATTCACCCAACGTATTGTGGGAAGCTTGTGGAAGGCTACCAATTTTTTTTGACCCAAGTTAAATCATTTAAAGGCAATGCTACCAAATACTAATTGAGTGTATGTAAACTTCTGACCCACTGGGAATGTGATGAAATAAATAAAAGCTGAAATTAACCATTCTCTCTACTTTTATTCTGACACTTCACATTTCTTAAAATAAAGTGGTGATCCTAACTGACCTAAGACAGGGAATCTTTACTATGATTAAATGTCAGGAATTGTGAAAAACTGAGTTTAAATGTATTTGTAAACTTCCGACTTCAACTGAGAGAAAAATATACTTTTTACATCTAGTAATCCGTTGGTGTGTGTGTGCTGCGGTGTTGAAGCTACGAACCCATAGTCTTGGCTCTCTCATCTCTTCCAGGCTTTTGGGAGGGAGCAGGGACAATGAGCTTGTCATAGCAGATGTAAGCAAAGTCCCCACGCGCTCTGGCAGCTTTCATAGCTGGGATGAGTTCTTTCCTCTTCTGGTGCACAGCTTCAGGGTAGTCCTCATTGAGGAAGATATACGTTCCTCTCAAGTTCTTGGCTTTTTCCAGAACAGCTACCTTGTCAGGTCGTCCATTCTTTTTTTAGTTGACTCCACCAGTATTTTGATAAAACACTTTAAGCTATTTTCTTGTTGTAGCAATTGCTTGTAGAACTATTTTTGTTTGTTTAAAAGATCCCTCATCCTGCTAGACACCACTGTCCTTAACGGTACTCCCGCCGGATTTGGTCTTTGTCATTGTAGCAACGTAGGTTACACTGTTACTCCTCATAGTTCCAGACAGTTCAGGTCGCAGGGAAGATTGAAAACAACAACAAAAAACTGCAGGGATCTATACAGCCACAGGCCCGGGACAATCCACTGTCCCAGCCACAATGACAAACTGTATCGCGGGCTGCGTTCAAGCCCTCAAGAAAACCCTGCTTGGCTAGCTGCTACTCCAAACGGTTCAGAAGGTCAGAAGGTCAGAAGTTCCTCCAGGGCGGTCCCTTAAGTTATCTTGTATTCTGTTTACACAGACAAGCTACATCATTAACATTGGTTCCGGCATGACCAATACCTCACAAGGCTTCTTCTCTCCAAGCTGAGACCTTGAAACTGAGATACCCCTTTTGGTTCCCAGACCAATGTTCTTGGCGTACTGCCAAATTGCCTATACAGTGATTGTGAGGATTCCTCCCATGAGCAATCAATCAGTCACTTGCATGAACCCAGCCAAATTGGTTGTTAGAAAAGCAGCATTTATGCTAAACATATGATCTGTGTACAATCTGATACACACAGACATTTTCCCTCACACACTTTCAACAGGAAGTGAACAGCAATGACAGAAAAGGGGAGGCTTTCGCAGGAGAAGGGAAACTACTTTTGGTCATTTAGTTTAGGTAGCTAGCTTTCAATAATGTATGAAAATGACCCGCCTAGCTAAAATACCTGTTAGCTAATGTTAGCTCCCTAGCATTTGAGGGCTGATAACCAAACAACATGACTGACTCTGTTCTCATGAAAGTTTGTGTAGTGCAAAAATAAATGACGAATCCAGCTATGGTGTCATACCTGGCTACTGCAGTGCTGCTTGTCCATGTGCTAGCTAACCTCAACAAACTCAGGCAAGCTAACAGGAACAAACCCAGACGTGTTCGCATTCAGCAGTGATCAGCTGGTGGTTGCATACAGTATTAACAGTGTCACCAGCCCAAATCTAATCAGGCCCCAGTTGTGAAACTTGTCTGCGCTGGTCCGGGTTTCCTCCGACCCAGCTGGAATTTGACCCTGACTTAAAGTGCCAATGGAAACGGTGTGTGTGTGTGTTCCCAGGTGTCTCTGGGTCTGGCTGCGTCTCCTCTGACCAACCTGGAGGCTGTCCGGCTGTTCTGTCGCTGCGCTGCATTGGGCGTAACCGTTGGTTACCTTTACACCTTGTCCTTCTACGCCACCTGTCTGGTTGCCACAGGTTACCTGGAGACAGGGTACAGACACGGGTGTTTCTGTCGCCGCGTCCCCAAGAAGGGAGCGCTGGACACCAAGCCACGCTGGTACCGCTGTCTCATGTACACACGCTACCAGGACGAGACACACTCACAAACTCACTCACACACACCCAACTCTACACACACACACACACCTAATGCTGCGCACACCTACACACATACAGCGAATCCTGCACACTCACACACTCACACACACACTCCCAACACCACACACACACATGACCATACACCTAACACTACACACGCTCACACACACACTCCCAACACTACACACATACATGCTCACACACACATTCCAAATACACACACCCCAACCACCATCTCTGAACTGAGACCCCAGGACTCACACTTGTTGCTAGGCTGCGTGCAGCGTTGCTATGGAGACTGGATCACCAACACCTATGTGAAGCCCTTCATGGTTCTGCTCTACCTCGTATACATCTCCTTTGGCCTGATGGGCTTCCTACAGGTAACACACACACACACACACACACACACACACATACTACTGACTCTACTAACTACTAACTATGCTGACTACTATCTCTACTGACTCTACTGACTCTACTAACTACTAACTATGCTGACTACTATCTCTACTGACTCTACTAACTCTACTGACTACTAACTCTAATAACACCACTGACTGCTAACTCTACTAACTCTGTTAACTCTACTGGCTACTAAATCTACTGACGACTAACTCTACTAACTACTGATTACTAAGAATTATTAATACATTGGACATAAAATGCAATGGCGTGACACTGAGTTCACCTCTCTCTCCTCTCTCTGAGTGACTGCTAACTCTACTGACTACTAACTCCACTGACTACTAACTCTACTACCTCTACTGACTGCTAATTCTACTGACTACTAACTCTAATAACTACTAACTCTACTACCTCTACTGAATGCTAATTCTACTGACTACTAACTCCACTGACTACTAACTCTACTACCTCTACTGACTGCTAATTCTACTGACTAATAACTCCACGGACTACTAACTCTACTACCTCTACTGACTGCTAATTCTACTGACTACTAACTCTACTAACTACTAACTCTACTAACTCCACTGACTACTAACTCTACAACTCTACTGACTACTAACTCTACTACCTCTACTGACTACTAACTCAACTGACTACTAACTCTACTGACTACTAACTCTACTGACTACTAACTCTACTAACTTTACTGACTACTAACTCTACTAACTCTTCTGACTACTAACTCTACTAACTCTTCTGACTACTAACTTTACTAACTCCACTGACAACTAAATCTACTGACTACTAACCCTATTGACTACTAACTCTACTAACTCTGCTGACTCCTAACTCTACTAACTCTACTAACTATACTGACTACTAACTCTACTGTCTACTAATTCTACTAACTCTACTGACTACTAACTCTACTAACTACTAACTCTACTAACTATACTGACTACTAACTCTGCTGACTACTAACTCTACTAACTATACTGACTACTAACTCTGCTGACTACTAATTCTACTAACTCTAATGCCTACTAATTCTACTAACTCTACTGACTACCAACTCTACTAACTTTACTGACTACTAACATTAATAATTCTACTAACTCTACTGACTACTAACTCTACTAACGTTAATAATTCTACTAACTCTACTAACTCCACTGACTACTAACATTAATAATTCTACTAACTCTACTGACTACTAACTCTACTAACGTTAATAATTCTACTAACTCTACTGACTACTAACATTAATAATCTACTAACTCTACTGACTACTAACATTAATAATTCTACTAACTCTACTAACATTAATAATTCTACTAACTCTACTAACGTTAATAATCTACTAACTGTACTAACGTTAATAATCTACTAACTCTACTAACGTTAATAATTCTACTAACTCTACTGACTACTAACATTAATAATTCTACTAACTGTACTAACATTAATAATTCTACTAACTCTACTAACATTAATAATCTACTAACTGGACTAACGTTAATAATCTACTAACTACTGAATACTAACGTTAATAATTCTACTAACTCTGCTAACGTTAATAATTCTACTAACTCTACTAACGTTAATAATTCTACTAACTCTAATGACTCTACTAACGTTAATAATTCTACTAACTCTACTAACGTTAATAATTCTACTAACTCTACTAACGTTAATAATTCTACTAACTCTACTAATGTTAATAATTCTACTAATTCTACTGAATACTAACGTTAATAATTCTACTAACTCTACTAACGTTAATAATTCTACTAACTCGACTGAATACTAACGTTAATAATTCTACTAACTGTACTAACTCTACTGAATACTAACGTTAATGATCTACTAACTCTACTGAATACTAACGTTAATAACTCTACTAACTCTACTGAATACTAACGTTAATAATTCTACCAACTCTACTAACGTTAATAATCTACTAACTGTACTAACTCTACTGAATACTAATGTTAATAACTCTACTAACTCTACTGAATACTAACGTTAATAATTCTACCAACTCTACTAACGTTAATAATCTACTAACTCTACTAACGTTAATAATCTACTAACTCTACTGAATACTAACGTTAATAATTCTACTAACTCTACTAACGTTAATAATTCTACTAACTCTACTAACATTAATAATTCTACTAACTCTACTGACTCTACTAACGTTAATAATTCTACTAACTATACTAACGTTAATAATTCTACTAACTCTACTAACATTAATGATTCTACTAACTCTACTAACGTTAATAATTCTACTAACTCCAGTAACGTTAATAATTCTACTAACTCTACTAACGTTAATAATTCTACTAACTCTACTGACTACTAATGTTAATAATTCTACTAACTCTACTGACTACTAACGTTAATAATTCTACTAACTCTACTAATGTTAATAATTCTACTAACTCTACTAACGTTAAAAATTCTACTAACTCTACTAACTCTACTGACTACTAACGTTAATAATTCTACTAACTCTACTAACTCTACTGAATACTAATGTTAATAATTCTACTAACTCTACTAACGTTAATAATTCTACTAACTTTAATAATTCTACTAACTCTACTAACATTAATAATTCTACTAACTCTACTGAATACTAACGTTAATAATTCTACTAACTCTACTGACTACTAACGTTAATAATTCTACTAACTCTACTAACTACTAACTCTACTAACTCTACTGACTACTAACTCTACTGACTACTAACTCTACAAACGTTAATAATTCTATTAACTCTACTGACTACTAACTCTACTAACGTTAATAATTCTACTAACTCTACTGACTTCTAACGTTAAGAATTCTACTAACTCTACTGGCTACTAACTCTGTTGTGACGTTGTATTAGTTAATGTGACGACTGTTGTTCATCGAATGATTAAAGTTTCTAATTGCGTGATTTACTGAATCAAGCAGTTTCTAACTCATTAACCTGGGGTACCATGGGTTTTACATTTTCATATTCCGTCTATCGTCATGACCACCATTGTGGCTGACGGAAACCATTTATTTTTTTATTTCATGTTTAATGTTCTGAGGCTGGTTCTCCATAGTAGCAGGACAAAGGCATTTGTCTGTGGCCTGAGATTTGCCATGGGCGTGAGGGGTCATAAAACCCCCCACATCTTCAGACCCCTAGATCTCTCCTCCTCTGTTGGGGTTGAGAGATAATCTGTAGGGTTGTGGTCTCCTGTAACCTGACCTGACCAGGACAGTCATTACATCTACTAACTCTACTGACTACTAACTCTACTAACTCTATTGACTACTAATGTTAATAATTCTACTAAATCTACTAATTTTACTGACTACTATCTCCACTGACTACTAATTCCACTAACTCTACGGACTACTAACTCTACTAACTTTACTGACTACTAACATGAATAATTCTACTAACTCTACTGACTACTAACGTTAATAATCTACTAACTCTACTGACTACTAACATGAATAATTCTACTAACTCTACTGACTACTAACATGAATAATTCTACTAACTCTACTAACTCTACTGACTACTAACGTTAATAATCTACTAACTCTACTGACTACTAACATTAATAATTCTACTAACTCTACTGACTACTAACATTAATAATTCTACTAACTCTACTGACTACTAACGTTAATAATCTACTAACTCTACTAACTCTACTGACTACTAACATTAATAATTATACTAACTCTACTGACTACTAACATGAATAATTCTACTAACTCTACTGACTACTAACATTAATAACTCTACTGACTCTACTGACTACTAACGTTAATAATTCTACTAACTTCACTGATTACTAATTGTACTACTAACGTTAATAATTATACTAACTCTACTAACTCTACTAACTCTACTGACTACTAACTGCACTGACTACTAATTCTACTAACTCTACTGACTACTAATTCTACTAACTCACTGACTACTAATTCTACTAATTCCACTGACTACTAACGTTAATATTTCTAACTCTAAGCCCTAACCGTTATTAAGAATATATCTAATATATAATAACATGTGTGTTGCAGGTGAGCCAGGGCTCAGAGCCCAGTTCTCTGGTTGCTATGGATACAGGGACGTTGTTGTATGCTCGCGCCCAGCAGCGCTACTTCTCCTCCTACTCTCCTGTGATTGGCTTCTATGTCTATGAGAGCGCCCCCTATTGGAACACCTCGGTACAGCGAGACCTGCTGGAGTACGCTAAAGGTACTGACCTCTGACCTCCAACCATAACTCTAACCCTGCCGGAGTAGCTAAAGACACTGACCTCTGACCTTTAACCCTAACCCAGGGTTTTCAAAACTTGGTACTGGGGACCCCAAGGGGTGCATGTTTTGTTTTTTGCCCTAGCACTACACATCTGATTCAAATGATCAACTCATTATCTAGCTTTCATTATTTGAATCAGCTGTGTAGCGCTAGAGCAAAAAACAAAATCTGTATCCAGGGGGGCCCCAGGACCAAGTTTGCAAAACACTCCTCTAACCCTAACCCTGCTTGAGTACGCTAAAGGTGTACTGACCTCTGACCCCTAACCCTGATGGAGAACCTTAAAAGTACTAACCCTAAAGGCCATGATCCACTGGCAATTTGTTGAGGCAATGTTGCTGGCAACGAGATGGGGTATGAGACAGGGGAGCAATGATGGGCAACAAGTAACATGGACATGAAGAATAGATTTCATATAAAGCATAGCATATATTAATGTAGGCCTTCAGGAAGTATTCACACCCCTGGACTTATTACACATTGTGTTACAGCCTCAATTCAAAGTGAATTTAACATGTTTTTAAATCTCACCCATCTAAAAAAAATACCCCATAATAAAAAAGTGAAACATATTTTTAGTCAATTTAGCAAATGTATTGAAAATGAAATACAGAAGTATCAAATGTACATATGTATTCAGACCCCTTTGCTCTGCAACTCAGGGGTATACAATTTCCTTTGACCATCCATGAGATGTCACTACAACTTGATTGGAGCCCATCTGTGGCCAAGTCAACTATTTGGACATGATTTAGAAAGAAACACATCTGTCTGTATAAGGTCCCACAGTTGACAGTGCAGTAACTATACCATGAAGTCCAAGGAACTGTCCGTAGATCTCTGAGATTGAATGGTGATGCGGCGTATAAAACTATTCCTAGAGTGTTGAAAGTTTCCAAGAGCACAGGGGTCTTCATCATTGGGAAACTACCCAGACTCTGCCTTGAGCTGGCCGTCCGACCAAACTTGGCAAGAAGGGAGGTTACCAAGCACCCAATGACCACACTGACCAGAGCTTATTGGCTGAGATGGAAGAACCTGCCAGAAGGACAACAGTCTCTACAGCACTTCACCAATCAAGCCTTTATGGTAGAGTGGCCAGACGGAACTATTTGGCCTGATTGGTGGAATGCTCCAACTGATTGATGGAGTGCTCCATCTCCACAGAGGAACTCTAGAGCTCTGTCAGAGTGACCATCGGGTTCTTGGTCGCCACTGTGATTTTGGGGGCCGTCAATGCTGCAGGCGTTTTTTTGGTACCCTTCCCCAGATCTGTGCCTTGACACAATCCTGTCTCGGAGCTCTACGGACAATTCCTTCGACGTCATGGGACCTTATATAGACAGGTGTGTGCCTTTCCAAATCATGTCCAATCATTTGAATTTACCACAGGTGAACTTCAATCAAGTTGTAGAAACATCTCAAGAATCATCAATGGAAACAGGATGCATCTGAGCTCAATTTACAGTCTCGTAGCAAAGTCAGTATTACTGACTAAGGTTTTTCTGTTTTTTATTTTTAATACATTTGCTGGAATTTTTAAAACCCTTTTTTCACTTTGTCATTATGGGTTATTGTGTGTAGATTGAAGAGGAATTTATTGGATTTGATCAATTTTTAAATAATTATGTAATGTAACAAAATGTGTAAAAAGTCAAAAGGTCTGAAAACTTTCCAAATGCGCTGTATTGCTTCAAGTTGTATGTTTAAAGTATTTTATGTATTGCCTTGGTATTGCCCTCCAATTCCAATCTTAGTCTGTTATAGTTTGTTAAACAGTTTACAGAAACCAAATAACAAAATACAGACCTATCCTATCCTGTTGACTTCTGTGATCGAAAAAGCCTTGGTTTCATGCATGTCAACATCAGAAGCCTCCTCCCTAAGTTTGTTTTACTCACTGCTTTAGCACACTCCGCCAACCCTGATATCCTTGCCGTGTCTGAATCCTAGCTTAGGTAGGCCACCAACAATTCTGAGATTTCCATACCCACCTACAACATTTTCCGTCAAGATAGAACTGCCAAAGGCGGAGGAGTTAGCCTGCAAAGCTCTGTCATACTTTCCAGGTCTATACCCAAACAGTTTGAACTTCTAATTTAAAAAATGTACCTCTACAGAAATAAGTCTCTCACTGTTGCCGCCTGCTATCGACCCCCCTCCGCTCCCAGCTGTGCCCTGGACACCATTTGTGAATTGATCGCCCCCATCTAGCTTCAGAGTTCATTGTGTTAGGGATATGGGATATGCTTAACACCACGGCAGTCCTACAATCTAAGCTAGATGCCCTCAATCTCACACAAATCATCAAGGAACCCACCAGGTACAACTCTAAATCCGTAAACATGGGCACCCTCATAGACATTATCCTGACCAACTTGCCCTCCAAATACACCTCTGCTGTTTTCATATATATTTCACATATATAGTATGAACCAGTCAGTCAGCCAAGCCAGGAGGTATATATAGTCTGAACCAGTCAGTCAGCCAAGCCAGGAGGTATATATAGTCTGAACCAGTCAGTCAGCCAAGCCAGGAAGTATAGTCTGAACCAGTCAGTCACCAAGCCAGTAGGTGTATATAGTCTGAACCAGTCAGTCAGCCAAGCCAGGCGGTATATATAGTCTGAACCAGTCAGTCAGCCAAGCCAGGCGGTATATATAGTCTGAACCAGTCAGTCAGCCAAGCCTGGAGGTATATATAGTCTGAACCAGTCAGTCAGCCAAGCCAGCAGGTGTATATAGTCTGAACCAGTCAGTCAGTCAAGCCAGGAGGTGTATATAGTCTGAACCAGTCAGTCAGCCAAACCTGGAGGTATATGCAGTGCCTTAGGAAAGATTTCATACACCTTGACTTTTTCCACATTTTGTTACGTTACAGCCTTATTCTAAAATGGATTAAATAAATAAAAATTGTCAGCAATCTACACACAAGACCTCATAATGACAAAGCAAAAATAGGTTTAGACATTTTTGAAAATCTATTAAAAATATTAAAAAATAATAAGTATTCAGACCCTTTGCTAGGTGACTCGAAATTGAGCTCAGGTGCATCCTGTTTCCATTGATCATCCTTGAGATGTTTCTACAACTTGATTGGAGTCCACCTGTGGTACATTCAATTGATTGGACATGATTTGGAAAGGCACACATCTGACTATATAAGGTCCCACAGTTGACAGTGAATGTCAGAGCAAAAACCAAGCCATGAGGTCAAAGGAATTGTCTGTAGAGGTCCGAGACAGGATTGTGTCGAGGCAAAGATCTGGGGAAGAGTACCAAAACATTTGCAGCATTGCAGCATTGAAGATCCCCAAGAACACTGTGGTCTCCATCATTCTTTAATGGAAGAAGTTTGGAACCGCCAAGACTCTTCCTAGAGCTGTCCGCCCAGCCAAACTGAGTCGGGGGAGAAGGGCATTGGTTAGGGAGGTGACCAAGAACCGGATGGTCACTCTGACAGAGCTCTAGTGTTCCTCTGTGGAGATGGGAGAACCTTCCAGAAGGACAACCATCTCTGCAGCACTCCACCAATTAGGCTTTAATGGTAGAGTGGCCAGACGGAAGCCATTCCTCAGTAAAAGGCACATGACAGCCTGCTTGGAGTTTGCCAAAAGGCACCTAAAAGACTCTCAGACCATGAGAAACAAGATTCTGTGGTCTGATGAAACCAAGATCGAACTCTTTGGCCTGAATGCCAAGCGTCACGTCTGGAGGAAACCTGTCACCATCCCTACAGTGAAGCATGGTGGTGGCAGCATCATGCTGTGGTGATGTTTTTCAGTGGCAGGGACTGGGAGAATAGTCAAAATTGAGGCAAAGATGATCTGAGCAAAGTACAGAGAGATCCTTAATGAAAACCTACTCCAGAGCGCTCAGGACCTTAGACTGGGGTGATGGTTTACCTTCCAACAGGACAACGACCCTAAGCACACAGCCAAGTCAACGGAGGAGTGGCTTCGGACAAGTCTCTGAATGTCCTTGACCCGGTCGAACATCTCTGGGAGACCTGAAAATAGCTATGGAGCGACCCTGCCCATCCAACCTGACAGAGCTTCAAATGATCTGCAGAGAAGAATGGGAGAAACTCCCCAAATACAGGTATGCCAAGCTTGTAGCATCATACCCAATAAGACTTGAGGCTGTAATCGCTGCCAAAGTAGCTTCAACAAAGTACTGAGTAAAGGGTCTGAATACTTCTGTAAATGTGATGTTTTGATTTGTCATTATGGGGTATTGTGTGTAGATTGATGAGGAAAAACAAGGCTGTAACCTAAAAAAAATTGAATTTCCCGAAGTCACTGTACAAATTCTTGAGATTGTGATTTTTTCTGAAAGGGTCATAAGGGAGATAAAGAACAGAACACGTACAAGTAGAGTTGTTATTACTCCATTTCTAAAAAATCCACAACAAGCCGAAGATCACCATGCGCAATGCCAAGCGTTGGCTGGAGTGATGAATCACACTTCACCATCTGGCAGTCTGATGGACCAATCTATGTTTGGCGGATGCTACCTGCCCGAATGCATAGTGCCAAATGTAAAGTTTGGTGGGGGAGGAATAATGGTCTGGGGCTGTTTTTCATGGCCTGCTAGCCGTTGGCTATCTTATCGGCTGCTATCTGAATAGACAATCGGACAATTTTTATTTTATTTTTATTTATTGATTTATTTTTCTTCTTGGGCCTCTATAACTATATCTATTGTTTTTATTTTTGTTGTTGTTGTGTGATTTGGATTCATCCCCTCTACCACACGGAAACCCACTAATCTACTGACGGAACGCAAGAGTTGGCTAATAACAGACCTCCATCTTATGCTAGCTTGCTCCTATGCTAGCTTGCTACCGATTTAGCTGTCTAAATCGCCGTGACCCCCAACCAACCTCTCCACTCACTGGACCCTTTTGATCACTCGACTGAGCATGCCTTTCCTTAATGTCAATATGCCTTGTCCATTGCTGTTCTGGTTAGTGTTTATTGGCTTATTTCACTGTAGAGCCTCTAGTCCTGCTCATTATACCTTATCCAACCTATTAGTTCCACCACCCACACATGCAATGACATCTCCTGGTTTCAATGATGTTTCTAGAGACAATATCTCTCTCTTCATCACTCAATACCTAGGTTTACCTCCACTGTATTCACATCCTACCTTACCTTTGTCTGTACATTATACCTTGATGCCCCCAGAAACCTCCTTTTACTCTCTGTTCCAGACGTTCTAAACGACCAATTCTTATTGCTTTTAGCCGCACCCTTATTCTACTACTACTCTGTTCATCTGGCGATGTAGAGGTGAATCCAGGCCCTGCAGTGCCTAGCTCCACTCCTATTCCCCAGGCGCTCTCTTTTGACGACTTCTGTAACCGTAATAGCCTTGGTTTCATGCATGTTAACATTAGAAGCCTCCTCCCTAAGTTTGTTCTATTCACTGCTTTAGCACACTCTGCCAACCCGGATGTTCTAGCTGTGTCTGAATCCTGGCTTAGGAAGACCACCAAAAATTCAGACATTTTAATTCCAAACTACAACATTTTCAGACAAGATAGAACTGCCAAAGGGGGCGGTGTTGCAATCTACTGCAAAGATAGCCTGCAGAGTTCTGTCCTACTATCCAGGTCTGTACCCAAACAATTTGAACTTCTACTTTTAAAAATCCACCTCTCTAAAAACAAGTCTCTCACCGTTGCCGCCTGCTATAGACCACCCTCTGCCCCCAGCTGTGCTCTGGACACCATATGTGAACTGATTGCCCCCCATCTATCTTCAGAGCTTGTGCTGCTAGGTGACCTAAATTGGAACATGCTTAACACCCCAGCCATCCTACAATCTAAGCTAGATGCCCTCAATCTCACACAAATCATCAAGGAACCCACCAGGTACAACTCTAAATCCGTAAACATGGGCACCCTCATAGACATTATAATGACCAACTTGCCCTCCAAATACACCTCTGCTGTTTTCAATTAGGATCTCAGCGATCACTGCCTCATTGCCTGTATCCGCTATGGGTCTGCGGTCAAACGACCACCCCTCATCACTGTCAAACGCTCCCTAAAACACTCAGGCCTTTCTAATCAACCTGGCCCGGGTACCCTGGAAGGATATTGACCTCATCCCGTCAGTCGAGGATGCCTAAACATTCTTTAAAAGTAATTTCCTCACCATCTTAGATAAGCATGCCCCGTTCAAAAAATGCAGAACTAAGAACAGATATAGCCCTTGGTTCACTCCAGATCTGACTGCCCTTGACCAGCACAAAAACATCCTGTGGCGGACTGCAATAGCATTGAATAGTCCCCACAATATGCAACTGTTCAGGGAAGTCAGGAACCAATACACGCAGTCAGTCAGGAAAGCAAAGGCTAGCATTTTCAAGCAGAAATTCGCATCCTGTAGCTCCAAAACGTTTTGGGACACTGTAAAGTCCATGGAGAACAAGAGCACCTCCTGAGGCTAGGTAACACGGTGACCACTGATAAATCCATGATAATCGAAAATTTCAATAAGCATTTCTCAACGGCTGGCCATGCCTTCCTCCTGGCTACTCCAACCCCGGCCAACAGCCGTCTTCATTGACCTGGCCAAGGCTTTCGACTCTGTCAATCACCGTATTCTTAGCGGCAGACTCAATAGCCTTGGTTTTTCTCATGACTGCCTCACCTGGTTCACCAACTACTTTGCAGACATAGTTCAGTGTGTCAAATTGGAGGGCATGTTGTCCGGACCTCTGGCAGTCTCTATGGGGTTACCACAGGGTTCAATTCTCGGGCCGACTCTTTTCTCTGTATATATCAATGATGTTGCTCTTGCTGCGGGAGATTCCCTGATCCACCTTTACGCAGACGACACCATTCTGTGTACTTCTGGCCCTTCCTTGGACACTGTGCTAACTAACCTCCAAACGAGCTTCAATGCCATACAATAGTTCCTCCGTGGCCTCTAACTGCTCTTAAACGCTAGTAAAACCAAATGCATGCTTTTCAACCGTTCGCTGCCAGCACCCGCCCGCCCGACTAGCATCACCACCATGGACGGTTCCGACCTAGAATATGTGGACAACTATAAATACCTAGGTGTCTGGCTAGACTGTAAACTCTCCTTCCAGACTCATATTATACATCTCCAATCCAAAATTAAATCTAAAATCGGCTTTCTATTTCGCAACAAAGCCTCCTTCACTCACGCCGCCAAACTTACCCTAGTAAAACTGACTATCCTACCGATCCTCGACTTCAGCGATGTCATCTACAAAATAGCTTCCAACACTCTACTCAGCAAACTGGAGTCAGTCTATCGCAGTGCCATCCGTTTTGTTACCAAATCATCTTATACCACCCACCACTGCGACCTGTATGCTCTAGTCGGCTGGCCCTCGCTACAAATTCTTTTTTTCAGCTGTGAGTCGTCTTGGGTATGCCTGTATCAGCTGTGAGTCTTCTTGGGTATGTCTGTATCAGCTCTGAGTCGTCTTGGGTAGTCTGTATCAGCTCTGAGTCGTCTTGGGTATGTCTGTATCAGCGCTGAGTCGTCTTGGGTATGTCTGTATCAGCGCTGAGTCGTCTTGGGTATGTCTGTATCAGCTCTGAGTCGTCTTGGGTATGTCTGTATCAGCTCTGAGTCGTCTTGAGTATGTCTGTATCAGCTCTGAGTCGTCTTGGGTATGTCTGTATCAGCGCTGAGTCGTCTTGGGTATGTCATCAATTCTCATCAAAAGCCTAAACAACATTAATCAACATCTTGTTTTAAACAGGCTGTCTAAACACACTCACAGTGTATAATATTAAAACAATACAGTCTATGAAGGGTTTTACACAAATCCAAACGTTTGACAGTAGCTGGACAAAGATCCAATATAAAGAGAGAGCGAGAATGTCCACTAAGTGTTTTACTACTCCCTATTAGGCCTGTTTTATAAACCTAATCAGAACCATCTATCAGATCAGATTCACACATCTCCATACGTTGCATTGCAAGCCCTCCACGGACGTTGTCACCGTAAAACCAGGAAGGTGAATCATTCTAATGAGTTTGGTTGTAATAAAATTTAACAAAAAGCAAGCAATCCGTTTTGATTAACCAGCAGCGATATACCCAAGACGACTCGGAGCTGATACAGACATACCCAAGACGACTCAGAGCTGATACAGACATACCCAAGACGACTCAGAGCTGATACAGACATACTCAAGACGACTCAGAGCTGATACAGACATACCCAAGACGACTCAGAGCTGATACAGACATACCCAAGACGACTCAGAGCTGATACAGGCATACCCAAGAAGACTCACAGCTGATACAGGCATACCCAAGACGACTCACAGCTGATACAGACATACCCAAGACGACTCAGAGCTGATACAGACATACCCAAGACGACTCAGAGCTGATACAGACATACCCAAGACGACTCAGAGCTGATACAGGCATACCCAAGACGACTCAGAGCTGATACAGACATACCCCAGACGACTCAGAGCTGATACAGACATACCCCAGACGACTCAGAGCTGATACAGACATACCCCAGACGACTCAGAGCTGATACAGACATACCCCAGACGACTCAGAGCTGTAATCACCACCAAAGGTGCTTATCGAAAGTATTGTATCAGGGGTGTGAATACTTAGATAAATTAGATTTCTGTATTTAATCTATTTTGTATTTAGCCTTTTTCGCACATCATGTCAAAATCATCCAATAGTATCTACAATGGACTGTGAAGCTCAACAAAGTCACTTATAGATGTTTTGTACATGGTGTGGGAAAAATGCTGATATTGGTCCCATGACTTGAATGGGAGTTGTGCCACTAATGCTAAAATGTTAGCATGTGGAAACAGTGCCAGGGAAACTAAACCAAAGCATGGATTGCTGTCATACCTTCCATTGACTGCTTACAGGGTAAGTAAATCAGTATGTCATTTTGTAATTTGGGTGAAATATCCATTTAATATGGGCTTCAATTAGCAGGCTGATTGATTAGCAGGCTGATCGATTAGCATGGGCACTACAGTGTATGTTTCTGGCAGTTAAATATGACAAACTGAACACAATATGTATATACTAACATATTGTGATCAAATATGGTAGTGAGGTAACATATGAGACATTAATGACCAACATTTCACTCCAAAACCAGAGATGATTTTAGGTTTTAGGTATTTTCTCTCGCTTCATCTAAAAAATGGCCATCCCAGGACCGAGATCTAAGCTCTGATTGGAGGAACATAAAAAATTACCCACTATGTGGCGCTGCCAATCAAAACTCCCAGATTATTATTTTAAATGTTTGTCTTCCAAAATTGTCAATGTATCACCATGGCATTAACTCGATTCCCTCAAAGCTAATGGTCTTCTTTAAATCTCTTTTAATCCCTATTCCCTCTTTTAAACACATTTTCAGGAACTTGCTTTCGATTGATTGTTTTGATTGATTGTCAAGTGATTTAAAGTAATCAAATACCTTTTTATTTGTCACTTGCCGAATGCAACAGTAGACCTTACCGTGAAATGTTACTTACGATCCCTTAACCAACAATGCGGAGTTTAAAAAAAATAAGCTAACGGGTAAATAGTAACCCAATAAAATAACAATAACGCGGCTATATACAAGGGGTACCGGTACCGAGTCATTGTGCAGGGGTACGAGGTAATTGAGGTAATGTAGGTCGGGATAAAGTGACTATGCATAGATAAAACAGAAAGTAGCAGCAGTGTGTGTGAAGAAATCCTCCGAAACCACCTGGTATAGAGGTCCTGGATGGCAAGGAGTTTGGTCCCAGTGATGTACTGGACTGTACACACCACCACCTGGTATAGAGGTCCTGGATGGCAAGGAGTTTGGTCCCAGTGATGTACTGGACTGTACACACCACCACCTGGTATAGAGGTCCTGGATGGCAGGGAGTTTGGTCCCAGTGATGTACTGGACTGTACACACTATCCTCTGTAGCTCCTTGCGGTTAGATGCCGAGCAGTTGCCATACCAAGCAGTGATGCAACCAGTCAGGATGCTCTCGATGGTGCAGCTGTAGAACTAGTATTATATTGTATGAAAAGTGCTGTATAAATATTACTATTGGTACATGAATATAATTGTTATTATTGTTGAAGGGTTCCAGCGAATCAGCTGGCTGGAAAGCTACCTGGATTACCTGACAGAACGGAACCTCTCCACTACCAGCCAATCACGTGAAAGCTTTACGCGGATGCTCCGCCTCTCCTTCCTTCGCCAGCCGCAATTCGCTCATTTTGCCGATGACATCATCTTCGCTGAGCGCGATGAAGGGGAGGAGCCAGAGATGGCAGCGTCACGTGTCTTCCTGGTTGCCAAGACAACAGAGAACAAGAGGGAGGAGATGTCCGTCCTATTGGACACACTGAGACGTCTGTCTCTGACATCACGCGTCCGCTTTCTCATCTTCAACCCCTCCTTCGTCTACCTGGACAGGTGGGACGGGAGTGTGTGTGTGTGTGTGTGTGTGTGTGTGTGTGTGTGTGTGTGTGTGTGTGTGTGAGAAGAGAGGAGAGTCTCAACTGATCTTTCTGTCTCCTCTTTCCCTCCCCCTCTGTACCTGTCTTTCTCTCTCGCCTCCTCTCTCCCTCCCCTACCTGTCTCTCTATCTTTCTCTCTCTTCTCTCTCTCTCTTCTCTCTTTCTCTCCCCCTCTCTCTAGGTATGCTACAGCGGTGAGCTCTCCTCTGCGCCACTCCCTGATGGCGGTGTTGTTCCTGCTGGGTCTGTCGTCTCTAGCGGTGGTGGAGCCCCTAGTGGCAGTGTGGCTCAGTCTAACCCTCCTCTCTGTCCAGTTTGGTGTTCTGGGCTTCATGACTCTGTGGGGCGTGGAGCTCGACTGCGTGTCTGTGTTATGTCTGATTTCAGCACTGGGTCACTCAGCAGACTGCTGTGGTCCTCTACTGGCCACCTTCTCCTCTGGCCGGGGGGACAGCCGGACCGTGTGGGTCAGACTGGCGTTGGAGAGACATGGCGTCCCCTCTCTACAGACGTTGATCTGCTACACTGCAGCGCTGCTCCCTCTGGCCGCCGTCCGCTCCAACCTTACACGCTCGCTGTTCCGTTGCCTAGTGCTGACGGCATTCTGTTCAGCGCTCCATGCCTTGGCCTTCCTGCCCACGCTGCTCACCTTCCTGCCACCCGCCAAGAAGACAGGAAGTAGACAGGGAGACAGAGGGGAAGGGGAGGGGCTTAGAGAGGAAGTGGAGTGTGTGGAGATGGTTGACAGCACCAGGGTGGTCGACCAGATCACCACCGTCTGACCAACAGGATGTGATGTCACAGGTTTTGATGGTGTCGCTGAGGATATGTTACCATGGCAACTAGCCTCTGTTGGCTGACGCCTCACAGGGTGTGGCCAATCAGAGCAAGGAATAAACATGTTGCGTTTTCACATAGAGAGAGAGAGGAAGAAACGGAGGGAGAGAGAGTGAAAGAGAGGGTGAGAAAGTCAGATGAGATGGAGAGAGAGAAAGAAAGTGAGAGGTAGAGAGGAAGAGCGAGAGAAGGTGAGAAAGTCAGATGAGAGATAGATAGGGAGAGAGAAAGAAAGTGAGAGGGAGAAAAAGTCAAAGGTAGAGGTAGAGAGAAAGAGAGTGAGAGAGAGTGAAACAGAGAGGGTGGAGTAAGATAGAAGAAAAATGGAGAGGTGCTTTGTTTCCATGGTTACTCTCTCCTTGCCTCTTGTTGCAGTGTCATACAGTTATCAGGACATGCCCCCCCCATTTTTTGCAGTCTGTATCTACTGCAGACTGGATCTACTGCAGTCTGGATCTACTGCAGTCTGGATCTACTGCAGTCTGGATCTACTGCAGACTGGATCTACTGAACACTGGATTACTGCAGACTGGAACTACTGCAGTCTGGATCTACTGCAGTCTGGGTCTACTGAACACTGGATCTACTGCAGACTGAATCTACTGAACACTGGATTTACTGCAGACTGGATCTACTGAACACTGGATCTACTGCAGACTGGATCTACTGCAGTCTGGATCTACTGCAGTCTGGATCTACTGCAGTCTGGATCTACTGAACACTGGATCTACTGCAGACTGGATCTACTGAACACTGGATCTACTTCACACTGGATCTACTGAACACTGGATCTACTGCAGACTGGATCTACTATGGTCTGGATCTACTGCACACTGGATCTACTACAGTCTGGATCTACTGAACACTGGATCTACTGCACACTGGATCTACTGCAGACTGGATCTACTGCACACCGGATCTACTACAGTCTGGATCTACTGAACACTGGATCTACTGCACACTGGATCTACTGCACACTGGATCTACTACAGTCTGGATCTACTGAACACTGGATCTACTACAGACTGGATCTACTGCACACTGGATCTACTGCACACTGGATCTACCACAATCTGGATCTACTGCACACTGGATCTACTACAGTTTGGATCTACTGCACACTGGATCTACTACAGTCTGGATCTACTGAACACTGGATCTACTACAGTCTGGGTCTACAGCAGACTGGCTATACTGCAGACCTTGTCTACCACAGTCTGGGTCTACTGCAGACTGGCTCTACTGCAGACTGGGTCTACTGCAGTCTGGATCTACTGAACACTGGATCTACTGCAGACTGGATCTACTGCAGACTGGATCTACTGAACACTGGGTCTACTGCAGACTGGATCTACTGCAGACTGGGTCTACTGAACACTGGATCTGCTGCAGACTGGATCTACTTCAGACTGGATCTACTGAACACTGGATCTACTGCAGACTGGATCTACTGAACACTGGGTCTACTGCAGACTGGATCTACTGCAGACTGGGTCTACTGAACACTGGATCTGCTGCAGACTGGATCTACTGCAGACTGGATCTACTGCAGACTGGGTCTACTGAACACTGGATCTGCTGCAGACTGGATCTACTGCAGACTGGATCTACTGCAGACTGGATCTCCTGAACACTGGATCTGCTGCAGACTTGATCTACTGCAGACTGGATCTACTGCAGACTGAATCTACTGAACACTGGGTCTACTGCAGACTGGATCTACTGCAGACTGGATCTACTGAACACTGGGTCTACTGCAGACTGGACCTACTGCAGATCGGATCTACTGCAGACCGGATCTACTGCAGACTGGATCTGCTGCAGACTGGATCTACTGCAGACTGGATCTACTGCAGACTGGATCTACTGCAGACTGGATCTACTATGGTCTCACAGAGACTTTGACATCAGTAAGAGTTTCCTGTATCAATGGAGGAAAGGTTTTAGTGATGTCAGAAACCCTTCATGAACTATTGTCCAATCAGAGACTTCTAACCCTGTATGAGAGGGATGTCAGTCAGTTGTCATAGTAACTAATGACCTGTGGAACACTGTGTATGTTACATTCACCTGTGAATCATCTGTTTATCCCAAACTCCAAAAAATACCGTATCACAGGTAATAGAGGACCAGTGATACCGTATAGAGCTCCAGAGTGGAGGTGTCATAATACCCATATAACCTGGTGGTCCAACAGGGAAATGGTTCAAATAGTTTTTCCACTATTCATTTTTCTCATATGGGATTTAGAAACACTTATAATGAGGGCTATGTTTCATGTAGGCTTACCCTGGCATGACGTTTTGATAACCATGTAAAGACTAGGTGACTTTACAATATATCCGGCTCTATTTACTCTCAGATTCTAATCAAATGCTAATTAGCATCAAAGATGCATGTCATCTCTAGCTGACACATTTGCTAACGAGTATTGTGTCAATTTAAAACTTATACAAGACAGTTAACAGAATTGTCCATTTAAAGAAATGTTGCCTATGTATTCATTACTAAATTTAGCTAACATTAGATAGATAATCCAGAGATTCTGACCTTTGCCTCAATTCAGTCTCATCCAGATCATCATGGCATTTGTAGTTCTTTATGATAGCCACATTAGCGGCATTTAATTATTATTTTTTTTTTTTGGGGGGGGGGTAAATATATTGATAAGTCACCCTGTCCTAGAGAGATCGGTTATCAAAAGGTTACACCAGGGTAGGCCTACACGAAACACAGCCCTTACTTTAGGTGTTTCTAAAATCCCCTATGGGAAATATGAATGGTGGAAAAACAATTAGAACCATTTCTCTGTTTGACTTCTAGGTTTTATTGGAGTTATGACTTATACTGTGGTACTCTATAATTAAGCAGTAAGTCATGAGGGGATGTGGTATATGGCCAATATACCACGGCTAAGGGCTGTACTTATGCACGACGCATTGCGGAGGCATAGACACAGCCCTTAGCCGTGGTATATTTTCCATATACCATAAACCCCGAGCTGCCTTTATAAACTGGCTACCAACATAATTAGAGCAGTAAAAATAAATGTTTTGTCATACCTGTGGTATACGGTCTGATATACCACGGCTGTCAGCCAATCAGCATTCAGGGCTAGAACCATCCAGTTTATAACAGGTAATGGAGAACCAGTGATACCATATTACAGGTAATAGAGGACCAGTGCTACCGTGTTACAGGTAATAGAGGAGCCGTCATATCGTATTATAGGTAATAGAGGACCAGTGATACCGTATTACAGGTAATAGAGGACCAGTGATACCGTATTACAGGTAATAGAAGAGCAGTGATAGCGTATTACAGGTAATAGAGGACCAGTGATAGTATTACAGGTAATAGAAGAGCAGTGATACCGTATTACAGGTAATAGAGGAGCAGTGATACCGTAGTACAGGTAATAGAAGAGCAGTGATAGCGTATTACAGGTAATAGAGGACCAGTGATAGTATTACAGGTAATAGAAGAGCAGTGATAGCGTATTACAGGTAATAGAGGACCAGTGATAGTATTTCAGCTAACAGAGGAGCAGTGCTACCATATTACAGGTAATAGGAGAGCAGTGATGTACAGTATGTATTACAGCAAACAGAGGAGCAGTGATACCATATTACAGGTAATAGAAGAGCAGTGATACAGTATTACAGGTAATAGAGGAGCAGTGATAGTATTACAGGTAATAGAAGAGCAGTGATACCGTATTACAGGTAATAGAGGAGCAGTGCTAGTATTAGAGATAGTAGAGGAGCAGTGCTGTACGGTATGTATTTCAGCTAACAGAGGAGCAGTGCTACCATATTACAGGTAATAGAAGAGCAGTAATGTACAGTATGTATTACAGCAAACAGAGGAGCAGTGATACCATGTTACAGGTAATAGAAGAGCAGTGATACAGTATTACCGGTAATAGAAGAGCAGTGATACCGTATTACAGGTAATAGAGGAGCAGTGATGTACGACATGTGTTACAGGTGATAGAGGAGCAGTGCTACCATATTACAGGTAATAGAGGAGCAGTGATGTACGACATGTATTACATGTAATAGAGGAGCAGTGATGTACGACATGTGTTACAGGTAATAGAGGAGCAGTGCTACCATATTACAGGTAATAGAGGAGCAGTGCTACCGTATTACAGGTAATAGAGGAGCAGTGCTACCATATGACAGGTAATAGAGGAGCAGTGATACAGTATTACAGGTAATAGAGGAGCAGTGATATACGGCATGTATTGCAGGTAATAGAGGAGCAGTGATACCATATTACAGGTAATAGAGGAGCAGTGCTACTATATTACAGGTAATAGAAGAGCAGTGATACAGTATTACAGGTAATAGAGGAGCAGTGATGTACGGTATGTATTACAGGTAATAGAGGAGCAGTGATGTACGGCATGTATTACAGGTAATAGAGGAGCAGTGATGTACGGCATGTATTACAGGTAATAGAGGAGCAGTGATGTACGGCATGTATTACAGGTAATAGAGGAGCAGTGATGTACGGCATGTATTACAGGTAATAGAGGAGCAGTGATACCATATTACAGGTAATAGAAGAGCAGTGATGTACGGCATGTATTACAGGTAATAGAGGAGCAGTGATACCATATTACAGGTAATAGAAGAGCAGTGATACAGTATTACAGGTAATAGAGGAGCAGTGCTACCATATTACAGGTAATAGAAGAGCAGTGATACAGTATTACAGGTAATAGAGGAGCAGTGATATACGGCATGTATTACAGGTAATAGAGGAGCAGTGATATACGGCATGTATTACAGGTAATAGAGGAGCAGTGATGTACGGCATGTGTTACAGGTAATAGAGGAGCAGTGCTACCATATTACAGGTAATAGAGGAGCAGTGCTACCGTATTACAGGTAATAGAGGAGCAGTGCTACCATATTACAGGTAATAGAGGAGCAGTGATACAGTATTACAGGTAATAGAGGAGCAGTGATATACGGCATGTGTTACAGGTAATAGAGGAGCAGTGATACCATATTACAGGTAATAGAGGAGCAGTGCTACTATATTACAGGTAATAGAAGAGCAGTGATACAGTATTACAGGTAATAGAGGAGCAGTGATGTACGTAATGTATTACAGGTAATAGAGGAGCAGTGAAGTACGGCATGTATTACATGTAATAGATGAGCAGTGATGTACGGCATGTATTACAGGTAATAGAGGAGCAGTGATGTACGGCATGTATTACAGGTAATAGAGGAGCAGTGATGTTTTTTTTATTTTTTTTTATTTCACCTTTATTTAACCAGGTAGGCTAGTTGAGAACAAGTTCTCATTTGCAACTGCGACCTGGCCAAGATAAGGCATAGCAGTGTGAACAGACAACACAGAGTTACACATGGAGTAAACAATTAACAAGTCAATAACACAGTAGAAAAAAGGGGAGTCTATATATACATTGTGTGCAAAAGGCATGAGAAGGTAGGCGAATAATTACAATTATGCAGATTAACACTGGAGTGATAAATGATCAGATGGTTATGTACAGGTAGAGATATTGGTGTGCAAAAGAGCAGAAAAATAAATAAATAAAAACAGTATGGGGATGAGGTAGGTGAAAATGGGTGGGCTATTTACCAATAGACTATGTACAGCTGCAGCGATCGGTTAGCTGCTCAGATAGCAGATGTTTGAAGTTGGTGAGGGAGATAAAAGTCTCCAACTTCAGCGATTTTTGCAATTCGTTCCAGTCACAGGCAGCAGAGAACTGGAACGAAAGGCGGCCAAAAGAGGTGTTGGCTTTAGGGATGATCAGTGAGATACACCTGCTGGAGCGCGTGCTACGGATGGGTGTTGCCATCGTAACCAGTGAACTGAGATAAGGCGGAGCTTTACCTAGCATGGACTTACGGTAGCAAGTCCAGGATGACCTGGAGCCAGTGGGTCTGGCGACGAATATGTAGCGAGGGCCAGCCGACTAGAGCATACAAGTCGCAGTGGTGGGTGGTATAAGGTGCTTTAGTGACAAAACGGATGGCACTGTGATAAACTGCATCCAGTTTGCTGAGTAGAGTGTTGGAAGCAATTTTGTAGATGACATCGCCGAAGTCGAGGATCGGTAGGATAGTCAGTTTTACTAGGGTAAGTTTGGCGGCGTGAGTGAAGGAGGCTTTGTTGCGGAATAGAAAGCCGACTCTTGATTTGATTTTCGATTGGAGATGTTTGATATGGGTCTGGAAGGAGAGTTTAGAGTCTAGCCAGACACCTAGGTACTTATAGATGTCCACATATTCAAGGTCGGAACCATCCAGGGTGGTGATGCTGGTCAGGCGTGCGGGTGCAGGCAGCGAACGGTTGAAAAGCATGCATTTGGTTTTACTAGCGTTTAAGAGCAGTTGGAGGCCACGGAAGGAGTGCTGTATGGCATTGAAGCTCGTTTGGAGGTTAGATAGCACAGTGTCCAAGGACGGGCCGGAAGTATATAGAATGGTGTCGTCTGCGTAGAGGTGGATCAGGGAATCGCCCGCAGCATGAGAAACATCATTGATATATACAGAGAAAAGAGTCGGCCCGAGAATTGAACCCTGTGGCACCCCCATAGAGACTGCCAGAGGACCTGACAGCATGCCCTCCGATTTGACACACTGAACTCTGTCTGCAAAGTAATTGGTGAACCAGGCAAGGCAGTCATCCGAAAAACCGAGGCTACTGAGTCTGCCGATAAGAATACGGTGATTGACAGAGTCGAAAGCCTTGGCAAGGTCTATGAAGACGGCTGCACAGTACTGTCTTTTATCGATGGCGGTTATGATATCGTTTAGTACCTTGAGCGTGGCTGAGGTACACCCGTGACCGGCTCGAAAACCAGATTGCACAGCGGAGAAGGTACGGTGGGATTCGAGATGGTCAGTGACCTGTTTGTTGACTTGGCTTTCGAAGACCTTAGATAGGCAGGGCAGGATGGATATAGGTCTGTAACAGTTTGGGTCCAGGGTGTCGCCCCCTTTGAAGAGGGGGATGACTGCGGCAGCTTTCCAATCCTTGGGGATCTCAGACGATATGAAAGAGAGGTTGAACAGGCTGGTAATAAGGGTTGCGACAATGGCGGCGGATAGTTTCAGGAATAGAGGGTCCAGATTGTCAAGCCCAGCTGATTTGTACGGGTCCAGGTTTTGCAGCTCTTTCAGAACATCTGCTATCTGGATTTGGGTAAAGGAGAACCTGGAGAGGCTTGGGCGAGTAGCTGCGGGGGGGGGGGGGGGGGAGCTGTTGGCCGAGGTTGGAGTAGCCAGGCGGAAGGCATGGCCAGCCGTAGAGAAATGCTTGTTGAAGTTTTTGATAATCATGGATTTATCGGTGGTGACCGTGTTACCTAGCCTCAGTGCAGTGGGCAGCTGGGAGGAGGTGCTCTTGTTCTCCATGGACTTCACAGTGTACCAGAACTTTTTGGAGTTGGAGCTACAGGATGCAAACTTCTGCCTGAAGAAGTTGGCTTTAGCTTTCCTGACTGACTGTGTGTATTGGTTCCTGACTTCCCTGAACAGTTGCATATCGCGGGGACTATTCGATGTTAGTGCAGTCCGCCACAGGATGTTTTTGTGCTGGTCAAGGGCAGTCAGGTCTGGAGTGAACCAGGGGCTATATCTGTTCTTAGTTCTGCATTTTTTGAACGGAGCATGCTTATCTAAAATGGTGAGGAAGTTACTTTTAAAGAAAGACCAGGCGTCCTCAACTGACGGGATGAGGTCAATGTCCTTCCAGGATACCCGGGCCAGGTCGATTAGAAAGGCCTGCTCACAGAAGTGTTTTAGGGAGCGTTTGACAGTGATGAGGGGTGGTTGTTTGACTGCGGCTCCGTAGCGGATACAGGCAATGAGGCAGTGATCGCTGAGATCCTGGTTGAAGACAGCGGAGGTGTATTTGGAGGGCCAGTTGGTCAGGATGACGTCTATGAGGGTGCCCTTGTTTACAGAGTTAGGGTTGTACCTGGTGGGTTCCTTGATGATTTGAGTGAGATTGAGGGCATCTAGCTTAGATTGTAGGACTGCCGGGGTGTTAAGCATATCCCAGTTTAGGTCACCTAACAGAACAAACTCTGAAGCTAGATGGGGGGCGATCAATTCACAAATGGTGTCCAGGGCACAGCTGGGAGCTGAGGGGGGTCGGTAGCAGGCGGCAACAGTGAGAGACTTATTTCTGGAGAGAGTAATTTTCAAAATTAGTAGTTCGAACTGTTTGGGTATGGACCTGGAAAGTATGACATTACTTTGCAGGCTATCTCTGCAGTAGACTGCAACTCCTCCCCCTTTGGCAGTTCTATCTTGACAGAAGATGTTATAGTTGGGTATGGAAATCTCAGAATTTTTGGTGGCCTTCCTGAGACAGGATTCAGACACGGCAAGGACATCAGGGTTAGCAGAGTGTGCTAGAGCAGTGAGTAAGACAAACTTAGGGAGGCGGCTTCTGATGTTGACATGCATGAAACCAAGGCTTTTTCGATCACAGAAGTCAACAAATGAGGGTGCCTGGGGACATGCAGGGCCTGGGTTTACCTCCACATCACCCGCGGAACAGAGAAGGAGTAGTATGAGGGTGCGGCTGAAGGCTATCAAAACTGGTCACCTAGGGCGTTGGGGACAGAGAATAAGAGGAGCAGGTTTCTGGGCATGGTAGAATATATTCAGGGCATAATGCGCAAACAGGGGTATGGTGGGGTGCGGGTACAGCGGAGGTAAGCCCAGGCACTGGGTGATGATGAGAGAGGTTGTATCTCTGGACATGCTGGTTGTAATGGGTGAGGTCACCGCATGTGTGGGGGGTGGGACAAAGGAGGTATCAGGGGTATAAAGAGTGGAACTAGGGGCTCCATTGTAAACTAAAACAATGATAATTAACCTGCACAACAGTATACAAGGCATATTGACATTTGAGAGAGACATACAGCGAGGCATACAGTAATCACAGGTGTTGAATTGGGAGAGCTAGCTAAAACAGTAGGTGAGACAATAACAGCTAATCAGCTAGCACAACAACAGCAGGTAGAATGGCGATTGACTAGGCAGAGAGGGTCGGATTAACTACACACAGAGCCTGAGTGCGGCTGGGGCCGACAGATAAAACATAAACAAGCAGAATGGATTACCGTGATTAATGGACAGTCCAGCATGCATCAGCTATGTAGCCAAGTGATCAGTGTCCAGGGGGCAGCGGTGGATGGGGCAGGGAAGCTGGACTGGCGAGTGTTATCCAGGTTAGAAAACTAACAATGACTAAATAGCTTGTAGCCAGTTAGCTGGTTAGCTTCTGGAGGTTCTTGAGTGTGTTCTAAAAATGTAAAAATAATAGCGGTTCCGTATCACATTGGGTGAGGCAGGTTACCGGAAGGTATAAACAAATTAAAAGTCGAAAAGGGATAGAAAGTAAATATGGGTTCAGTGAGTGTTTGGGACGCGGCGATTCAGACGATTAGCAGGCCTGTGCTAACAAGCTAACAGTTAGTAGACCGGTGCCAAACACGGTAGCAGTTAGCGGACCGGGCTAAACAAGCTAGTAGTTAGCAGGCCGAATTTGCAAGCAAGGAGATAGCAAGGTCTAGAGAGTTAGCCTTTGGGGACGTCGCGATGGGGGGAGTCTGTTTATTCCTCTTCATGTACGGCATGTATTACAGGTAATAGAGGAGCAGTGATGTACGGCATGTATTACAGGTAATAGAGGAGCAGTGATACCATATTACAGGTAATAGAAGAGCAGTGATGTACGGCATGTATTACAGGTAATAGAGGAGCAGTGATATACGGCATGTATTACAGGTAATAGAGGAGCAGTGCTACCGTATTACAGGTAATAGAGGAGCAGTGCTACCATATTACAGGTAATAGAGGAGCAGTGATACCGTATTACAGGTAATAGAGGAGCAGTGATACAATATTACAGGTAATATAGGAGCAGTGCTACCATATTACAGGTAATAGAAGAGCAGTGATACAGTATTACAGGTAATAGAAGAGCAGTGATATACGGCATGTATTACAGGTAATAGAGGAGCAGTGATATACGGCATGTATTACAGGTAATAGAGGAGCAGTGATGTACGGCATGTATTACAGGTAATAGAGGAGCAGTGCTACCATGTTACAGGTAATAGAGGAGCAGTGCTACCGTATTACAGGTAATAGAGGAGCAGTGCTACCATATTACAGGTAATAGAGGAGCAGTGATACCGTATTACAGGTAATAGAGGAGCAGTGCTACCATATTACAGGTAATAGAGGAGCAGTGATACCATATTACAGGTAATAGAGGAGCAGTGATATCATATTACAGGTAATAGAGGAGCAGTGATACCATATTACAGGTAATAGAGGAGCAGTGATACCATATTACAGGTAATAGAGGAGCAGTGATATCATATTACAGGTAATAGAGGAGCAGTGATACCATATTACAGGTAATAGAGGAGCAGTGCTACCATATTACAGGTAATAGAGGAGCAGTGATACCGTATTACAGGTAATAGAGGAGCAGTGCTACCATATTACAGGTAATAGAGGAGCAGTGATACCATATTACAGGTAATAGAGGAGCTGCTGCTGCAGAGTTAATAATTATGATTATGGAGTCAAAAATATTATAAATACTTTACAGACTTTAGAAATACAGCAACAACAGGAACATCTGCAGTCAGAAATCAGATTAATTAATAAAATGAAATGTTTTTGAATCCTAAATCGACCCTTAGCCCCTGTTTCATAGGCCTATGCACTCCAGTATTCCAGTGCAGTACTGTATATCACTCTATTCTTTACATAGTGCACTACTTTTGGCCTGAACTCTGGATTAGGGACTTCTACAGGGATCCGTCTTGTGTTCTGTTGATGTTTCTGTTGGCTAGAAGAATAAAGACACACATGTTTCTGGGTCTCGGTGTCTTTTAGTGTGTGACGGACACTCACACACACACCCTAGTGTAGACTAGAAGATGTGATGGCCTCCGGTACCTTGTGTTGTTTGTATTCAGTTGTGATGTCTCATTCATACTGCAGCCTGCTGGGAAAAGAGAAATGAGCATCTACCGGTTGGATCACTTCTATCAATCTAACATATTAATGCACCTCACTTTGTCTGTACATTAAATCTCTCTCTCTCTCTCTTTGTCTACCTCTCTCGTTCTCTAGCTGTCTCTCTCTCTCTCATTCTCTAGCTGTCTCTCTCTCTCTCTTTGTCTACCTCTCTCTCGTTCTCTAGCTGTCTCTCTCTGTCTGTCTTACCTCTCTCGTTCTCTAGCTGTCTCTCTCTCTGTCTACCTCTTGCTCGTTCTCTAGCTGTCTCTCTCTCTCTCTTTGTCTACCTCTCTCGTTCTCTAGCTGTCTCTCTCTCTGTCTACTTCTCTCGTTCTCAAGCTGTCTCTCTCGTTCTCTAGCTGTCTCTCTCTCTCTTTGTCTACCTTTCTCTTGTTCTCTAGCTGTCTCTCTGTCTACCTCTCTCTCATTCTCTAGCTCTCTCTCTCTCTCTGTCTACCTCTCTCGTTCTCTAGTTGTCTCTCTCTCTCTGTCTACCTCTCTCGTTCTCTAGCTGTCTCTCTCTCTGTCTACTTCTCTCGTTCTCTAGCTGTCTCTCTCTCTGTCTACTTCTCTCGTTCTCTAGCTGTCTCTCTCTGTCTACCTCGCTCTTGTTCTCTAGCTGTCTCTCTCTTTGTCTACCTTTCTCTCGTTCTCTAGCTGTCTCTCTCTGTCTACCTCTCTCTTGTTCTCTAGCTGTCTCTCTCTTTGTCTACCTTTCTCTCGTTCCCTAGCTGTCTCTCTCTCTCTGTCTACCTCTCTCGTTCTCTAGCTGTCTCGCTCTCTCGTCTACCTCTCTCAATCTCTAGCTGTCTATCTCTGTCTACTTATCTCGTTCTCTAGCTGTCTCTCTCTCTCTTTGTCTACCTTTCTCTCATTCTCTAGCTGTCTCTCTATCTCAAATCAAATTGTGTTTGTCACACACGGGTGTAGCGAAAGGTTTGTGTTTCTAGCTCCAACAGTGCAGTAATATCGAACAATTCACAACAATACACAAAATATAAAGTAAAAGAATGGAATTAAGAATATATATATATTTGGACAAGCAATGTCAGAGCGGTATAGAATAAGATACAGTAGAATAGGATAGAAATCAGTTGAAGTCGGAAGTTTACATACACTTAAGTTGGAGTCATTAAAACTCATTTTTTAACCACTCCACAAATTTCTTGTTAACAAACTATCGTTTGGCAAGTCAGTTGGGACATCTACTTTGTGCATGACACAAGTCATTTTTCCAACAATTGTTTACAGACAGATTATTTGACTTATAATTCACTGTATCACAATTCCAGTGGGTAAGAAGTTTACATACACTAAGTTGACTGTGCCTTTAAACAGCTTGGAAAATTCCAGAAAATGATGTCATGGCTTTAGAAGCTTCTGATAGGCTAATTGACATCATTTGAGTCAATTGTACCTGTAGATGTATTTCAAGGCCTACCTTCAAACTCAGTGCCTCTTGTCTTGACATCATGGGAAAATCAAAAGAAAAAAAATTGTAGACCTCCACAAGTCTGGTTCATCCTTAGAAGCAATTTCCAAACGCCTGAAGGTACCATGTTCATCTGTACAAAAATAGTAAGCAAGTATAAGCATCATGGGTGTCACATTGGATGACGCTGGAGAGACGAAGCAGGTAGGCGGAGTCATACATTTAATAAGGAACGGACATGGAACGAGACAGGAACAGTGTCAGCGTGATGCAGGGCAGCCTGGCGCCCTCAAGCGCCGCCGGGGGGGGGGGGTGACAAATGTCAGGAATTGTGAAAACTGAGTTGAAATATATTTGGCTAAGGTGTATGTAAACTTCCGACTTCAACTGTACTTATGAGATGAATAATGCAAAATATACAAACATTATCATCTGACTCTCAAGTAAAAACTTTTGGCATGGGAAACATGTTTACATTTCCAAAGTAAGTGAAATAGATCATAAACAAAAGTGAAATAAACAATACACATTTTTACAGTAAACATTACACTCAAAAGTTCCAAAATAATAAAGACAATTCAAATGTCATTATGTGCAAATAGTTAAAGTACAAAAGGGAAAATAAATAAACATAAATATGGGTTGTATTTACAATGGTGTTTGTTTCTATCTGTATTTATTATGGATCCACATTAGTTCCTGCCAAGGCAGCAGCTACTCTTCCTGGGGTTTATTATGAATCCCCATTAGTTCCTGCCAAGGCAGCAGCTACTCTTCCTGAGGTTTATTATGGATCCCCATTAGTTCCTGCCAAGGCAGCAGCTACTCTTCCTGAGGTTTATTATGGATCCCCATTAGTTCCTGCCAAGGCAGCAGCTACTCTTCTTGGGGTTTATTATGGATCCCCATTAGTTCCTGCCAAGGAAGCAGCTACTCTTCTTGGGGTTTATTATGGATCCCCATTAGTTCATGTCAAGGCAGCAGCTACTCTTCCTGGGGTTTATTATGGATCCCCATTAGTTCCTGCCAAGGCAGCAGCTACTCTTCATGGGGTTTATTATGGATCCCCATTAGTTCCTGTCAAAGCAGCAGCTACTCTTCCTGGAGTTTATTGTGGATCCCCATTAGTTCCTATCAAGACAACAGCTACTCTTCCTGGGGTTTATTATAGATCCCCATTAGTTCCTGCCAAGGCAGCAGCTACTCTTCATGGGGTTTATTATGGATCTCCAATAGTTCCAGCCAAGGCAGCAGCTACTCTTCCTGGGGTTTATTATGGATCCCCATTAGTTCCTGCCAAGGCAGCAGCTACTCTTCCTTTAGTTTATTATGGATCCCCATTAGTTTCTGCCAAGGCAGCAGCTACTCTTCCTGGGGTTTATTATGGATCCCCATTAGTTCCTGCCAAGGCAGCAGCTACTCTTCCTTTAGTTTATTATGGATCCCCATTAGTTCCTGCCAAGGCAGCAGCTACTCTTCCTGGGGTTTATTATGGATCCCCATTAGTTCCTGCCAAGGCAGCAGCTACTCTTCATGGGGTTTATTATGGATCTCCAATAGTTCCAGCCAAGGCAGCAGCTACTCTTCCTGGGGTTTATTATGAATCCCCATTAGTTCCTGCCAAGGCAGCAGCTACTCTTCCTTTAGTTTATTATGGATCCCCATTAGTTCCTGCCAAGGCAGCAGCTACTCTTCCTGGGGTCGAGCGAAATTAAGGCAATTATACAACTTTAAAACATTACAATACATTCATTACAGAATTCACAACACACTAAGTGTGTGCCCTCGGGCCCATACTCCACTACCACATATCTACAATGCAAAATCCATGTGTACGTGTGTGTATTGTGCATATGTTATCATATGTGTATGTGCATGTGTCTGTGCCTGTGTTTGTCTCTTCACAGTCCCCGCTGTTCCATAAGGTGTATTTTTACCTTTTAAAAATCTGATTATACTGCTGCATCAGTTACCTGATGTGGAATAGAGTTCCATGTAGTCATGACTCTATGTAGTACTGTGGAATAGAGTTCCATGTAGTCATGACTCTATGTAGTACTGTGGAATAGAGTTCCATGTAGTCATGACTCTATGTAGTACTGTGTGCCTCCCATAGTCAGTTCTGGACTTGGGGACTGTGAAGAGACCCTTTGTGGCATGTATTGTGGGGTATGCATGGGTGTCTGAGCTGTGGGCTAGTTGTTTAAACAGACAGCTCGGTGCATTCAACATGTCATTACCTCTCACAAATACCAGTAGTGATGAAGTCAATCACTCCTCCACTTTGAGGCATGAGAGATTGACATGCATATTATTCATGTTTGCTCTCTGTGTACATCCAAGGACCACCCGTGCTGCCTTGTTCTGAGCCAATTGCAATTTTTCTAAGTCTCTCTATGTGGCACCTGACCACACAACTGAACAGTAGTTCAGGTGCTACAAAACTAGAGCATATTATTGTTGTCTTACTGAGATTTACTGTCTGGTCCCAGGTTTGACAGAATATGCATCCCTGTCTTAGCCCACGGCCCTGTGGAAAGAAACGTGTGTTTCTTTGCCAATTTGTGTACATGGATTTTATAATGTTGTATGTTTTTCCACGAACACAACTTTCCATCAATTTATATAGCAGACCCTCATGCCAAATTGAGTCAAAAGCTTTTTTGAAATCAACAAAGCATGAGAAGACTTAGCATTTGTTTTGGTTTGTTTGTTTGTCAATTAGGGTGTGCAGGGTGAATACATGGTCTGTCATACGGTCATTTAGTAAAAAGACAATTTGACATTTGCTCAGTACATTGTTTTCACTGAGAAAATGTAAGAGTTTGCTGTTAATCATAATGCAGAGGATTTCCCCATGGTTGCTGTTGAAGCATATCCCACAGTAATTATTGGGGTCAAATTTGTCTCCACTTTTGTGGATTGGGGTGATCAGTACTTGATTCCAAATATTGGGGAAGATGCCAGAGCTAAGGATCATGTTAAAGAGTTTTAGTATAGCCAATTGGAATGGTCTGTATATTTGATCATTTCATTGAGGATACCATCAACACCACAGGCCTTTTTGGGTTGAAGGGTTTTTATTTTGTCCTGTAGTTCATTCAGTGTATTTGGAGAATCCAGTGGGTTCTGGTAGTCTTTTAATAATTGACTCTAAGATTTGTATTTGATCATGTGTTTGTTTTTGCTGTTCGTTCTTTGTTATAGAGCCAAAAAGATTGTAGAAGTGGTTTATCCATACATCTCTGTTTTGGATAGAAAACTCTGTATGTTGTTGTTTGTGTAATGTGTTCCAATTTTTCCAGAAGTGGTTAGATTCTGTGGATTCTTCAATTACATTGAGCTGATTTTCTGATGTGCTGTTCCTCCTTTTTCCATAGTGTATTTCTGAATTGTCTTTGTGATTCAGCATAGTGAAGGCATAGTCTCAGGTTTTCTGGGTCTCTATGTTTTTGGTTGGATAGGTTTCTCAATTTCTTTGTTAGGTTTTCACATTCTTCATCAAACCATTTGTCATTATTGTTCATTTGCTTAGGGTCTCTGTTTTGAAATTAGGGTCTCTGTTTTGAAATCCCCATTAGTTCCTGCCAAGGCAGCAGCTACTCTTCCTGTGGTCTGGCAAAATTAAGGCAGTTATACAACTTTAAAACATTACAATACATTCATTACAGAGTTCACAACACACTAAGTGTGTGCCCTCAGGCCCATACTCCACTACCACATATCTACAATGTAAAATCCATGTGTACATGTGTGTATGTTATCATGTGTGTGCGTATGCATGTGTCTGTCTCTTCACAGTCCCTGCTGTTCTATATTTATCTGTTTTTTTAAATCTGGCTTGACTGCTGCATCAGTTACCTGATGTGGAATAGTGCCCCAATAGGTCCACTGATGATGCAAACGCCACTGCTCTCTCCCATCTGGACTAGAGAAATACCTCTGTAAGAATGCTGTTCATTGACTACAGCTCAGCATTTAACACCATAGTGCCCACAACTCGTTATTAAGCTCGAGACCCCGCCCTGTGCAACTGGGTCCTGGACTTTCTGACGGGCCGCCCCCAGGTGGTGAAGGTAGGAAACCACATCTCCACCCCACTGATCCTCAACACTGGGGCCCCACAAAAATACTATAAGGCTGTAATGTAACAAAATGTGGAAAAAGTCAAAGGGTCTGAATACTTTCCGAATGCGCTGTGTAATATATATATATATCTCAGAATAATGAAACCATGGTTGTGACGTAGGTAACAGATCACAATTCAGGGAATCCCCATTACCCATTGAGCTCATTTTTGGAAATGGCAAGTTCACTTTCTCATCCATAAACTCATAAACTCAAGTGCCAGTGTGCTGTCCAGCAGCTCACACAGCAGGATGGAGGCCTTTTCATTAGGAGGGACGTCCAACGAACCATTTTAAATATTAGGCCTACGGGGACACCTATACATTTGGCAGCCAGCACACGTGATCATTGTAGCCTTTTATCGTATAGATGTTGAAATATGTCTAGAATAAAAACCTCCAGAATTACAGGGGGCAGTTTACAAAAACTAATCCAGTGTGAATCTGCTGGAGTAATAATGACATATCCAACATATCCAGTAATACTACAGCTGTCTCTCTCTATCCCTTTCAAACTCCCCTTCATTTATTTTAGCATTAGTATATGCTATAAAGGAGCCTGGACCTACTTTCTAATGGACTACAGCTAATTATTAGAATCAGGTGTGCTTGATTAAGGTTTTAGTGAAAACCCACAGGACGGTAGCTCTCCAGGAACAGGGTTGGAGAGCCCTGTGTTAGTGTGTGCGTGCATGCGTGTGAGTTTTCTAATTCTCTAGGTCCATTTAAAAACTTTTCTAAAGTAGTCTGGACTCTTAATAAGAGAACTGAAATGAGCATATATTTGAATGCAAATGATCAACATCTTTGTGAGGATTGGTGACACGTGACAGTTCTGTGTTTCCTTCCTGTCAATAATGGGATGCAACTGAAGCAAATGTAGTTTGCTAGAATTTGCTCATATTTTCCGTATTATTGTTTCTCTTTCTCATAACGGAGTCCTCTCTAGCCACTTTGAACAACATTAGCTTGCATTGACACTGCCTTCTCATAAGAGAATGACTCAGTAGTTGTAATGGTATTGTTTGTTCTTAATATTATAATTCAATATTGCGACAGATTAGTGCACACCCCATGTTCCATAATGTTGTCATGGAAAATATGATTGTTTACTTCCAGTCAGCAACTGCGCTGTAAATGGGCGTGGAATGTTAGCTAAAGACAGGCTAGTGTTTTCATTGTTTTTTAAATATTATGAAAGGCTTGTTCTGGCAGCATTGTGTTCACTGACAGGTTGGCCGTGATTCCCAGGCTATATGCCTTGTGACTAGGCTACATTATAGGCCTATGTTAAGGTTTTCTTCCGTCGAAGGAGAGGAGGACCAAAATGCAGCGTGGTTATCTTCATACATCTTTAATAAAGATAATGACGATACAATACAAAACAATAAACGTGAGAAACCTAAACAGCCCTATCTGGTGCAAACAAACACAGAGACAGGAACAATCACCCACAAAACAACAGAATATGGCTGCCTAAATATGGTTCCCAGAGACAACGATAAACACCTGCCTCTGATTGAGAACCACTCCAGGCAACCATAGACTTTTCTAGACAACTCTACTATACCACAATCCCAATACCTACAAAAAACCCCTAGACAAGACACACCACATAATTAACCCATGTCACACCCTGGCCTGACCAAATAAATAAAGAAAACACAAAATACTAAGACCAGGGCGTGACAGCCTAATCCTGCTGTACTGTTCTAAGACATTTCATTTCTTTCTGGACAGCAGTAATTCTATAACTTTGGCAAATGTATTTTAATTCATCAGGGGTGTTTTGGCACCTCCAACACCCTTCCTTTTGATTCTTTAAGGAAATAAATGATGAAGTGCAACACTGGAGAGATGAGAGTTAAAGGCTCATTTCTAGCAGCGAAGGGGAGCACTTCTCTCTCCACAGCAACGGCCACACGATGGTCTAAATCACAGAATATAATGTTGCTCAACCCATAAACCTGGGCACAAATGAATATTTTATAATATCAAGCTCGGGCTTAACATCTATGTTTTCACATGACATTTTATGGCGGGCAGGAAAATGAATTATGAGGCAGCTAAACTGAATTTCTTGGTGATCGTTTTTATTAGAATTTGTACATTGCAAAAAGTGTAGAGGTACCAGATCGGTTCGGGAACTAAACAGTCCAAAACGGAGAGGTGCCGAATCCTGTTCCAGCAGACAGTTTTCAGAGACCTGCCACATCACAATGGTTAAGGAGAGATCAACCACAGGGTGTCATCATAAGCCCACAGATCACATTGATTTCAACAGTACTTGATAGAATCCACTAGCTTGCTGAACTGGTATAAAATGTCCCTATTGCATGTGATTTGTATAATAACATATCTGGGACATTTTGGAGAACACATGTAAATCTGTTAGACATGTAGATCTATGGATTTTGTCTGTAAACTGATTTGACATCTGATTAGCATCCAGTAGGAGGCACCTTTTCTCTGGTCTAAATATCCCAATGCCCTAAGGACAGTGATTGGGAAGACATTGCCCTGTGTAGGGTGCTGTCTTTCGGATGGCATGTTAAACGGGTGTCCTGACTCTCCGTGGTCACTGAAGATCCCATGGCACTTATCGTAACTTATCGAGTAGGGGGTGTTAACCCTGGTGTCCTGGCTAAATCCCAATCTAGCCCTCATACCATCCCCATCTAATCATCCCCATCTTACAATTGGCTCATTCGTCCCCCTCCTCTCCCCTGTAACTATTCCCCAGGTTGTTGCTGCAAATGAGAATGTTTTCAGTCAACTTACCTGGTAAAATAAATAAATACATATTTACAAATATCTTCACATTGTGATAATTCTATTAATTATTAGTATGCATGAAACCATTCATGAAGACGATGCACGTAGGTCACTACATGCTGAGTATAAAGAAAGATGCCACAAAATACAATAGATGACATGGGCCTGTCATTCACACTGATGAAAATCCCATCAAGTATAGGACATCGAGAGGTCACCTTCATCCGCAGTCACTAGCTATTAGAAATGTATATTCTCTTGATGTTGGGTGAGTCCCGTTATCTATGCAAAAAAAACACAACTAGAGATTTAATGCACTAGCATGCAATGCAATGAGATATATTTGACGCAGGTATTTACTTTGCAACATGTATTGTCATTGACTAGAACAAAATAATTCTATGAGTTATGCATCTGTGTAGCGGCATATTTGTACCCCTTTACTAGCTAGCTATTACTAAACAAATAAACAGAGGACATCACTATGAATACATTTTTCTCTGAAGAAACATAAAATAACATTACAATAAATAAAAGAAGAACTAAAAATCACAGCACATTAATTGACACCAGTTTCAAAAGGTATTAATAAAGAACCTCAAATAGAATAAGGTCAGGGGTTACGGTTGTATAAACCTATTATAGAATAAGGTCGGGGGTTACGGTTGTATAAACCTATTGTAGAATAAGGTCAGGGGTTACGGTTGTATAAACCTATTATAGAATAAGGTCGGGGGTTACGGTTGTATAAACCTATTGTAGAATAAGGTCAGGGGTTACGGTTGTATAATCCTACTATAGAATAAGGTCAGGGGTTACGGTTGTATAAACCTATTGTAGAATAAGGTCAGGGGTTACGGTTGTATAAACCTACTATAGAATAAGGTCGGGGGTTACGGTTGTATAAACCTATTACAGAATAAGGTCAGGGGTTACGGTTGTATAAACCTATTATAGAATAAGGTCAGGGGTTACGGTTGTATAAACCTATTGTAGAATAAGGTCAGGGGTTACGGTTGTATAAACCTATTATAGAATAAGGTTAGGGGTTACGGTTGTATAAACCTATTGTAGAATAAGGTCAGGGGTTACGGTTGTATAAACCTATTGTAGAATAAGGTCAGGGGTTACGGTTGTATAAACCTACTATAGAATAAGGTCAGGGGTTACGGTTGTATAAACCTACTATAGAATAAGGTCAGGGGTTACGGTTGTATAATCCTACTATAGAATAAGGTCAGGGGTTACGGTTGTATAAACCTATTGTAGAATAAGGTCAGGGGTTACGGTTGTATAAACCTATTATAGAATAAGGTCAGGGGTTACGGTTGTATAAACCTATTGTAGAATAAGGTCAGGGGTTACGGTTGTATAAACCTATTATAGAATAAGGTCAGGGGTTACGGTTGTATAAACCTATTGTAGAATAAGGTCAGGGGTTACGGTTGTATAAACCTACTATAGAATAAGGTCGGGGGTTACGGTTGTATAAACCTATTATAGAATAAGGTCAGGGGTTACGGTTGTATAAACCTATTGTAGAATAAGGTCAGGGGTTACGGTTGTATAAACCTATTGTAGAATAAGGTCAGGGGTTACGGTTGTATAAACCTACTATAGAATAAGGTCAGGGGTTACGGTTGTATAAACCTATTATAGAATAAGGTCAGGGGTTACGGTTGTATAAACCTACTATAGAATAAGGTCAGGGGTTACGGTTGTATAAACCTATTATAGAATAAGGTCAGGGGTTACGGTTGTATAAACCTATTATAGAATAAGGTCAGGGGTTACGGTTGTATAAACCTATTATAGAATAAGGTCAGGGGTTACGGTTGTATAAACCTACTATAGAATAAGGTCAGGGGTTACGGTTGTATAAACCTATTATAGAATAAGGTCAGGGGTTACGGTTGTATAAACCTATTGTAGAATAAGGTCAGGGGTTACGGTTGTATAAACCTATTGTAGAATAAGGTCAGGGGTTACGATTGTATAAACCTACTATAGAATAAGGTCAGGGGTTACGGTTGTTTAAACATATTATAGAATAAGGTCAGGGGTTACGGTTGTATAAACCTATTATAGAATAAGGTCAGGGGTTACGGTTGTATAAACCTATTGTAGAATAAGGTCAGGGGTTACGGTTGTATAAACCTATTGTAGAATAAGGTCAGGGGTTACGGTTGTATAAACCTATTGTAGAATAAGGTCAGGGGTTACGGTTGTATAAACCTACTATAGAATAAGGTCAGGGGTTACGGTTGTATAAACCTATTGTAGAATAAGGTCAGGGGTTACGGTTGTATAAACCTATTGTAGAATAAGGTCAGGGGTTACGGTTGTATAAACCTACTATAGAATAAGGTCAGGGGTTACGGTTGTATAAACCTACTATAGAATAAGGTCAGGGGTTACGGTTGTATAATCCTACTATAGAATAAGGTCAGGGGTTACGGTTGTATAAACCTATTGTAGAATAAGGTCAGGGGTTACGGTTGTATAAACCTATTATAGAATAAGGTCAGGGGTTACGGTTGTATAAACCTATTGTAGAATAAGGTCAGGGGTTACGGTTGTATAAACCTATTATAGAATAAGGTCAGGGGTTACGGTTGTATAAACCTATTGTAGAATAAGGTCAGGGGTTACGGTTGTATAAACCTACTATAGAATAAGGTCGGGGGTTACGGTTGTATAAACCTATTATAGAATAAGGTCAGGGGTTACGGTTGTATAAACCTATTATAGAATAAGGTCAGGGGTTACGGTTGTATAAACCTATTGTAGAATAAGGTCAGGGGTTACGGTTGTATAAACCTACTATAGAATAAGGTCAGGGGTTACGGTTGTATAAACCTATTATAGAATAAGGTCAGGGGTTACGGTTGTATAAACCTACTATAGAATAAGGTCAGGGGTTACGGTTGTATAAACCTATTATAGAATAAGGTCAGGGGTTACGGTTGTATAAACCTATTATAGAATAAGGTCAGGGGTTACGGTTGTATAAACCTATTATAGAATAAGGTCAGGGGTTACGGTTGTATAAACCTACTATAGAATAAGGTCAGGGGTTACGGTTGTATAAACCTATTATAGAATAAGGTCAGGGGTTACGGTTGTATAAACCTATTGTAGAATAAGGTCAGGGGTTACGGTTGTATAAACCTATTGTAGAAAAAGGTCAGGGGTTACGATTGTATAAACCTACTATAGAATAAGGTCAGGGGTTACGGTTGTTTAAACATATTATAGAATAAGGTCAGGGGTTACGGTTGTATAAACCTATTATAGAATAAGGTCAGGGGTTACGGTTGTATAAACCTATTGTAGAATAAGGTCAGGGGTTACGGTTGTATAAACCTATTGTAGAATAAGGTCAGGGGTTACGGTTGTATAAACCTATTGTAGAATAAGGTCAGGGGTTACGGTTGTATAAACCTACTATAGAATAAGGTCAGGGGTTACGGTTGTATAAACCTATTGTAGAATAAGGTCAGGGGTTACGGTTGTATAAACCTATTGTAGAATAAGGTCAGGGGTTACGGTTGTATAATCCTATTATAGAATAAGGTCAGGGGTTACGGTTGTATAAACCTATTGTAGAATAAGGTCAGGTGTTACGGTTGTATAAACCTATTATAGAATAAGGTCAGGGGTTACGGTTGTATAAACCTATTGTAGAATAAGGTCAGGGGTTACGGTTGTATATACCTATTATAGAATAAGGTCAGGGGTTACGGTTGTATAAACCTATTATAGAATAAGGTCAGGGGTTACGGTTGTATAAACCTATTATAGAATAAGGTTGGGGGTTACGGTTGTATAAACCTACTATAGAATAAGGTTAGGGGTTACGGTTGTATAAACCTATTGTAGAATAAGGTCAGGTGTTACGGTTGTATAATCCTATTATAGAATAAGGTCAGGGGTTACGGTTGTATAAACCTATTGTAGAATAAGGTCAGGTGTTACGGTTGTATAAACCTATTATAGAATAAGGTTAGGGGTTACGGTTGTATAATCCTATTATAGAATAAGGTCAGGGGTTACGGTTGTATAAACCTATTATAGAATAAGGTTGGGGGTTACGGTTGTATAAACCTATTATAGAATAAGGTCGGGGGTTACGGTTGTATAAACCTATTGTAGAATAAGGTTGGGGGTTACGGTTTTATAAACCTACTATAGAATAAGGTCAGGGGTTACGGTTGTATAATCCTATTATAGAATAAGGTCAGGGGTTACGGTTGTATAATCCTATTATAGAATAAGATCAGGGGTTACGGTTGTATAAACCTATTGTAGAATAAGGTCAGGGGTTACGGTTGTATAAAGCTATTGTAGAATAAGGTCAGGGGTTACGGTTGTATAAACCTATTGTAGAATAAGGTCAGGGGTTACGGTTGTATAAACCTACTATAGAATAAGGTCAGGGGTTACGGTTGTATAAACCTACTGTAGAATAAGGTCAGGGGTTACGGTTGTATAAACCTATTGTAGAATAAGGTCAGGGGTTACGGTTGTATAAACCTATTATAGAATAAGGTTAGGGGTTACGGTTGTATAATCCTATTATAGAATAAGGTCAGGGGTTACGGTTGTATAAACCTATTATAGAATAAGGTCAGGGGTTACGGTTGTATAAACCTATTATAGAATAAGGTCAGGGGTTACGGTTGTATAAACCTATTGTAGAATAAGGTCAGGGGTTACGGTTGTATAAACCTATTGTAGAATAAGGTCAGGTGTTACGGTTGTATAAACCTATTATAGAATAAGGTTAGGGGTTACGGTTGTATAATCCTATTATAGAATAAGGTCAGGGGTTACGGTTGTATAAACCTATTATAGAATAAGGTTGGGGGTTACGGTTGTATAAACCTATTATAGAATAAGGTCGGGGGTTACGGTTGTATAAACCTATTGTAGAATAAGGTTGGGGGTTACGGTTGTATAAACCTACTATAGAATAAGGTCAGGGGTTACGGTTGTATAATCCTATTATAGAATAAGGTCAGGGGTTACGGTTGTATAATCCTATTATAGAATAAGATCAGGGGTTACGGTTGTATAAACCTATTGTAGAATAAGGTCAGGGGTTACGGTTGTATAAAGCTATTGTAGAATAAGGTCAGGGGTTACGGTTGTATAAACCTATTGTAGAATAAGGTCAGGGGTTACGGTTGTATAAACCTACTATAGAATAAGGTCAGGGGTTACGGTTGTATAAACCTATTATAGAATAAGGTCAGGGGTTACGGTTGTATAAACCTATTATAGAATAAGGTCAGGGGTTACGGTTGTATAAACCTATTATAGAATAAGGTCAGGGGTTACGGTTGTATAAACCTATTGTAGAATAAGGTCAGGGGTTACGGTTGTATAAACCTATTGTAGAATAAGGTCAGGGGTTACGGTTGTATAAACCTATTGTAGAATAAGGTCAGGGGTTACGGTTGTATAAACCTACTATAAAATAAGGTCAGGGGTTACGGTTGTATAAACCTATTATAGAATAAGGTCAGGGGTTACGGTTGTATAAACCTATTGTAGAATAAGGTCAGGGGTTACGGTTGTATAAACCTATTGTAGAATAAGGTCAGGGGTTACGGTTGTATAAACCTATTGTAGAATAAGGTCAGGGGTTACGGTTGTATAAACCTACTATAGAATAAGGTCAGGGGTTACGGTTGTATAAACCTATTGTAGAATAAGGTCAGGGGTTACGGTTGTATAAACCTATTGTAGAATAAGGTCAGGGGTTACGGTTGTATAATCCTATTATAGAATAAGGTCAGGGGTTACGGTTGTATAAACCTATTGTAGAATAAGGTCAGGTGTTACGGTTGTATAAACCTATTATAGAATAAGGTCAGGGGTTACGGTTGTATAAACCTATTGTAGAATAAGGTCAGGGGTTACGGTTGTATAAACCTATTATAGAATAAGGTCAGGGGTTACGGTTGTATAAACCTATTATAGAATAAGGTCAGGGGTTACGGTTGTATAAACCTATTATAGAATAAGGTTGGGGGTTACGGTTGTATAAACCTACTATAGAATAAGGTTAGGGGTTACGGTTGTATAAACCTATTGTAGAATAAGGTCAGGTGTTACGGTTGTATAATCCTATTATAGAATAAGGTCAGGGGTTACGGTTGTATAAACCTATTGTAGAATAAGGTCAGGTGTTACGGTTGTATAAACCTATTATAGAATAAGGTTAGGGGTTACGGTTGTATAATCCTATTATAGAATAAGGTCAGGGGTTACGGTTGTTTAAACCTATTATAGAATAAGGTTGGGGGTTACGGTTGTATAAACCTATTATAGAATAAGGTCGGGGGTTACGGTTGTATAAACCTATTGTAGAATAAGGTTGGGGGTTACGGTTGTATAAACCTACTATAGAATAAGGTCAGGGGTTACGGTTGTATAATCCTATTATAGAATAAGGTCAGGGGTTACGGTTGTATAATCCTATTATAGAATAAGATCAGGGGTTACGGTTGTATAAACCTATTGTAGAATAAGGTCAGGGGTTACGGTTGTATAAAGCTATTGTAGAATAAGGTCAGGGGTTACGGTTGTATAAACCTATTGTAGAATAAGGTCAGGGGTTACGGTTGTATAAACCTACTATAGAATAAGGTCAGGGGTTACGGTTGTATAAACCTACTATAGAATAAGGTCAGGGGTTACGGTTGTATAAACCTATTGTAGAATAAGGTCAGGGGTTACGGTTGTATAAACCTATTATAGAATAAGATTAGGGGTTACGGTTGTATAATCCTATTATAGAATAAGGTCAGGGGTTACGGTTGTATAAACCTATTATAGAATAAGGTTAGGGGTTACGGTTGTATAAACCTATTGTAGAATAAGGTCAGGGGTTACGGTTGTATAAACCTATTGTAGAATAAGGTCAGGGGTTACGGTTGTATAAACCTATTATAGAATAAGGTTAGGGGTTACGGTTGTATAATCCTATTATAGAATAAGGTCAGGGGTTACGGTTGTATAAACCTATTATAGAATAAGGTTGGGGGTTACGGTTGTATAAACCTATTATAGAATAAGGTCGGGGGTTACGGTTGTATAAACCTATTGTAGAATAAGGTCAGGGGTTACGGTTGTATAAACCTATTGTAGAATAAGGTCAGGGGTTACGGTTGTATAAACCTACTATAGAATAAGGTCAGGGGTTACGGTTGTATAAACCTACTATAGAATAAGGTCAGGGGTTACGGTTGTATAAACCTATTGTAGAATAAGGTTGGGGGTTACGGTTGTATAAATCTACTATAGAATAAGGTCGGGGGTTACGGTTGTATAAACCTATTGTAGAATAAGGTCGGGGGTTACGGTTGTATAAACCTATTGTAGAATAAGGTTGGGGGTTACGGTTGTATGAACCTATTATAGAATAAGGTCAGGGGTTATGGTTGTATAATCCTATTATAGAATAAGGTCGGGGGTTACGGTTGTATAAACCTACTATAGAATAAGGTCAGGGGTTACGGTTGTATAAACCTATTGTAGAATAAGGTCAGGGGTTACGGTTGTATAAACCTATTATAGAATAAGGTCAGGGGTTACGGTTGTATAATCCTATTATAGAATAAGGTCAGGGGTTACGGTTGTATAATCCTATTGTAGAATAAGGTCAGGGGTTACGGTTGTATAAACCTACTATAGAATAAGGTCAGGGGTTACGGTTGTATAATCCTATTGTAGAATAAGGTTGGGGGTTACGGTTGTATAAACCTATTATAGAATAAGGTCGTGGGTTACGGTTGTATAAACCTACTATAGAATAAGGTCAGGGGTTACGGTTGTATAAACCTATTGTAGAATAAGGTCAGGGGTTACGGTTGTATAAACCTATTATAGAATAAGGTCGGGGGTTACGGTTGTATAAACCTATTGTAGAATAAGGTCAGGGGTTACGGTTGTATAAACCTATTATAGAATAAGGTCGGGGGTTACGGTTGTATAAACCTATTGTAGAATAAGGTCGGGGGTTACGGTTGTATAAACCTATTATAGAATAAGGTCAGGGGTTACGGTTGTATAAACCTATTGTAGAATAAGGCCAGGGGTTACGGTTGTATAAACCTATTGTAGAATAAGGTCAGGGGTTACAGTTGTATAAACCTACTATAGAATAAGGTCAGGGCTTACGGTTGTATAAACCTATTATAGAATAAGGTCGGGGGTTACGGTTGTATAAACCTATTGTAGAATAAGGTCGGGGGTTACGGTTGTATAAACCTACTATAGAATAAGGTCAGGGGTTACGGTTGTATAATCCTATTATAGAATAAGGTCAGGGGTTACGGTTGTATAAACCTATTGTAGAATAAGGTCGGGGGTTACGGTTGTATAAACCTACTATAGAATAAGGTCAGGGGTTACGGTTGTATAAACCTATTGTAGAATAAGGTCAGGGGTTACGGTTGTATAAACCTACTATAGAATAAGGTCGGGGGTTACGGTTGTATAAACCTATTGTAGAATAAGGTCGGGGGTTACGGTTGTATAAACCTATTATAGAATAAGGTCAGGGGTTACGGTTGTATAAACCTATTGTAGAATAAGGTCAGGGGTTACGGTTGTATAAACCTATTATAGAATAAGGTCAGGGGTTACGGTTGTATAAACCTATTGTAGAATAAGGTCAGGGGTTACGGTTGTATAATCCTATTATCGAATAAGGTCGGGGGTTACGGTTGTATAAACCTATTGTAGAATAAGGTCAGGGGTTACGGTTGTATAAACCTATTATAGAATAAGGTCAGGGGTTACGGTTGTATAAACCTATTATAGAATAAGGTCAGGGGTTACGGTATTATAGAGCTGTAAGAACGTTATTCACTAATTGTAAAGATTTGATTAAATATTTGATTTCAAGTAAAAAATATATTGCACCTGGGGACAATTTCAAATATTTGTTTTGTGTCTATGAACAATTTACCAGGGAAAGTGAAGAAATTAACTACTAATTCAGTAGCTTTGTTTTTATCTTTCATTGTAAATATATGGGTATTGTTAATGAAATAAAACATGTAATTACTTAGTTTGCTCCAAAATAACTTGATTATAATAGTTTCTCCTTCTGTATCACAGAAAAGGTGCATGTCCTCCAAGTCCCTGAATGTTGATACATTACAAGGGTATATTTTATGTAAGATTTTAATGTGAATTTATTTTGATATACAACATTTGTGAGGGAGCGACCAAGCTTTCTTCAATTCAATTTCAATAATATGTGCGTTACAGAAGGATTTCCCTCTGAAGAGATCTTGTTCTTTGAGGGAACAAGTTCCCTTATTAATGTATTATTACATTTCTGATCCAGCAGGGAGAAACCTTCTAACATAAGTTCTCCAAAACACAAATGAAAATCAAATTTAATTGAGTAATAGATATGCTTTGCATATAGAATTAAATTATTTATAATGTATTGGTACGTTATATGTTTCTAAGACCTTCCTATAAGAGAGAGTATATTTCCTTTATCAAATAAATCAAGCACAATTATAATATTTTTTTCAAACCATAAAGACTTGTTTTTCACAACATTATTTTTGTTGTTCCACTGAAGTGTTTTGTGTCGGGAGAAGCTGTGGACCTAACATCGTTTCCAGGCTCAAAGGGCTTCTTCGTGAAATATTTTGCTGACAAATTGTTGCACTTCCACCCAATTAAAAAAATATATGCAAAGGAATAAGTACCATATAGATTCAGAGCTAAGCATGCAATCTTTATATCCAGTTTACTTTAAAAACTCCTTAAGGATCAAATCCCGTTAACGGGATCAATTTGACAACATCCGGTGAGGCGTGGGTTGTAACATCACAAATGGTCCTTTTGTTCGATAAATTCCTTCGTTATCTACAAAATGTCAATTTATTTGGTGCATTTGATTCAGGAAAAACACCGGTTCCAACTCGCCGAACATGACTACACATTATCTAATAAGTTACCTGTAAACTTTGACCAAACATTTCAAACAACTTTCCTAATCCAACTTTGGGTATTTTTTTACGTAAATAATCGATAAAATGTAAGACGGAATAAACTGCGTTCAATAGCGGATAAAATTAAAGTGGAGCGAGCTTTCAGGTTGCACGCCCCAGCCACAACAGTACACTTGGCTATCCACCCAGATAGGAAATGGCTACTTCTTCATACCTCAAAGGAAAAACATCAACCAATTTCTAAAGACTGTTGACATCTAGTGGAAGCAATAGGAACTGCAACCAAGTCCTTAAATCTAGATCCACATTGAAAACACTGTCACCTCAAAAATATAAATAAATCCTGGATGGTTTGTCCTCGGGGTTTCGCCTGCCAGATAAGTTGTTATACTCACAGACATTATTCAAACAGTTTTAGAAACTTGAGTGTTTTCTATCCAAATCTACTAATTACATGCATATGCTAGCTTCTGGGCCTGAGTAGCAGGCAGTTTACCTTGGGCACGCTTTTCATCCAGACGTGAAAATACCGCCCCCTAGCCTAGAGAGGTATTGTTGATATCAATGAAATCTAGTACTTCAAACCCACCATCAGCTCTTTGGTTTGATATTACAGACTTCTTAAGTTTGTGTTGTTTATTTTCCCATATAAAGTCTAGGAAAGTGTTGTTGATTTCCTTGCTGGTTTGATCAGCTACCCATAGGGATAGGGCAAGATAGACAAACGTGACAGACGCTCCCTGCTTTGGACAATAAAACCCTTCCAATAATAGAGAGGTCACGCTGGAGACTAATTAAAGATGGATTTCGTTTTCTTCAAAACTTAAAAAAATAAATAATCAAAATCACTTTTTCTCCCCAATTTTGTGGTATCCAATTGTCCCATCACTGAAACTCTCGTACAGTCTTGGGAAAGGCAAAGGTCGAGAGCCGTGCGTCCTCCGAAACACGACCCAGCCAAGACGCACTGCTTCTTGACACATTGCTTAACCCGGAAGCACCGTACACCTGGCGACTGTCAGCGCGCATGTGACACTTGGGAGGCCCTTCTTTAATAATCTCTGAGAGATTAATGAGAAATGAGATGTTGACGGACAATATGGGTTTTCACCATATGCACCCCTAAACATTTCAGATTATATTTCACTGGAATCAATATATTGGTCATTTGAGACACAGGGAGAATATTTTACATGAATTTAAGTTCCAGACCAGAAGCTGAAGAGGATCGGTGGGACGACATCCGGTGAAACTGGAGGGCGCGTAATTCAAATACATTCTAATAGTTATTATAACGGTTAAACATTTAGGTACATATAAGTGTCTTATATCGGCTGAAAGCTTAAATTCTTGTTAATCTAACTGCACTGTCCAATTTACAGTAGCTATTACAGCGGAAATATGCCATGTGATAGTTTGAGAACTGCGCCACATACCAAATTATTTTCCCACCGGGAACAGGTTTCATACATTCACATATAAAGATTAATTATTCACTTCCTTTTTGAAAATGTTCTAATTTGTCATCCAAAGGGTCCCAGAGATAACATGTAGTGTCGTTTTGTTAGATAAAATCATTTTTTATATCCAAAAAAGTCTGTATAGTTGGCACCATCGATTTGAGTAATGCACTCGTTCAACTTGCAAGAAAGGAATCCAAAAATCGAATCTATGTTTTAAATACATTTGTATTTACTCCTCATACACCCTAAAATGTAATCAAACTATAATATTTATTTTGGAAAGAAGTAAGTTCAATAGGAAACCAATTTTAGCAGATGCGCAACTTCATCATGACGCTCCATGACATGGATTTCCAAGACTGTGTCCTCAAACAAACTGTTATTTCTTATTTGTAGCGGCCGTCGTCGGTGGAAGAAGGTGAGGACCAAGGTGCAGCGTGGTAAGTGTTCATGATTTTTAATATAATCAAAACTGAACACTAAACAAAATAACAACTAGGAAGAACGAACAAACGAAACCACACACAAAACAGAAAATAAACACCCACCAAACACAGGTGGAAAAGGGCTACTACCTAAGTATGATGCTCAATCAGAGACAACTAACGACACCTGCATCTGATTGAGAACCATACCAGGCCAAATTCAAAAACCAACAGACTGCCCACCCCAACTCACGCCCTGACCATACTAAAACAAAGACAAAACAAAGGAACTAAGGTCAGAACGTGACATTATTCGTGTTTGAAGTTACAAGCCAAACTTTGAACATAGACTACTGACACCCTGTGGAAGCCATAGTATCCAGGGAGCTATTTATTTTATTATTTTAACATTTCTACAAACTTCAAAGTGTTTTCTTTCCAATGGTACCAATTATATGCATATCCTGGCTTCAGGGCCTGAGCTACAGGCAGTTTGCTTTGGGCACGTCAGTCAGGCAGAAATTGAGAAAAAGGGGCCTGGTTCCTAAGAAGTTTTGATGACCTTTCATGAAACCAGTTTAGATTTCATTAATAAGGTGGTTTAGACCCATTTTAAGTCTGTTAGCATGTGCTAAAATGATAAATGTATAATCATAATTATTATTAAATACAGAACAGGGGATCTTTACCCCTGGCTCTATGGTAGTAATCATCTCAACATTAGCTAGGCATTCTTGGAACATGTTGAATACTGGTTCCTCTAAATATTCCCAAAAGTCTATATAAAATTCCACAGAAAGACCATCTGTTCCAGGTTCTTCATAGATTTAAGAGCATCTCTAATCTCTACCATAGAATAGAAATACCATCTGTTTCAGGTCCTTCTTCATAGATTTAAGAGCATCTCTAATCTATACTATAGAATAGAAAGACCATCTGTTCCAGGTCCTTCTTCATAGATTTAAGAGCATCTCTAGTCTCTACTATAGAATAGAAATACCATCTGTTCCAGGTGCTTTGCCATTCAAATCAAATAAAAAAAGCCCTTCTTACATCAGCAGATGTCACAAAGTGCTGTACAGAAACCCAGCCTAAAACCCCAAACAGCAAGCAATGCAGGTGTAGAAGCACAATGGCAAGATGAAAGAACATCTCTCATCTCTACTACTGAAAACTCCTCTTCACACATGGACTTGGAAAATGACCGTGACATGTTTTATCAAATGTTCACATTCAATCCCATGAAACCAGATATATACAGATGTTCATAGAAAGAACACACAGGGTCTTGTCAGTATTTAAGATTATATAGATTATCTTAAAGCTTGTGTTTTCACTCCCTCCTCCACCCAGTTTGCTCTACATCTAATAAAGGCTCCTTTAGCCAAATCAATGTACATAAAGCTCAACTAATCTGATCTAGTTCTATTCCAGATGTAGCTCAACTAATCTGATCTAGTTCTATTCCAGATGTATCTCAACTAATCTGATCTAGTTCTATTCCAGATGTATCTCAACTAATCTGATCTAGTTCTATTCCAGATGTATCTCAACTAATCTGATCTAGTTCTATTCCAGATGTATCTCAACTAATTTGATCTAGTTATATTCCAGATGTAGCTCAACTAATCTGATCTAGTTCTATTCCAGATGTATCTCAACTAATTTGATCTAGTTCTATTCCAGATGTAGCTCAACTAATTTGATCTAGTTCTATTCCAGATGTATTGAAATATCTTTCCTCCTCAGCTGAAAGGCTTTTCTAAAAGAACATTCAATTCATTAATTCAGCTCTTCTGTTCATCTTCTCCCTTTAAACATCTTTAGTTCCTTACTGATTATATTATGTATTTATTTCACCTTTAGTTCTCATTTACCACTGTGACCTGGCCAAGATAAAGCAAAGCAGTGTGACAAAAAACAACAGAATTACACAAACAAACGTACAGTCAATAACACAATAGAAAAATCTATATATAGTGTGTTCAAATGTAGAAAGGCAATAACTAGGCCAGAGTGGCAAAATAATTACAATTTATCATTAACACTGGAGTGATAGATGTGCAGATGATGATGTGCAAGTAGAGATACTGGGGTACAATATGGGGATGAGGTAGTTGTGTGGGCTATTTACAGATGGGCTGTGTACAGGTGCAATGATCGGTAAGCTGCTCTGACAACTGATGTTTAAAGTTAGTGAGGGAGATATTAGTCTCCAGCTTCAGTGATTTTTGCAATACGTTCCAGTCATTGGCAGCAGAGAACTGGAAGGAAAGGCGACCAAAGGAGGTGTTGGCTTTGGGGGTGACCAGTGAAATACACCTGCTGGAGTGCTTGCTATGGGTGGGTGTTGCTATGGTGACCAGTGAGCTGAGATAAGGCTGGGCTTTACCTAGCAAAGACTTATAGATGACCTGAAGTCAGTGGGTTTGGCGACAGATATGTAGCGAGGGCCAGCCAACAAGAGCATACATGTCGCAGTGGTGGGTAGTATATGGGGCTTTAGTGACAAAACGGATGGCACTGTGATAGACTACATCCAATTTGCTGAGTAGAGTGTTGGAGGCTATTTAGTTATATGAGGGTATGTTTGGCAGCGTGAGTGAAGGAGGCTTTGTTGCGAAAGAGGAAGAAGGTTCTAGATTTGACCTTGGATTGGAGATGCTTAACGTGAGCCTGGAAGGAGAGTTTACAGTCTAACCAGACTCCTAGGGATTTGTACATGTCCACATATGTCAGAACCGTAGTGATGCTGGTCGGGCAGGTGGGTGTGGGCAGCGATCGGTTGAAGAGCATGCATTTAGTTTTACTTGCATTTAAGAGCAGTTGGAGGCCACAGAAGGAGAGTTGTTTGGCATTGAAGCTCATCTGGAGGTTTGTTAACACAGTGCCTAAAGAAGGACCAGATGTACACAGAATGGTGTCGTCTGAGTAGAGGTGGATCAGAGAATCACCAGCAGCAAGAGTGACATTGATATTTTCAGAGAAAAGAGTCGGCCCAAGAATTGAACAGAAGTTGAAGTAGTTTGTGAACCAGGCGAGGCAGTCATTTGAGAAACCAAGGCTTTTGAGTCGGCCGATAAGAATGTGGGATTGACAGAGTCTGAGGCCTTGGCCAGGTCGATTAAGAAGGCTGCACAGTACTGTCTTTTATCGATGGTGGTCATGATATCGTTTAGGACCTTGAGCGTGGGTGAGGTGCACCCATGACCAGCTCTGAATCCAGATTGCATAGCGGAGAAAGGTACGGTGAGATTCGAAATGGTCGGTGGTCTGTTTGTTAACTTGGCTTTTGAAGACTTTGGAAATGCAGGGCAGGATGGATATAGGTCTGTAACAGTTTGGGTCTAGAATGTCTCCCCCTTTGAAGAGGGGGATGACCGGAGCAGATTTCCAATCTTTAGGGATCTCAGACGATATGAAAGAGAGGTTGAACAGGCTAGTAATAGGGGTTGCAAATATTGTGGCAGATAATTTTAGAAAGATGACTGGGCAATTTTATGGGCGGTCTTCTGACAATGCCTATTATAGAGGTCCTGAATGGCAGGAAGCTTGGCCCCAGTGACGTGTTGGGCCGTACGCATTACCCTCTGTAGTGCCTTGCGGTCAGAGGCCGAGCAGTTGCCATGCCAGGCAGTGATGCAACTAGTCAGGATGCTCTCGATGGTGCAACTGTAGAACCTTTTGAGGATCTGAGGACCCATGCCAAATCTTTTCAGTCTTCTGAGGGGGAATCGGTTTTCCGTGCCCTCTTCACGACTGTCTTGGTGTGTTTGGATCATAATAGTTTGTTGGTGATGTGGACACCAAGGAACTTGAAGCTCTCCACCTGCTCCACTACAGCCCCATCGATGAGAATGGGGGCGTGCTCGGTCCTCCTTTTCCTATCGTCCACAATCATCTCTTTTGTCTTGATCACATTGAAGGAGAGGTTGTTGTTCTGGCACCACACGGCCAAGTCTCTGAAATCCTCCTTATAGGCTGTCTCGTCAAGTGATGAAAGAATCCGTTCAAAACACTACGATGCGATCTGTGCGTCCTGAGTCTCTTATTTCACAATACCAGTTCTTTCACAATAACCCCCCCCCCCCTTGTCAGATGTTTTTTGTTTAGTATAAAATTAACTCATTGTCTCTCTGGGCTGTGAATCGATAATGGTAGGTCACAGGCCGACAAAATAACATATCCTTATCATCTGTGGAGTCTTCGCTTCCACCACATATCAACGTTGTTCAAGATTGATAAAGTTTTAGCTTCTCGTGGGTGTCCTTTTACGACTGTATGCCCATATATGGTACTAAGTCGCACCAAACATTTTATGATATGGCTGGAAAGCCAAGATCCCCATCTTTCAGGAGACACCCTGTATTTACGGAGAGGGGCTACTGTTCTCATTTTAGATGACATTGAATAAAACATTGATTGAAGGTCCCCTATTTAGGTGACCCTACATTTAAGAGGTTAATCACAAGACTCTAATATGTCTGTAGGCTACCAATGTTTTTATCAACTTCCAAATAGACCTTTTGAGCTAACATTGTTTTACAAAGCATGAGAGTATCGGCTATCTCCGGCAATGAGGTGAGCGTCATTGTGTGAGTCAGTGAAAGTGGAAAGCTTTTCTAGGACTACAATTTCCTCCTTTTATAGTACAGTATGTGTCTCTACACACCTAGGCCGAGGCTGATGGATTGAAGACAAGGTCGTTTTTACAGATCTCAGATTCACAGTCTGTCAAGTGTCAAAGTAGCCTGTCATTTCGAGCATTTGTGTGGCATAAAAAAATATTCTGCTATAGATTCCACACATGAAATGTGTTTATAAAAGGCCAAATTCTTCCCAGACCAAAGAAAAATTTTCCCCATGTGTGCAAGAGCAGTAAGCACCTCTAATCTATTGCTCTATGCCACAATGCAAATGCGATGATATGCATGCACTGCTTTATTCTGAAGGTGATTCAATTTCTTTATTTGTTTTGGCACCTCAAAGCCCTCCAGGTCACTCCCTTCTCACACTCACTTTTTGTTCTGGCACCTCCTGATTTACAATTTAAGCACTGCTTTACACTTTACAACATGCTCGCTCATAGCTATGTATGTGAATTAATGTGTACTGACTGTTTTGAACTGTTAACAAACCTCCAGACGAGCTTCAATGCCATACAACTCTCATTCCGTGGCCTCCAACTGCTCTTAAATCCAAGTAAAACTAAATGCATGCTCTTCAACAGATTGCTGCCTGCACCTGCCCGCCCGTCCAGCATTACTACTCTGGACAGTTCTGACTTAGAATATGTGGACAACTACAAATACCTAGGTGTCTGGTTTGACTGTAAAATCTCCTTCCAGACTCACGTTAAGCATTTCGAATCCAAAATGAAATCTAGAATCGGCTTCCTATTTCGCAACAAAGCATCCTTCACTCATGCTGCCAAACATACCCTCGTAAAACTGACCATCCAACCGACATTCGACTTTGGCAATGTCATTTACAAAATAGACCCCAACACTCTACTCAACAAATTGGATGCAGTCTATCACAGTGCCATCCGTTTTGTCACAAAAGCCCCATATACTGCCCACCACTGCGATCTGTACGCCCTCGTTGGCCGGCCCTCGCTTCACACTCGTTGCCAAACCCACTGGCTCCCGGTCATCTACAAGTCTCTGCTAGGTAAAGCCCCGCCTTATCTCAGCTCAATGGTCACCATAGCAGCACCCACCCGTAGCACGCGCTCCAGCAGGTATATCTCAATGGTCATCCCCAAAGCCAATTCTTACTTTGGCCTCCTTTCCTTCCAGTTCTCTGCTGCCAATGAATGGAACGAACTGCAAAAATCACTGAAGCTGGAGACTCATATCTCCCTCACTAGCTTTAAGCACCAGCTGTCAGAGCAGCTCAGAGATCACTGCACCTGTACATAGCCCATCCAACTACCTCATCCCTATACTGTATTTATTTATCCCTATACTGTATTTATTTATCCCTATACTGTATTTATTTATCCCTATACTGTATTTATTTATCCCTATACTGTATTTATTTATCCCTATACTGTATTTATTTATCCCTATACTGTATTTATTTATCCCTATACTATATTTATTTATTTTGCTCCTTTGCAAACCCCAGTATCTCTACTTGCACATTCATCTTCTGCACATCTATCACTTCAGTGTTTAATTACTATATTGTAATTTATGGCCTATTATTGCCTTACCTCCCTAATCTTACTTCATTTGCACTCACTGTATAGACTTTTATTTTATTTTCTCTACTGTATTATTGACTATGTAGGGTTAATTCCATGTGTTACTCTGTGTTATGTGTCGAACTGCTATGCTTTATCTTGGCCAGGTCACAGTTGCAAATGAGAACTTGTTCTCAACTGGCCTAGCTGGTTAAATCAAATTTTAAAAAATTGATGTTTTTTTGTTTGTTGCTAACATCATCTTTTTGGCAGTTAACTCTGATTGAACTACCCGTATGTATCTTATCCGGTTTCGGCATGAGAAAATTTGTAAAAATTCCTGCAAGATGCTGTGAGAATTTGCACCTTCGCGGATACGTAGCCTCAGAAAAAAAAGATCCGGTACCGGATTAGGAGACACTCCCTAAAGGATGAAATTCTCTCCAGGAATTGTCTAGCCCAACATACTGCAGGACCAGCTGTTGCCCTGAAGCCTCTCCCTCTCAGTTCCCATTACTACAGATGGGTGGGTCACAGTCTGCAGGAGTCACATTTCAGAACTTTTGATTTCCTGAACTCTCTCAGGTTGGCGTCAGACAATGGCAGATATAGACAGACAGGCAAACAGGCAGACAAACAGACTGACGAAGACAGACAGGCAGGCAGAGAGGTAAAATAACAGGTGAACTACTGGAGAGATGAAGAGAAGTTTGGATATAGTGTTGATGTTGTACTTTACTGTCTGAGGGGTTTAGATTTGGAGTGGTTGTCTGGTCAGAGGAGAGAGAAGAGAAGAGAGGAGGAGAAGAGAGTTCTGTGTCATTTGAGATGAAGAATGTGTTAAGAGTGAAGAGGACCATTCGCCCTTCATAGGACACACTCAAGGCCAAAGCACCAGGCAAGATACTTGCTGATTAACTTAAAATAGTTGGATAGGTAGACAATTATTTTTCTTGTTTTCAAATGTATGTTGTCTGTGTGTGTCCTGTGTCCAGGTGACATGTAGGAAATTAACCAGGGAGTGAAAAATATATGAAATCCAAACATGCTCTAAATGAGGTCCCTGGTCCTGGAGAGTTGTAGGGTTGGGGTTAATCTAAACATGCTCTAAATGAGGTCCCTGGTCCTGGAGAGGTCCCTGGTCCTGGAGAGTTACAGGGTTGGGGTTCATCTAAACATGTTCTAAATGAGGTCCCTGGTCCTGGAGAGTTACAGGGTTGGGGTTCATCTAAACATGCTCTAAAGGAGGCCCCTGGTCCTGGAGAGTTACAGGGTTGGGGTTCATCTAAAGATGCTCTAAAGGAGGCCCCTGGTCCTGTAGAGTTACAGGGTTGGGGTTCATCTAAACATGCTCTAAATGAGGTCCCTGGTCCTGGAGAGTTACAGGGTTGGGGTTCATCTAAAGATGCTCTAAATGAGGTCCCTGGTCCTGGAGAGTTACAGGGTTGGGTTTAGTTAGAACATCATGATTGGATTGACATAATTGGAGACAATGGATTACTACATTCCTGATACACCATCCCCCCCACACTCACACAGCTATTATATTATTTTTGTGTATGTGTGTGTCTGTGCGTGCGTGCCTGTGTACATGTGTATACGTGTGGTGTGGGTGTATTGATGGTATTCTCTAGAAGAGGAACCAGTCTGATATCCTTCAGTGAGGAACACTCCTATGGTTGATGGAACTGAATTGAGTAGGAATACTGTTTGCCTGAAGATAGAGAGAGGACGGCTGACAGATGTAAAAATACAAAAATACAAACATACATATCATGTAAGCACGTAATTACAGACCGACACGTAATTACAGACCGGCACGTAATTACAGACCGGCACGTAATTACAGACCGGCACGTAATTACAGACCGGCACGTAATTACAGACCGGCACGTAATTACAGACCGACACGTAATTACAGACCGACACGTAATTACAGACCGGCACATAATTACAGACCGGCACGTAATTACAGACCGGCACGTAATTACAGACAGGCACGTAATTACAGACCGACACGTAATTACAGACCGGCACGTAATTACAGACCGGCACGTAATTACAGACCGACACGTAATTACAGACCGACACGTAATTACAGACCGGCACGTAATTACAGACCGACACGTAATTACAGACCGACACGTAATTACAGACCGACACGTAATTACAGACCGGCACGTAATTACAGACCGGCACGTAATTACAGACCGACACGTAATTACAGACAGGCACGTAATTACAGACCGACACGTAATTACAGACAGGCACGTAAATACAGACCGGCACGTAATTACAGACCGACACGTAATTACAGACCGGCACGTAATTACAGACCGGCACGTAATTACAGACCGGCACGTAATTACAGACCGACACGTAATTACAGACAGGCACGTAATTACAGACCAACACGTAATTACAGACAGGCACGTAGTTACAGACCGGCACATAATTACAGACCGACACGTAATTACAGACCGACCGTCACGTAATTACAGACCGGCACGTAATTACAGACCGACACGTAATTACAGACAGGCACGTAATTACAGACCGGCGCGTAATTACAGACCGACATGTAATTACAGACCGACACGTAATTACAGACCGACACGTAATTACAGACCGACACGTAATTACAGACCGACACGTAATTACAGACAGGCACGTAATTACAGACCGGCACGTAATTACAGACCGGCACGTAATTACAGACCGTCGCGTAATTACAGACCGGCGCGTAATTACAGACCGTCACGTAATTACAGACCGACACGTAATTATAGACCGACACATAATTACAAACAGAAACCCAAAAGGAAAGACAAGCAAATGGAAACAGACTCGTAATTACAAACAGACTCGTAATTACAAACAGACTCGTAATTACAAAGAGACTCGTAATTACAAACAGACCCGTAATTACAAACAGACTCGTAATTACAAACAGACTCGTAATTACAAACAGATTCGTAATTACAAACAGACTCGTAATTACAAACAGACTCGTAAATGGACACAGACTTGTAAATGGACACAGACTCGTAAATGGACACAGACTTGTAAATGGACACACTCGTAAATGGACACAGACTTGTAAATGGACACAGACTCGTAAATGGACACAGACTCGTAAATGGACACAGACTCGTAAATGGACACAGACTTGTAAATGGACACAGACTCGTAAATGGACACAGACTCGTAAATGGACACACACAACTGGCCTGAAGTGTTGAAGGTGTGTAGGAGTGTAACACAATCTTCTCAGTCCTGCCCTGCCCTGCAGTGGGCCCACACAAATCTGTAGATATTGTGTGCGTGTGTATACAAAGAGCATTAGATAATCATATTGCTTCACACATTAGGGGCTTTTGCACAAAACAAGAAAACATACTACACAGACACACAATCTTGTATAACTAACCTTGTGGGGGGGACACAATTCAGTCCCATTCAAAATCCTGTTTTCACTAACCCCCAAACCTAAACCTAACCCGTACCGGTACTCTAACCCTTACCCTTAACCCAAAAACCTAACCTTAACCCTAATCCTGAACCTAACCCTAGCTCCTAATCCTAACCCTTAACGTAATTCTACGAATAGTTAAACACATCCATGTGACGTGATAAGGTTGGACCCAGGTGCAGAGAAGAAACCAGACAAGGAATCAGTGGTTAAGGATGAACATAATACTTTACTGAGAAACGGTAGCCACAGGATCACAGTACACTTGAAAAAACAAACACTAAGTCTCAAACGCACTCAGGAAACAAACGCACACAGTAAGCAATTCAAAGCTTCTGCAAAGGACCATAGAAAACAAACCTCTTAACAGGGATACAATCATGAAATCATATGACAAACCTGAGTCCAAAAAAAGTCTCTAAGGCGGTTTCTGCCGCCCTCTGGTGCCAGGAGGAACCCCCCCGCCTCTAGGAGCAGCTCCAGCCGAAGAGCCGTGACGACCACCACGTAGTTGAAGTCTCTACCAAGACCCAGGGTGTCCTGGGCAGGCACCCACGTCCGCTCCTCGGGACCGTAGTCCGTAGTCCTCACGTCGGGTGGATCCCTCAAGCCGAGGAGGCTGAGGAGCAGGTGTAGGGGGAGAGAATGGTCTGGTTCTTACCAGCTTGAGAAGGGAAACGAGGACAGACAGACCCTCATGGACCTGGGAAGCTGGAAAACGATAGGTGACCGAGTTGATGCGACTCAGGATCTTGTATGGTCCTATGTAGCGAGGGCTAGCTTCTTTGAGTCCACTTTTAAGTGAAGATCACGGGTGGACAGCCACACCTGTTGACCCGGTTGGAAGAGCCAAAGAGGTCTTCGGTGCCAGTTTGCCTGATGTTGGTGTCGGGCAGAGGAGTGGAGCAAGGAGGATCACGCTCTGATCCAGGTGCGGCGACATTGTTGAACTAAATACACAGTGGCCACTAGGGGTGTTAGATGACTGGAAGACTGTCTATCTCCCTGATTCTCACCAGATCGTAAACATTGCAGATGTCCAGTTTAGTGAAGAATTGGGCCCCTTGGACCAACTCCAATGCGGAGCACATCAGAGTTAGGGGGTAATGACTCATGATCGTAGTTTGGTTCATCCCTCTGTAGTCGACGCAGGCCCCCAGCCTTCTTACCCTGCACCAGCAGGGGATGTAGAGGGGCAAATTAAACCTGCCTCCAGCAACTCCCGGATGTAATTGTCGATGACTGCTGCTTCAGGGGTCGAGAGGAAGTACAGACGAACCCGAGGAGTTGTAGCGACAGGTAGGAGTTCTATGTCACAGTCGTTAGGACGATGAGGGGGAAGAGTGTCTTGCTGCCTCTTACTGAAGTCCTCCCGGAGGTCAAAGTATTTGGGAGGGAGAGCAGAAAAGTTTTGGTCTTCAAGGGATGCAGGACAACATGGCAAGGCTCTTGGTGGGAATCTTAGACATTTAGTCCAGCAGTCCTTACCCAAGTCTAGTTGGTGTCCCATAAACCAGGAAACTAGTGGGTTATATAGCGCTAGCCAGGGGTACCCTAGGATAAGAGGGTTCTCTGGAGCAGTGATCAACAGAAAACTAAGAGTCTCAGAGTGGTTCATCCCAACCTGCAGTAGAATGGGCTTGGTCTGATATTCCACCTGACAGGAGCCAATGGGGGATCCATGGAGGGCTTGAATATGCGAGGGATAGAACATTTTCATGCAGGGCATCTGTAACTCTCTGGCGAAGTCAATGTAGTAGGCGCCGGAGTCCACAAAAGCTTGAATCTGGTGCTGACGGTTGTCCCAGTGGAGTGTTGCGGGTAGTAACAGACAGTGAATGGGTATCCGGGAGGAACTGCACAGCTTGTCATGGTCTCTCCCTGTCCTGGCATGCCCTGACGTTTCTCGTCAGCTCTGGGCAGGTAGCATGGAGATGACCAAGACCTCCGCCATAGAGGCAGCAGCCATCAAATATTCACCTTTCATGCTCCTGTGGGCTCAGACGTGTGTGACCCAGCTGCATGTGATCCTCCATGCTGGGCTCGGTGGGATTGGGGTGCTCAGGAAACCGGAATTCTGGAGTGGTGTCAAAAGGGCGCTGTCTCACCCATTCCCGGATGCGGCTGTCAATCCTGATTGCCAGCGTTATCAGGGACTCGAGGTCCTCTCCCAGTTCCTGAGCGGCCAGTTCATCTTTGAGTTAGACAGACCCTGGTGGAAAGCGGTAACCAGTGGCTCCATATTCCAATCCCTCTCGGTGGCGAGGGTGAGGAACTCAATGGCGAAGTCAGCCACTGGTCTGGCCCGTAGGCGGAGGTTGAACAGTCCCTTCTCGCCCGCCGACTGGGTGGTCGAAGACTCGTCGCATTGAAGGTAGGAGGCTACTGGATCTGCAAGATGGTGGCTGCTGTTCCCACACCGCCGTTACCCACGCTAGGGCCTTGCCCGAGAGTAATGAGATTATGTAGGTGATCAAGGCATGATTGGTGTGGTACGAGGAAGACAGTAGCGCGAACACCAGAGAACACTGAGTGAGGAACCCTTGCATCCTCCCAGGTAGCCTTCGTGCAGCTCGGAAGCTGGGATCTTGTGATCCTGGTGCAGGTTCCCTGGAGGAACCATGATGACATTCATAGCACTGGGCGATGAGACCTGGGCATTGGCTCCTCCTTGGTTAGGGTCGTGTTGTAGTTGGAGGGACTCGGCAAGTGCCCGAATGGTCCTGGAGATTTGGAAGAGCTGGATTTGCTACAGTCCTATCAGTGCTCCTTGGTGGGCTACCACATTCTGGATCTGGGTGATCTCTACTGGGTCCACGTTGTGGCAGAAACTTGCTGTGATGTGGTAAGGTTGGACCCAGGTGCAGAGAAGAGACCAGACAAGGAATCAGTGGTTAACCTAATAATGTAAGAAATAACACACAAAAAAAAATACTGCAAAGTTGCTTAGGAGCTGAAAGCAGAGCTGCCATGTCTGTCGGTGCCATCTTTAATGTGTTGTGAAATCTGTTGTGAATGTATTGTAATGTTTTTTTAAATTGTAGAACTGCCGTATTAGCCACTCCTTTCGCCCCATCTCTTTCAACCATAGTTTTTCAATTCCTCACCAAGTCTTTTAAATGTTCTGTCAGTTTCTTAAAAGGTGCATGTTTATCAATAATTGCATAATAATAAATTCATCAAGTTTAGCGTCTGGAGGCTCCTTATTAATCACATCAGACCAACATTTTTTTTAAAGATCATCCACAAACAGAAAATTATTTTAGAGGCATTGAAGGAAATCTGCACTCACAGGGCCCCTGAGCCTGTAGGGAGGTGACTTGAATAGGTATGTGACTGAAGGAGTATGATGGTTTTATTTGTATGTATCAAAAAAATAGTGATATTTTTGTCTTTTGAATTTAGGTTTTTCCCCCTTTCGTATATTGGATATTTTTTTCTATAGTTTACAACCCATACAGTAGGTGGCGGCCTACATCTTTAATAATTGTTTGCGGACGTCAATAATACCATAGAAGAAGCAGAAGACGGATGGATGATATCAGAGATATTAGAAAAGGAAGAGAAAAGAATAACAGCAAGCTTTAATAGATTAGCAAAAATGTTAAACTAAATGTCAGGGTATGAGTCAAAATATCCCTGACTATTTTCCTCGAAAGTACATGTCACGAATTCAAAGCTATACGATATTACAGAAAACACGTTCATTATCATTTTTTATGTATTTTTTTTATTAATAACAAATCAATACATAAAAGCACATGAGGGAACACAAGCATACATAGATTACAAACAATAGACAATCGAGCTAGGGGGTACAATATCACATTACAATTACACAAGGACCTTAAGGGACATGCATATACTTACAATTCTAACAGCTTTTTTGTTAGCATAGCATTTAACCGTCTTAAAATACAGTTAAATTTATTTTTGTAGGGTACGAAAATGTGGTTTTCTGTTTGTAAATTTACATTTGTATATGAAATTTGGCCAAAAGAATAATGAAATTAATTACATAATTATTCCGCTTATTTCTATTGTATGTAAAGAATCCAAACAGTACGTCTCTCCACAATAGTGGAACATCTTCATAAATGTGTTCAATTATAAACCTATTGATGTCTTGCCACAGTTTTCTTACATGCATACAATGCCAAAAAATATCAAAAACACGTTCATTATCTCACAACTTGGAAAATATTTGTAACGTTGTACTTATTGATGACGTAATTCATGTTGTTTTTTTAGCTGACACCCATTCGCTCATTGAAGGAGTGATCGCCCTGTCCCGGAATGCACCGCGTATCTTGACGCATGGGCAAGTGGGTAATGTGTTTTAGTAGAATGCAATGCAGTTTCCGGGACTACAGAGGCAGTGTTTGAAGTTTACGCGGGCAAATCTTTTTTTGTGTCAACAACGTCTTCGGCCTTGTAAACATCGATATATATTTTTCACGAAATAAGGATACGTGTATATGTTAACTTGATGGCAAGTTTAGTTTCAGCGTGCAAATAAAACACTCATTTTTCACTAACTGGGAGAAATGGCGGTCGGGCTGTACTATGCTAGCTAGACCGATTTATTATCACGCTAACGGGCTAAATACATTTGGCTACACGGACAGAAATGGACTCCAAATACCCAAATCTGGTAGATATTTATTTTCGCTAAGTAATGACAAGCTACATTTGGCTAGCAAACTAACATTACAGAAAAAATTGCCATATGCACTGAAAAACTAGCTAACGTAAATTACTTTAGTTAGCTAACTTGCTAACAACGTTAACTATCCCAGCTGATAATCATGACTACAAAATGTCAATCTCTTCACAGACGAGACCTCAGAAGAAGCGCCGGTACTTCTCCATTAAAACGAGGTAAGAAACTATTCTAGGTAACTAGGTATAGAGAAATGGTAATGGCGTATTTTTGTAGGTATTAACTCTGCCTTGGTTCGTTCGTTGGACAAAGCCTATGAGGAAAATGTGTTTTTGGAAAAACGCCGAAAATAAGGTCTGTCAAGTTGTTATACGTTTGGTTCTATGAATCTTAAATCAGATAAATTATAAACTCAAAGTTACGTTATGTAATAATTAAACAAATCAAAGGCTTCGTAATCCAAAGGTAATGTTAACTGTGCGATCATAGCAGTCAGAATAACACGTATAAAATGTCCTAAATTTGTGTTAATTTGGAGGCGAAAGAAACACACCTGTTTAGGGGAGGTGATGGCTAGCGGAGTAGACTACTTGAAAAAGGAGAACTGCACACTAGGAGCTCAGATGCAATAATTTAATAACCTAATAACCAACGTTTTTGACAGACAAGCTGTCTTCATCAGGGTATGATGACAAACTCTACCCATCACTAGTTTTTATAGTGTCAAAACAAACAGAAGTGTCTAATCATGGTGGGATGTGGCCTGATATCATTGGTTAATTCTCAGATATAAGAAGAACATACAAACACATGAATGGATAGCATACGATAATAGATACAATTTGGATACATAGGCCTGCAAACATTTACAATGAATAGCAAAATCACAATAATCACAAGAATGGCTTCAGGTCAAAGTCTACATTGAGACCGACGGGAGCAAGGATCTTTAAATTAAAGATCCAGACAGCCTCTTGTTTTAACAATAAATTGTCGAGGTCAACCCCCTCTCCTAGGGAGGGTGACATGTTCGATGCTGATATAACGTAGGGACGAAATCGAGTGGTTCGCTTCCAAAAAGTGGGCCGCAACTAAATCGTGTTTTTGCACCTAATGGTGCATCCCTTGATGTTATGCAAAGAGGCACTGAGTTTGGAGGTAGGCCTTGAAATACATCCACAGGAACACCTCCAGTTGACTCAAATAATGTCAATTAACCTATCAGAAGCTTCTAAAGCCATGACATCATTTTCTGGAGTTTTCCAATGTGTTTAAAGGCACAGTCAACTGTATGTTAACTTCTGACCCACTGGAATTGTGATACTGTGAATTATAAGTGAAATAATCTGTCTGTAAACAATTGTTGGAAAAATTACTTGTCATGCACAAAGTAGATGTCCTAACCGACTTTCCAAAACTATAGTTTGTTATTAACAAGAAATTTGTGGAGTGGTTGAACAATGAGTTTTAATGACTCCTACCTAAGTGTATTTAAACTTCTGACTTCAACTGTACATCCACAGAGCGATTAACAAATTTGTTTGTCAAATTAACTAGTTGTCTTGAAGTTATATAACAACATTCCTTCTTTGTTTTGTATTATTTAGTCCAAATGTGGCATGATTCCATTATTTGTATCACTTTCATAGGGACTTTAACCTTGAAGGTGAACTGCAAATTCCACTATTTTGACTCATCCTTATTTTGGCTAGCTTCACATAAGCCTAGCTAGTCTCTTTTAGAATCTAAGCGTGAAATACTTACTCTCGTCTCTAACATGTAGGCTCAGCAGTCCAGAACAGTCCTATTACAAGTCAGTGTTGAACAAAAATAATGTCTTTATTTACTTTACTATGTACACAGAGTACCAGTACAGAGTCAATGTTACAGGGGTATGTGTTATTTGAGGTAGATACAATACCAATTAAAAGTTTGGACACACCTACTCATTCAAGGGATTTTCTTTCTTTTTACTATTTTCTACATTGTAGAATAATAGTGAAGACATCAATACTATCAAGTTACACATATGGAATCATGTAGTAACCAAAAAAAGTGTTAAACAAATCAAAATATAGCAAAATTAGCCACCCTTTGCCTTGACAGCTTTGCACATGCTTGGCATTCTCTCAACCAGCTTCACCTGTAATGCTTTTCCAACAGTCTTAAAGGAGTTCCCACATATGCTGAGCACTTGTTGGCTGCTTTTCCTTCACTTTGCGGTCCAACTCATCCCAAACCATCTCAGTTGGGTTGAAGTCAGGTTATTGTGGAGGCCAGGTCATCTGATGCACTCCACCACTCTCCTTCTTGGTCAAGTAGCCCTTACACAGCCTGGAGGTGTGTTGGGTCACTGTCCTGTTGAAAAAACAAATGATACTCCCACTAAATGTGAACCAGATGTGATGGTGTATTGTTGCAGAGTGCTGTGTTAGCCATGCTGGTTAAGTGCCTTGAATTCTAAATAAATCACTGACAGTGTCACCAGCAAAGCACCATCACACCTCCTCCATGTGTCATGGTAGGAACTACGTGCAGAGATCATCCGTTCACCTACACTACTTCTCACAAAGACATGGCGGTTGGAACCAAAAATATCACCGGTCTAAATGTCCAATGCTTGTGTTTCTTGGACCAAGTCTCTTCTTCTTATTGGTGTCCTTTAGTAGTGGTTTGCAGCAATTCGACCATGAAGGTTCTGATTCTCTTCTGAACAGTTGATGTTGAGATGCCTGTTACTTGAACTCTGAAGCATTTTATTTGGGCTGCAATTTCTGAGGCTGGTATCTCTACTGAACTCTGCAGTAGAGTTAACTCTGGGTCTTCCTTTTCTGTGGTGGTCCTCATGAAAGCCAGTTTATTCATCAGCGCTTGATGTTGATTTGTGACTGCACTTGAAGACATTTTAGCTGTTCTTGCCATTAATATGGACTTGTCTTTTACCAAATAGCGCTATCTTCTGTTTACCACCCCTACCTTGTCACCCCACAAATGTTTGGCTCAAAAGTATTAAGAAGGAAAGAAATTCCACAAATGAACTTTTAACACGGCACTCCTTTTGGTTGAAATGCATTCCCGGTGACAACCTCATGAAGTTGGTTGAGAGAATGCCAAGTGTGCAAAGCTGTCATCAAGGCAAAAGGTGGCGACTTGAAGAATCTCAAATATAAAATATCATTTTTTTTTGTTTAACACGTTTTTGATTGCTACATGATTCCATATGTGTTACTTCATAGTTTTGATGTCTTCACTATTCTACAACGTGAAAAATCGTACAAATAAAGAAAAACCCTTGAATGCGTAGGTGTCAACTTTTAACTGGTACTGTGTGTACATATAACTATGAATACATGTGTAGATGTGATGAGACAAAATACTCAGTGCAAAAGGGGGTCAAAGAAGATTGCTGAATAGCTAACTATTTAGCAGTCTTATGGTATGGGGTAGAAAGTGTTCAGGATCCTGTTGGTTTCAGATTTAGTGCATTGGTGTCGCTTGCCGTGCGTTGACAGAAAGAGTATGACTCGGGTGGCTGGAGTCTTTGACAATTTTTAGAGCCTTCTTTTGAAGTCCTGGATGGCTGTGAGCTCAGCCCCGGTGATGTACTGGGCCGTACACACTATACTTGGGTGGTATGCTATATACCAGGATATTTGGAAATTGAATGTTATATCTAAGAAATAGTTTTGTAGGTATTTTCTTAAAATGTAGCTAAGGTTTGTTACACAACTTGACAACACTGCCAGGTCACTGACGACCTCCCAATAGTCTGTCACTTTGTCGTCTGTGATAATGATAACTGTCATGTCGTCAGCAACCTTAATGATGATATTGGAGTTGTGCCCGCCATGCAGTCGTGGGAGAACAGGGAGTACAAGAGGGGACTAAGCACGCACCCCTGAGGGGCCCCCATGTTAAGGGTCCGCGTGTTGTTGCCTACCCTCACCACCTGGGGGTGGCCTGTCAGGAAGTCCAGGATCCAGTTGCAGGCGGAGGTGTTCAGTCTCAGGTTCCTAAGTTTAGTGAAGAGACTGGAGGGAAATATGGTGTTGAGCGCTAATCTCTAGTCAATGAGTAGCGTTCTCATGTAGGTGTTCCTTTTGGGCAGGTGGGGCAGTGTGGAGTGCAATAGAGATCGCATCATCTGTGGATCTTTTGGGGTAGTATTCGAGTGGATCTAGGGTTTCTGGGATTAAGGTGTTGATGTGAGCAATGACCAGCCTTTCAAAGCATTTCATGATAACAGATGTGAGTGCTACTTGGCGGTTAGTCATTTAGACAGGTTACCTTGGCGTTCTTGGGCACAAGGACGGTGGTGTTCTTGAGGTATTACAGACTCGGTCAGGGAGAAGTTGAAAATGTCAGTTAACTTCTCTAGGGTAGGGGGCAGCATTCTGAATTTTGGATGAAAAGCATGCCCAAATTAAACGGCCTGCTACTCAGGCCCAGAAGATATATGCATATAACTGGTAGATTTGGATAGAAAACACTCTAAAGTTTCCAAAACTGTTAAAATAGTGTCTGAGTATAACAGAACTGATTTAGCAGGCGAAAACCTGAGAAAAATCCATTCAGGACGTTTTTTTCCCTGTTTTTTTTCTTCTAGTTTTCTATTCAATGCCATTACAGTATCCATTGACTTAGGACTCAAATTGAAGTTCCTATGCCTTCCACTAGATGTCAGCAGTCTTTAGCAATTGTTTCTGGCTTGTATTCTTATAAATGAGGGAGTAAGACCAGTCTGAATGAGTGGACCCTGACATGTCACAGAGCTTTTTCATGCGCAATCCCTAGAGTTCATTTCTTGTTTACCTTTTATATTGACGACATTATTGTCCAGTATAAATATTATAGACCATTAAGGCTAAAAACAACCTGAGGCTTGAATATAAACATTGTTTGACATGTTTCTATGAACTTTACGGATACAATTTAGATTTGTTTGTCTGCCTGTTTTGGCTGCGTTTGAGCCTGTGGATTACTGAAGAAAACGCGCAAACGAAACTGAGGTTTTTGAATATAAAGAGACTTTATTGAACAAAAGGAACATTTTATTGAGTAAATGAATGTCTTCTTAGTGCCACCATATGAAGATCATCAAAGGTAATTGATTAATTTTAGCTCTATTTCTGACTTGTGTAACTCTTCTACTTGGCTGCTTACTGTTTGTAATTATTTGTCCGCTGGGCTATGTTCTCAAATCATCGTAAGGTATGCTTTCGCCGTAAAGAATTTATTAAATCTGACACCGTGGTTGGATTCACAAGAAGTTAATCTTTAAACCTATGTAAAATGTTTTGTTTTCTGAATTTTTGTAAGGAGTATTTCTGTATTTGAATTTGGCGCTCTGCAATCTCACTGGATGTTGGCCAGGTGGGACGCTAGTGTCCCACATACCCTAGAGAGGTTAAGACACTTGCCAGCTAGTCAACGCATGCTCTGAATACGTGTCCTGGTAATCGGTCTGAATGATAACATGTTTAAAGGTCTTTCTTACATTGGCTACGAGATCAAACAGCAGCCCGGAACAGCTGGTGCTGTCATGCATGGTTCAGTGTCGCTTGCCTCGACGCAAGCATAGTAGTCATTTATCTCATCTGGTTGACCTGCGTCACTGGACAGCTCGCGGCTGGGTTTCCCCTTTGTAATCCATGATAGTTTGCAAGCCCTGTCACAAGAAGTTGTAGCGGGACTTCTTGTAAGTGTCCGGATTAGTGTCCCGCTCCTTGAAAGCGGCAGCTCTTGCCTTTAGCTCAGTGAGAATGTTGCCTGTAATCTATGGCTTCTGGTTAGGATATGTACGTAAGGTCACTGTGGGGACCACGTCGTCGATGCACTTATTAATGAAGCCGTTGACTGGTGTCGTAAACTCCTCAATGTTATCGGATGAATCGCTGAACATATTCCAGTCTGTACTAGCAAAACAGTCCTGTATCTTAGCATCCGCTTCATTGGACCACTTCCTTATTGAGCGGGTCACTTGCACTTCCTGTTTGAGTTTTTGCTTGTAAGCAGGAATCGGGAGGATAGTTATTGTCCGATTTGCCAAAGGGAGGGCAAGGGAGAGTCTTGTATGCGTTTCTGTGTGTGGAGTAAAGGTGATTGAGTTTTGTTGCCTCTAGTTTCACAGGCGACATCCTGGTAATTATGAGTTAAAACAGATTTGTTTCCCTGCATTAAAATCACAGGCCACCGTCTCAGGATTTGCATGTTGTTTGGTTCTGGCCTTATACAGCTCATTGAGTGCGGTCTGGTGGTAAATACAGCGATGTATGTTCTGCAGCTTGTCATGAGGTATTCTTACTCTGGTGAGGAAAAACTTGAGACTTTCTAAACATTAGAGCTCATACTCCAGCTGCTATTAAAGGAACATTCCACCCATAAATTATCATTTGGAATTTGTTTCATTAGGCAATTGTTGACATAGTCCCAAAATGTTTTGCTTGAAAGTAATTAGGTTTTCAAGATATTTAACTTTCAAAATACAGATATCATCACCGTATGATGTATTTTGCATTCTATGATTCAAAATGCATCATATGATTGTGCATCAAAAGACACACCCCTCCTCCCTTAGTCTTACCAGAGTCTGGTCGAGACGATGCGTGTAAAAACTAGAAAGATGTATATTATCCATGTCCTTGTTCAGCCATGACTCGGAGAAATAGAATATTACAGTTCTTCAGGTCCCGCTGACGGAGTAGTCTCGAGCGGAGCTCGTCCAGTTTCTCTAGTGATTGTACGTTTGTCAATCGAAAGAAGGATAGAGGCAATTTATTTGCTCACCAACGTAGTCTCGCCGGGATCCTTGCTCATTTGCCTCTTGTGCCATCGCTTCCTCGTTCGAGTCCCGGGGATTAGGGCCTGGGCCAGAGTAAGCAGAACGTCCAGAGCTGACGACTCTTTGAAGTAGAAATTGTCATCGAAATTGAGGTTTGTGTTTGCAGTGCTGATGTCCAAAAGCTGTTTTCGGTCAAATATATTTAAATGTTTTGTTTTATGAGACCAACACTTGCACTTAATCAAACCACAGAATGAACATTGTTTCACGCAAGCAGCTGGCAAATTTCACAAGTTCTTTCAGCTGATAATAAGGAAAATTGCTTGGGTCGACTACGTTCGGTTACATTCTATTATTGTTTACAAGTGACACCCTATCGGCGCTGGAAAAAGTTGGGTTAGCAACATTTTCCTGTGGATACCCGATCTCAACCTCCTACCGTCAAAAGGACCAACAGCGCGGACAACCGGTAAAGGAAGTGGAAATATGATCATTTTCAACATTCTGGCTTGCAGAGACTTGCATATTTTTTTTGCCAGACTTCTGGCTGAATTTGCATGGGGGAACCAGTCATCAGGTTGTCATACATTGATTATACTAATGTTAACCATCGTCATAAATACTAGTAAATAAAAACTGCTTTCTATGTTGATGTTCTTCTGTTCTGTCAGCGCATCAACCATGAAGGGAAATGCCGAACTGGACATTGATGACTCCAATACTTGGTTCAAAAACTTGGGTAAGAAATATTCTCACTTTAATATTCATCCTCTCACATGTTGTCAATGGAAACGAAGATTCCTGACCAAAGTCACATATAAAGGAGGTGGAGATGGGGGCTCCCGAATGGCGCAGCGGTCTAAGGCACTGCATGTCGTGCTAGAGGTGTCACTACAGACCCTGGATCGAGATTGGGCTGTATCACAACTGACCATGATCGGGAGTCCCATAGGGTGGCGCACAATTGACTCAGCGTTGTCCGGGTAAGGGGAGGGTTTGGCCAGGGTAGGCCATCATTTTAAATAAGAATTTGTTCTTAATAACTGACTTGCCTAGTTAAATAAATAAATTAACATACAGTTGAAGTCGGAAGTTTACATACACCTTAGCCAAATACATTTGAACTCAGTTTTTCACAATTCCTGACATGTCATCTTAAAAATTCCCTTTCTTTGGTCAGTTAGGATCACCACTTTATTTTAAGAATGTGAAATGTCAGAATAATAGTAGAGAGAAGGATTTATTTCAGCTTTTATTTCTTTCATCACATTCCCAGTTGGTCAGAAGTTTACATACACTCAAAGGTAGGTCTTGAAATACATCCACAGATACACCTCCAATTGACTCAAATGATGTCAATTAGCGTATCAGAAGCTTCTAAAGCCATGACATCATTTTCTGGAATTTTCCAATCTGTTTAAAGGCTCAGTCAACTTAGTGCATGTAAACTTCTGACCCACTGGAATTGTGATACTGTGAATTATAAGTGAAATAATCTGTCTGTAAACAATTGTTGGAAAAATTACTTGTCATGCACAAAGTAGATGTCCTAACCGTCTTGCCAAAACTAAATATGTGGAGTGGTTGAACAACGAGTTTTAATGTCTCCAACCTAAGTGTATGTAAACTTCTGACTTCAACTGTATGTATTATGTTGGTAGGCATTACCCAGTGTTCGACTTGCTCTTTGTAACCCAAGGGGCATGCAGCACATATGTGAAGCTAGCCACAATAATGATTAGCCACATTAGTGGAATTTGTGTTTTGCCTTCAAAATTAAAGTCCCTTATTTAAAGAAATGCAAATGGTTACAAATAGTCATGATCGGTTATGAAAAGCCAACTGACATTTACTCATGAGGTGCTTACTTGCCACACCCTCGACAACTACTGTGATTATTATTATTTGACCATGCTGGTCATTTATGAACAGTTGAACATCTTGGCCATGTTCTGTTATAATCTCCACCCGGCACAGCCAGAGGACTGGCCACCCCTCATAGCCTGGTTCCGCTCTAGGTTTCTTCCTAAGTTTTGGCCTTTCTAGGGAGTTTTTCCTAGCCACCGTGCTTCTACACCTGCATTGCTTGCTATTTGGGGTTTTAGGCTGAGTTTCTGTACAGCACTTTGAGATATCAGCTGATGTAAGAAGGGCTATATAAATCAATTTGATTTGATATTTCGGTTGCAATGACGGACTACGTCATTGATTTCTAACAGGTACAATAGGATGCACAAGTACGACATGGTTCTCCTGGATGCAGTGTTAGCTTTCAAGTTGCTGTCTGTCTAGAAACAGTTGGCTTTGACTGCTTGTACTGTGCTGACTTTTGCATCAATGAAGTCGGGCACTAAAAATAATTTTGGTTGAAATGACGTCTGTCGCGCCAATAATAGATGGAATGCAAGTGAGTGACGCAGCAAATTACACTGAGCAGCAGAGAAAAGGCACCAACAAGTCACGTTCCCAAGACAACCAGAAGAGGGTGCCATTTCCCAGCACAAATCCACTGGACAAATATGGAAGGAGATCAAAATGTGCTATTTGTCAAAGCACTTAACATTGTGTTAAAGAATGTCCTCATAAAAATGAACAAGTTAAACTAACAGGAAGAGCAGTGTAACATTACACTGTTTTCAAACTAATCTGCTTCTGACACTGAGATCTTTATAGTTGAATCCTTAGGATCTGCTGTGATTGATACTGCATGTACACGGACAGTGTGTGGTGCAAAATGGCTTGATAGCCATGTCAGTGAACTAAATATGAAAGAAGTACAAAATATGATTGGCACACCAAGCAACAGAGCTTTCACATTTGGAGATGGGAGAATCGTCCATTCTACCAAGAGAGTTAAGATGCCTGCAAAAATTGGTCAGACCTAGTGTCACATTGAAACAGAGGTGGTCCCTACAGATATCCCCTTACTATTAAGCAAAGCTTCCCTCAAGAAGGCAGGGGCTGTTCTAGACATAGAAAAATACAAGGCAGTGATGTTCAACAACCAGTGACTCTTGAACCAGGCCACTATTGTGTAAAAATTTTTTACAAAGACATCACACAAGTGGCAGCTTGAGTAATACAAATACAAACTGTCACACAACTCATTTGTAATGGGGAACTTGAATAATACTTGGGCATTTAATTATGTTGTTGATGTTTTATTTGTCTTTAAAGAAAAGGGGGAGATTGTTAAGTTCATGTTTTAAGTATCCCTATATTTCTGTTATTACGGGGCTATCACTCAGTCAAGAGTGCGCCTGCACGGGAAGTCTTGTTGTTGATGGACCTAGCCTGATGTGCGATGGCTACCTTGTAGTGTGTTCATACGGTTTAGTAAACTTTGGTAAACTGGAACCTTGTCGTTGTATCATTTTGAATTAACTTGTTATGGCTACAATCCCAATAACGGGATCGATATGACAACTACCAGTGAAAATAGAGGTCGCCAAATTCAAACCACAGAAATCACATAATTACAATTCCTAAAAGATACATGTGTCATATCATTTTAAAGCTATTCTCGTTGTTAATCCCACCAAAGTGTCCGATTTCAAATAGGCTTTTCAGCGAAAGCACTACAAACGATTGTTAGGTCTCCACCAAACCACAATAAGCACAGCCATTTTCCAGCGAAATATAGCATTCACAAAAACCAGAAATAAAGATAATTCAAGTTTAGTGATTAATTTTATCTTCATCAGATGACACTCATAGGACTTCATGTTACACAATACATACATGCATGTTTTGTTTGATAAAGTTCATATTTATATATAAAAAATCTGAGTTTACATTGGCTATGTAGATTCACTAGTTCCAAAAACATCAAGTGATTTTGCATAGCCACATTGTTTCAACAGAAATACTCATCATAAATGTAGATGATAATACAAGTTATACACATGGAATCATAGATATACCTCTCCTTAATGCAACCGCTGTGTCAGATTTTTTTTTTTAAATTACGGAAAAAGCAACACATGCAATAATCTGAGACGGCGCTCAAAACAGAAGCAAAATTAGCCGCCATGTTGGAGTCAACAGAAACCAGAAAATACACGATAAATGTTTCCTTACCTTTGAGGAACTTCATCAGAATGCAGTCCTAGGAATCCCAGGTCCACAATAAATGCTTGATTTGTTCCAAAATGTCCGTTATTTATGTCCAATTACCTTTGGTTAGCGCGTTTGGTAAACAATTCCAAAGTCACAAAGCGCGTCCCCTATGACGTGACGAAATGTTCAAAAGTTCTGTAACAGTCAGTAGAAACATGTCAAACAATGTACTGAATCAATATTTAGAATGTTGTTTCCATATATCTTGAATAACGTTCCAACGTTGCAGCAATTTAACCATGAAGGCCTGATTCACAGTCGCCTCTGAACAGTTGCTGTTGAGATGTTTGTTACTTGAACTCTAAAGAATTGATTTGGGCTGCAATTTCTGTGGCTGGTAACTCCTAAATTAACTTATCCTCTGCAGCAGAGGTAACTCTGGGTCTTCCTTTTCTGTGGCGGTCCTCATGAGAGCCAGTTTCATCATAGCGATTTATGGTTTTTGCAAATGCACTTCAAGAAACTTTCAATGTTCTTGAAATTTTCCGTATTGACTGACCTTCATGTCTTAAAGTAATGATGGTCTGTCGTTTCTCTTTGCTTATTTGAGCTGTTCTTGCCATAATATGGACTTGGTCTTTTACCAAATAGGGCTATCTTCTGTATACCCCCTTTCCTTGTCACAAGATAACTGATTGGCTCAAACACACAAGGGTTTGAACCTTTTTTTCAATTTTCTCCTAAAATGACATACCACAATCTATATGCATTTTCTTGCTACCATTTGAAAAGAAACATTTTGATGTTTGTGGAAATGTGAAATTAATGTAGGAGAATATAACGCATTAGATCTGGTAAAAGATAATACAATGGAAAAAAATATGTTTTAAAAATGTTTTTTGTATCGTCTTTGAAATGGAAGAGAAAGGCCGTAATGTATTATTCCAGGTTAGGTGCAATTACGATTTTTGTGTATGTGCAAAGTTTTAGACTGATACAGTGAACATAACCATTGCATTTCTGTTCAAAATGTTGTATCACGTCTGCCCAAATCTGCCTAATTGGTTTGCACAGTGATACATTTTCATTGATTCATAAATCTCCTCAAACAATAGCATGGTATTCTTTCACTGTAATAGCTACTGTAAACTGGACAGTGCAGGGAGATTAACACGAATTGAAGCTTTCTGCCCATATCAGATATGTCTATGTCCTGGGAAAGTTTCTTGTTTCTTACAACCTCAGGCTAATGTGATTAGCCTATGTTAGCTCACCCATAACGCGGGGGGGAACACCGCGTAGAGGTTTTTAAGAAGGAAAGAAAAATTCCACCATCGAACCATTAACAAGGCACACCTGTTTATTTAAATGCATTCCAGGTGACTACCTCATAAAGCTGGTTGAGAGTGCCAAGATTGTGCAAAGCTGTCGTCAAGGCAAAGTGTGGCTATTTGAAGAATCTGAAATATAAAATAGATTTTTATTTGTTTAACACTTTTGGTTACTACATGAGTTATTTCGTAGTTCACTATTATTTCACTACTTCACTATTATTCTCGAATGTAGAAAATAGCTCAAATAAAGAACACCTCCTCATTCAAGGGGTTTTCTAAAACTTTTGACCGATAGTGTAAAACTCTTATTTAGTGTTTTTTTTTTTTTTTTTCATGGAATTTAATATCTTACACTACATGACCAAAAGTATGTAGACACCTGCTTGTCAAACATATTATGCCAAAATCATGGGCAATAATATGGAGAAACCATTTCTGTGCTTCCAACTTTGTGCCAACAGTTTGGGGAAGACCCTTTCCTGTTTCAGCATTACAATGCCCCTGTGCACAAAGCAAGATCCATACATAAATGGTTTGTTGAGATCGGTGTGGAAGAACTTGCCTGGCCTGCACAGAGCCTTGACCTCAACCCCACCGAACACCTTCGTGATGAGTTTGTGAAGTCGACTGCAAACCAGGTCTAATCGCCCAGCATCCGTGCCCGACCTCACTAATGCTCATGTGGCTGAATGGAAACAAGTCCCCGTTCCAACATCTAGTGGGAAGACTTCCCAGAAGAGTGGAGGCTGTTATAGCAGCCGAGGGACCAACTCCATATTAATACCCATGATTTTGGAATGAGATGTTTGACAAGCAGGTGTCCACATACTTTTGGACATGTAGTGTATGTTTAATCCTTTATCGTGGTTGATGTCTTGATGGATTTGTCTAAAATCGGGTGACGTAAAACAACTTTTCAGTCCTTGCATTTATGGCAGTGTAGGTTGTTGTTATATCCAGGAATTGTGTACAGATCCATGCGACATTATCATGCTGAAACATGAGGTGATGGATGAATGGCACCACAATGGACCTCAGGATCTCATCATGGTTTTTCTGTGCATTCAAATTGCTATTGATAAAATGTGATTTGTGTTCATTGTCTGTAGTGTATTCATATACCCATAACCCCACCGCCACCATGGGGCACTATGGTCACAACATTGACATCAGCAAACCGCTAGCCCACACAATGCCATACATGCTATGCTGTCTAGTGATGCAACCTCTCTTACCACTCAGTGCCTGGGCCTACCTCCACTGTACCCGCACCCCACCATACCCCTGTCTGCACATTACGGCCTGAATCTATTCTACCACACCCAGAAATCTGCTCCTTTGATTCTTCGTGCCCAACGCTCTCGACGACCAGTTTTGATAGCCTTTAGCTGTACACTCATCCTACTCCTCCTCTGTTCCTCGAGTGATGTGGAGGTTAACCCAGGCCCTGCGTGTCCCCAGGAACTCTCATTTGTTGACTTCTGTGATCGAAAAAGCCTTGGTTTCATGCATGTTAACCACTGCACTGAGGCTAGGTAACACGGTCACCACCGATAAATCCATGATAATCAAAAATGGCAATAAGCATAATTTATCTACGGCTGGCCATGCCTTCTTCCTGGCTACTCCAACCCTGGCCAACAGCTCCGCTTCCCCCCCGCAGCTACTCACCTGAGCCTCCCTAGCTTCTCCTTCACCCAAATCCAGATAGCAGATGTTCTGAAAGAGCTGCAAAACCTGGACCCGTACAAATCAGCTGGGCTAGACAATCTGGACCCTCTCTTTCTAAAACTATCCACCGCCATTGTTGCAACCCCTATTACCAGCCTTTTCAACCTCTCTTTCGTATAGTCCGAGATCCCTCTTCAAAGGGGGTGACACTCTATACCCAAACTGCTATAGACCTATATCTATCCTGCCCTGCCTCTCTAAAGTCTTCGAAAGCCCAGTTAATAAACAGATCACTGACCATTTCGAATCCCACCGTACCGGTTCACCTAAGCCATGCTCAATGTACTAAACAATATCAGAACCGCCATCAATAAACGACAGTACTGTGCAGCCGTCTTCATAGACCTGGCAAAGGCTTTTGACTGTCAATCACCGTATTCTTATCGGCAGACTCCATAGCCTATGTTTCTCTAATGACTGCCTCGCCTGGTTCACCAACTACTTTGCAGAGAGTTCAATGTGTCAAATCTGCGGGCCTGTTGTCCAGACCTCTGGCTGTTTCTATGGGGAGTACCACAGGGTTAAATTCTCGGGCCGACTCTTTTCTCTGTATATATTAATGATATCGCTCTTGCTGCGGGTGATTCCCTGATCCACCTCTATGCAGCCGACACCATTCTGTATACATCTGGCCCTTCTTTGGACACTGTGTTAACTAACCTCCAAACGAGCTTCAATGCCTAACAACATTCCTTCCGTGGCCTCTAACTTCTCTTAAACGCTAGCAAAAACAAATGCATGCTTTTCAACTGTTCGCTGCCTGCACCCGCCCGCCCGACTAGCATCACTACTCTGGACGGTTCTGACCTAGAATACGTGGACAACTACAAATACCTAGGTGTCTGGCTAGACTGTAAACTCTCCTTCCAGACTCTACAAAATAGCTTCCAATACTCTTCTCAGCAAATTGTATGTAGTCTATCACAGTGCCATCCGTTTTGTTACCGAAGCGCCTTACACCATCCACCACTGCGACCTGTATGCTCTAGTCGGCTGGCCCTTGCTACATATTTGTCGCCAGACCCACTGGCTCCAGGTCATCTATAAATCTATGCTAGGTAAAGCTCCGCCTTATCTCAGCTCACTGGTCACGATAACAACACCCACCCGTAGCACGCGCTCCAGCAGGTATATCTCACTGGTCATCCCCAAAGCCAGCACCTCCTTTGGCCGCCTTTCCTTCCAGTTCTTTGCTGCCAGTGACTGGAACGAATTGCAAAAATCGCTGAAGTTGGAGACTTACATTTCCCTCATTAACTTTAAACATCAGCTAACCGATCGCTGCAGCTGTACATCTGTAAATAACCCACCCAATCTACCTACCATATCCCCATATTGTTTATTTACTTTGCTGCTCTTTTGCACACCAGTATCACTACTTCAAATCAAATGTATTTATATATCAAAGTGCTGTACAGAATACCAGCCTAAATACCCAAACAGCAAGCAATGCAGGTGTAGAAGCACGGTGGCTAGGAAAAACTCCCTAGAAAGGCCAAATCCTAGGAAGAAACCTAGAGAGGAACCACGCTATGAGAGGTGGCCAGTCCTCTTCTGGCTGTGCCGGGTAGAGATTATAACAGAACATGGCCAAGATGTTCATAAATGACTAGCATGGTCAAATAATAATAATCACAGTAAACCGGTCAGGGTTCCATAGCCGCAGGCAGAACAGTTGAAACTGGAGCAGCAGCACGGCCAGGTGGACTGGGGACAACAAGGAGTCAAATCAGTTTTCTTGATCTTCTGATCTTGTGTGAAGATAATGTTCTATACACTGATCTTTACAGGAAGTCCACTGATCGTAACAGTTTGTTGAGGGCTGATAGTTGTCACCCACTTCCCTTGAAAAATAGTTTGCCCTACAGCCAATTCTGTCAAATCAAAAGAATAATCAGATTTCGACAGAAATATGGCTGAGACGCAAAGAAAGTTCAAGGAGAGGGGTTACAAAAATGATCAGATTAATATTGCCATTGAGAAGATTCTAAACTAAACATGACCCTTTTCATGGTCAGTCTCGCAAAAAGACGCATTCTTGTGTTCTAACTATTCAAAGTGTTTTGAACAAATTAAGGGAATTGTTCACAAACATTGGCACATTCTAAAATCTGATTTATAGTCTCGGTAATGTGTTTTCGAACCTTCCCTTGGTCGTATTCTCACTGGGCAGAAATCTCAGAGACCAATTGGTACACTCTGATTTACCACCCCAAGATATTCCTGAACCATGTCTATTTGCACCCCTACTGGATGGAAATTACAAATGTAATGGCTGTGCTCAATGCAATGGCACTTATAAATGTAGATCCTTCAAACACCCACAAACAGGGAAACAGATCTCAATTAAAGGTGCTATTACGTGTTCCACTAAGGCAGTTATTTATCTTATAACTTGTCCTTGTGGTAAAAATTATGTGGGTAATACAAAGCGCAAATTAAAAGTACGTATCTCAGAGCATCGTAGCACCAATAGGTCTAAAAACTTTACTTAACCAGTTGCGGCACCAAATTAAAAGTACGTATCTCAGAGCATCGTAGCACCAATAGGTCTAAAAACTTTACTTAACCAGTTGCGGCACCAAATTAAAAGTACGTATCTCAGAGCATCGTAGCACCATTAGGTGTAAAAACTTGACTTATCCAGTTGCGGCCCACTTTTTGGAGGCAGGCAACTGGATTACGTCTCTGCGTTATATTGGCATCGAACATGTCACCCTCCCTAGGAGAGGGGGTGACCTTGATCATTTATTGTCAAAACGAGAGGCTGCCTGGATCTTTAACTTAAAGGCCCTTGCTCCCTTTGGTCTCAACTTAGACTTTGATCTGAAGCCATTCTTGTGATTATTGTGACTTGTGTAGTCAAATGAATCTATGATCATATGCTATCCATTTGTTGTTTGTATGCTGTTCTTTGTATGCCATTTTATTATTTGATAATTAACCAATGATATTAGGCTACTCTTGGGCATGATTACAGACACCTGTGTCTTTTGACACTATATAAACGAGTCATCCCGCAGTGTTTGTGATTATACCCTGATGAAGACAGCTTGGCTGTCGAAACGTTGGTAATTACATTTTTGCATCTGAGCTCCTAGAGTGGGCGGCTTATTTTTATTTATTTTTATTTATTTTTTTATAAGTTTTCTACTCCGCTAGCCAGCACCTCGCCTAAATAGGTGTGCATTTATTTTTCTTCCAGACAACAAGGGGTCATCATGCCAGGTAGTCCTGAGGCATGATCCTAGGGTTCAAGTCCCCCGAGAGAGACAAAGAAAGAGATAATTAGAGAGAGCATACTTAAATTCACACAGGACACCGGATAAGACAGGAGAAACACTCCAGATATAACAGACTGACCCTAGCCCCCCGACACATAAACTACTTACAAACCATCATCTGCTCATCTATCACTCCAGTGTTAATCTGCTAAATTGTAATTACTTTGCTACTATGTCCTATTTATTGCCTTACCACCTCACGCCATTTGCACACACTGTATAGACTTTCTTTTTTTCCCTATTGTGTTATTGACTGTAGGCTTGTCTGTTCCATGTGTAACTCTGTGTTGTTGTTTGGGTTGCACTGCTTTGCTTTATCTTGGCCGGGTCGCAGTTGTAAATGAGAACTTGTTCTCAACTAGCCTACCTGGTTAAATAAAGGTGTTCTCAACTGGCCTACCTGGTTAAATAAAGGTGTTCTCAACTGGCCTACCTGGTTAAATAAAGGTGTTCTCAACTGGCTTACCTGGTTAAATAAAGGTGTTCTCAACTAGCCTACCTGGTTAAATAAAGGTGTTCTCAACTGGCCTACCTGGTTAAATAAAGGTGTTCTCAACTAGCCTACCTGGTTAAATAAAGGTGTTCTCAACTGGCCTACCTGGTTAAATAAAGGTGTTCTCAACTAGCCTACCTGGTTAAATAAAGGTGTTCTCAACTGGCCTACCTGGTTAAATAAAGGTGTTCTCAACTAGCCTACCTGGTTAAATAAAGGTGTTCTCAACTGGCCTACCTGGTTAAATAAAGGTGTTCTCAACTGGCCTACCTGGTTAAATAAAGGTGTTCTCAACTGGCCTACCTGGTTAAATAAAGGTGTTCTCAACTAGCCTACCTGGTTAAATAAAGGTGTTCTCAACTGGCCTACCTGGTTAAATAAAGGTGTTCTCAACTAGCCTACCTGGTTAAATAAAGGTGTTCTCAACTAGCCTACCTGGTTAAATAAAGGTGTTCTCAACTAGCCTACCTGGTTAAATAAAGGTGTTCTCAACTGGCCTACCTGGTTAAATAAAGGTGTTCTCAACTAGCCTACCTGGTTAAATAAAGGTGTTCTCAACTAGCCTACCTGGTTAAATAAAGGTGTTCTCAACTGGCCTACCTGGTTAAATAAAGGTGTTCTCAACTAGCCTACCTGGTTAAATAAAGGTGTTCTCAACTGGCCTACCTGGTTAAATAAAGGTGAAATAAAAAACTATTTCAAACCAAATATTGTATTATGTTACTGGGTGACTTGAGTCATTTTCTATTAAGGTATCTTTACTTCTACTCAAGTATGACAATTGAGTACATGTTCCGTTTATATTTTCTTCCATATTACTGAATGTCACCTTACCTTGATACTTAAATTGATAATGTCATTAGTGTGGTTCTTCAATAATTATGCATAATACTTATTGGATACGTGTTTGGTGATTATTTTTCCACATCTGATCCAGGAAGGAATTTTGAACGACAGTCAAGTGATGAACAGCTGTGGTGACAGCACATGCAATGGAATAGCCAACGTGCTGGAAAAGAGTTGTTGGCGAGGAATGTCCAGAATATAATATTTTGGTGTCTCATTCGTTACGCCGGTGAAGACCATTGTGCCTGGACCCATGTTGGATCTAATATCCCTAGCAAGTTGACCATATGTCGTCAGCTTGATTTACAGTAGAGTCTCATTAGATTTAACAGAGAAAGCATCAAGGTAATGAGTTCTTGTATTTGTGCCTCAGATTGGACACTGAGTCTTCTGTGTGCAATTGTGTAGGATAGACTATTGCGTAACTCCCAGCTGATCAAATGGTTACCCAGACTATTTGCATTGTTTTACACTGATGCTACTCACTGTTTTATTTTCTATTATCTATGCATAGTCACTTTACCCCTACCTACCTACATGTACATATTACCTCAACTAACCTGTACCCCCGCACATTGACTCCGTACCGGTACCCCCTGTATATAGCCTCATTACTAACCTGTACCCCTGCACATTGACTCCGTACCGGTACCCCCTGTATATAGCCTCATTACTAACCTGTACCCCCGCACATTGACTCCGTACCGGTACCCCCTGTATATAGCCCTGTTATTGTTATTTTATTGTTGCTCTTTTTCTTTTTACTTTACTAAGCAAACTAAATATTTTCTTAACTCTCTTTGTCTTAACTGCATTGTTGGTTAAGGGCTTGTCAGTCAGCATTTCACTGTACGGTCTACACTTGTTGTATTCAGCACATTTTGGATTTTCTTTCAAACCATGTAGTAATGTTTATCCCAATGTCACACATTGGCCCCATTTGATTTCTAGAAAGACAATTGGGATCATTAACATTGCATGGGTGTCCATAATAAAGCATTACTCTGCCTTTTTAACAGCACTATCAACAAGGCAGGTCCTACAGGCCCTAGTTTCTACCTTCTTAACAATACTATCAACAAGGCAGGTCCTACAGGCCCTAGTTTCTACCTTCTTAACAACACTATCAACAAGGCAGGTCCTACAGGCCCTAGTTTCTACCTTAACAACACTATCAACAAGGCAGGTCCTACAGGCCCTAGTTTCTACCTTAACAACACTATCAACAAGGCAGGTCCTACAGGCCCTAGTTTTGTCGCACCTGGACTACTGTTCAGTCGTGTGGTCAGGTAACACAAAAAAGGACTTAAGAAAATTGGTTCAGAACAGGGCAGCACAGCTGGCCCTTGGATGTACACAGAGAGCTAATAATAATATGCATGTCAAACTCTCCTGGCTCAAAGTGGAGGAGAGATTGACTTCATCACTACTTGTATTTATGAGAGGTATTAACATATTGAATGCACCGAGCTGTTTGTTTAAACAACTAGCACACAGCTCAGACACCCATGCATACCCCACAATACATGCCACAAAGGGTCTCTTCACAGTCCCCAAGTCCAGAACTGACTATGGGAGGCACACAGTACTACATAGAGCCATGACTACATGGAACTCTATTCCACAGTACTACATAGAGCCATGACTACATGGAACTCTATTCCACAGTACTACATAGTCATGACTACATGGAACTCTATTCCACAGTACTACATAGAGCCATGACTACATGGAACTCTATTCCACAGTACTACATAGAGCCATGACTACATGGAACTCTATTCCACAGTACTACATAGAGCCATGACTATATGGAAGTCTATTCCACAGTACTACATAGAGCCATGACTACATGGAACTCTATTCCACAGTACTACATAGAGCCATGACTACATGGAACTCTATTCCACATCAGGTAACTGATGCAGCAGGAGAATCAGATAAAAAAAACAGATAAAAATACCCCTTATGGAGCAGCGGGGACTGTGAAGAGACAAACACAGGACAGACACATGCATACACACACACGATAACGTGCACTATACACACACACGATAACGTGCACTATACACACATACACATGGATTTTGTTCTGTAGTGGTGGAGTTGGGGCCTGAGGGCACACAGTGTGTTGTGAAATCAGAACATCTATTTGAATGTTTTTAAAATTGTATGAACTGCCTTAATTTGGCTGGACCCCAGGAAGAGTAGCTGCTGCCTAGGCACCAGCTAATGGAGATCCATAATAAATACAAATGAAGTGGGATGAAGTCCCATGTACTTACCACTGAGAACATGGAGGAGAGGCACACAGTAGAGCTAAAAATGGCATTAACTATTGCTGAGTGGGTGGGGAACAGGGTCATGTCTAGATGGGATGCAGCTTTTATCAAATTGACATGAAAAATGTAATGTTTTGTCTAACCGTTTTTCTAACCTTAACCTAATTCTCCTAACTTGCTACGTTAATTCTCCTAACCTGCTGCCTTAATTCTCATAACCTGCTGCAGATGTTTTCCTAAACCTTCTAGGAAAAGTCAATTTTGACTTGACAAAACCCAGAGGACTGCAGTAAGAGTCATTGTCCAACACAGAGAACTTAATTGCCCCCTAGCAGTCATACTCAATGGGGGCTGAAAACCAACAAAAAAGGGATGTTTAAGTAAATGTTTTCCATTTGTCACATCCTTATTTCTATGATGGCGAACGTCAGACTTCTCTTTCACTGTGGTTGTTAGAATAGGCTACCGTACTGATTTAACACCCTGAAAACAACACTGTTTGCTGTCGTGGCGTTTTGCGTCATTCTGGTTGGTCAGAGTAGAGCAATGTTTTTTATTTTAACGATTCAAATAGAGAAATTATTTAAAATGCCCATCCCTATGACCCATCATCTGTCCGGTATGTTACCTTGTCTCTGGACCCTCAATAACTAATGTGACTTAATATGTCCTGCAGATTCTTCCTCTGATGTTGGGGAAGAGCTTCCCCCTCTGCCTCCCTCTCCGACCTTCACCCCTGTAGAGAAGGAGGAGAAGACTGGTAACCCTGTAGAGAAGGAGAGGAGAGAACCATCATCAGTTCCAGAGACTGGTGAAGCGGTAAAACACCTCGTACTATTCTGCAATGGAATGAAATGAAATGTCAGAATGCACACTTATGATCTGTTGACACCAGGTGCCCCAAGGAGAAGAGATGCACGAGGAGGGGAGAGCAGAGAGCACTTTGCTGGATACTGGTAGGTGATGACTGTTGATAACTGATAGCTAGTGACTGAAATGGCTTGTTACTGGGGCAGTATCTCTGGGCATATGTTAATGTTTCACCTGCCTACCTCTGTATGACATCAGCAAGTTATCTGTAGAAATCATCAACCCTTTTCCTATTTTCCTTGGCTGAGGTAGAGAGCCCATTTAAAAAGCACGCTCCCATCAAGACCTCCAGCCCCAAGAAGCGGCAGGAGGGGGATGAGGACAAGGACAGAACAGCCTCTCCATTGCTCTTGATCTGTGATGATGATGATGATGATGATGATGATGAAGATGACCACGGCCCTGTAAAGCAGCCTATCACTGCCCTGACACCACAGTGCAACGGACAGGCAGCAGACGGGTAAGATGCATCCCAACTCGATACTGATATAGAACGCTTGACAACGAGTTTGTTGTTTTTAGTCTTGTTGTAGATGTGTTATATTGATTCAAATAGGGGGAACATTTGTTTCCTCTACACTTCTCTGATGTTCCCCCCTCTTTTATACCCCCATGGTGTTTTCTCCTCTATACCCCCCTGGGGTTCCCCCTTATTTTATACCCGCCCTGGTGTTCCCCCCTCTTCTATACCCCCATGGTGTTTCCTCTTCTATACCCCCCTGGTGGTCCCCCCTCTTCTATACCCCCCTGGTGGTCCCCCCCTCTTCTATACCCCCCTGGTGGTCCCCCCCTCTTCTATACCCCCCTGGTGTTCCCCCCTCTTCTATACCCCCATGGTGTTTCCTCTTCTATACCCCCCTGGTGGTCCCCCCTCTTCTATACCCCCCCGGTGGTCCCCCTCTTCTATACCCCCCCGGTGGTCCCCCCTCTTCTATACCCCCCCGGTGGTCCCCCCTCTTCTATACCCCCCCGGTGGTCCCCCCTCTTCTATACCCCCCCGGTGGTCCCCCCTCTTCTATACCCCCCCGGTGGTCCCCCCTCTTCTATACCCCCCCGGTGGTCCCCCCTCTTCTATACCCCCCCGGTGGTCCCCCCTCTTCTATACCCCCCCGGTGGTCCCCCCTCTTCTATACCCCCCCGGTGGTCCCCCCTCTTCTATACCCCCCCGGTGGTCCCCCCTCTTCTATACCCCCCCCGGTGGTCCCCCCTCTTCTATACCCCCCCGGTGGTCCCCCCTCTTTTAAACCCCCCTGGTGTTCCCCCTTCTATAACCCCCTGGTGTTCCCCCTTCTTTTATACCCCCCTGGTGTTCCCCCTTCTATAACCCCCTGGTGTTCCCCCTTCTATAACCCCCTGGTGTTCCCCCTTCTTCTATACCCCCCTGGTGTTCCCCCTTCTTTTATACCCCCCTAGTGTTCCCCCTTCTTCTATACCCCCCTGGTGTTCCCCCTTCTTCTATACCCCCCTGGTGTTCCCCCTCCTTCTAAACTCCCCTGGTGTTCCCCCTCCTTCTATACCCCCCTGGTGTTCCCCCTCCTTCTATACCCCCCTGGTGTTCCCCCTCCTTCTATACCCCCCTGGTGTTCCCCCTCCTTCTATACCCCCCTGGTGTTCCCCCTCCTTCTATACTCCCCTGGTGTTCCCCCTTCTTCTATACCCCCCTGGTGTTCCCCCTTCTTCTATACCCCCCTGGTGTTCCCCCTCCTTCTATACTCCCCTGGTGTTCCCCCTCCTTCTATACCCCCCTGGTGTTCCCCCTCCTTCTATACCCCCCTGGTGTTCCCCCTCCTTCTATACCCCCCTGGTGTTCCCCCTCCTTCTATACCCCCCTGGTGTTCCCCCTCCTTCTATACTCCCCTGGTGTTTCCTCTTCTATACCTCCCTGGTGTTCCCCCTTCTATACCTCCCTGGTGTTCCCCCTTCTATACCCCCCTGGTGTTCCCCCTCCTGTTATACCTCCCTGATGTTTCCTTTTCTCCAGGGGATATGATGCAGTGCTGGACTCTCCTCCCTGTCGGTTTTCTGTCGGCAAACAAAAGACGCCATCTCGCAGTATGCCGAAGAAGGAAGAGACACCTTGGTCAGTCTACTGGACTGGTTCAGTATGGTGGCTCTGTAGACTGATCTTAATCCCATCTCCTGGCTTTGTTGGGCCATTTTGTCTCTACCTATTATAGTTCATAATAATCAGATCAGTGCTAACACAGGACAGGAGACCTGGGTTAGGTTAGTTGATGGTTTAGAGCAAACCTTTTGTGTTTTATCTGTGTAGTCCAAGGAAGGTGTTCTAGAATCAGTCTTATTCTGTTCTAGGTGTGTGAACATTTAAATGAAATTGGGATGTTAAATGTTTACAAAACTACTACTAACAGGTCCTGATCCTCATCATAAAGGGAAAATAAAAAGATGAACATACCCAACGCAACAATGTTATAATGTAAGGAGGAGATATATATACATCTTTACAATTATATGCCACAGATACAGTGCCTTGCAAAAGTATTCGGCCCCCTTGAACTTTGCGACCTTTTGCCACATTTCAGGCTTCAAACATAAAGATATAAAACGGTATTCTTTTGTGAAGAATCAACAACAAGTGGGACACAATCATGACGTGGAACGACATTTATTGGATATTTCAAACTTTTGTAACAAATCAAAAACTGAAAAATTGGGCAGCACAGGCCCTCAACAACAGACATCAGACTGCTTCACACTAAAGAACTGTGATATGGGAGTGAGAACCTGATTCCAGAAATGACTGCAATTGATATGCAGCCATTGTCAATGGTAGAGGATGTTATTTTCAATACCCTCATGGCATATCTAGAACCAGACTACAAGATGCCATGATGGCCTTGGTGGAGAAATTGTACAATTATTACTCTGCAAGCTCTCCAACTATTTTTCTTATGAATCATTGCTAGGTAATGTGTTTTTGTCTTATAATATGAAATGACTGTAGACTACCGGTAGCCTACTGAATCTAGGACTGTGGTAGATTGATCTTCATTGTACCTTAGCGGTCATACGCATTAGGACCATATTCTGCATTGTGAATTCATGTGGAATTGTATCACTTGTTCTTATTTTTTTTTAACAGAAACTGAACAAAATGGCAGTTTAAATGTTAAGATAATTTTCAATTTATCACATCCCTATTGTGTTCATTCTCCAGGAAGTTGACTCTGTCCCTGTGCAGCATAGAGACAGAGCCAGAAGAGCCTCCCCAAACAAGCCCGTGTCCAGCAGTAGAACCCAAAGAACAACCAGTACCAGGGAAGAAGAGTCTGGCCCAACCTTCAGAGAAGAAGAGTCTGGCCCAACCTTCAGAGAAGAAGAGTCTGGCCCAACCTTCAGAGAAGAGTCTGGCCCAACCTTCAGAGAAGAAGAGTCTGGCCCAACCTTCAGAGAAGAAGAGCCTGGCCCAGCCCTCAGAGAAGAAGAGTCTGGCCCAGCCCTCAGAGAAGAAGAGTCTGGCCCAGCCCTCAGAGAAGAAGAGTCTGGCCCAGAGAAGAAGAGTCTGGCCCAGCCCTCAGAGAAGAAGAGTCTGGCCCAGCCCTCAGAGAAGAAGAGTCTGGCCCAGCCCTCAGAGAAGAGTCTGGCCCAGCCCTCAGAGAAGAAGAGTCTGGCCCAGCCCTCAGAGAAGAAGAGTCTGGCCCAGCCCTCAGAGAAGAAGAGTCTGGCCCAGCCCTCAGAGAAGAAGAGTCTGGCCCAGCCCTCAGAGAAGAAGAGTCTGGCCCAGCCCTCAGAGAAGAAGAGTCTGGCCCAGCCCTCAGAGAAGAAGAGTCTGGCCCAGCCCTCAGAGAAGAAGAGTCTGGCCCAGCCCTCAGAGAAGAAGAGTCTGGCCCAGCCCTCAGAGAAGAAGAGTCTGGCCCAGCCCTCAGAGAAGAAGAGTCTGGCCCAGCCCTCAGTCTGGCCCAGCCCTCAAGAAGAGTCTGGCCCAGCCCTCAGAGAAGAAGAGTCTGGCCCAGCCCTCAGAGAAGGAGAGTCTGGCCCAGCCCTCAGAGAAGGAGAGTCTGGCCCAGCCCTCAGAGAAGGAGAGTCTGGCCCAGCCCTCAGAGAAGGAGAGTCTGGCCCAGCCCTCAGAGAAGGAGAGTCTGGCCCAGCCCTCAGAGAAGGAGAGTCTGGCCCAGCCCTCAGAGAAGGAGAGTCTGGCCCAGCCCTCAGAGAAGGAGAGTCTGGCCCAGCCCTCAGAGAAGGAGAGTCTGGCCCAGCCCTCAGAGAAGAAGAGTCTGGCCCAGCCCTCAGGGAAGAAGAGTCTGGCCCAGCCCTCAGGGAAGAAGAGTCTGGCCCAGCCCTCAGAGAAGAAGAGTCTGGCCCAACCACCAGAGAAGGAGGCAACACCGGAAAGGAAAGCCACATCCTCCTTCCTCCAGAAGCTGAGAGAGGCTGGTCAGTCCAAGCCTGCCTGGTGAGTCCACATCTATTGTCTTCATTTAACTGAATAAATGGTTAGAACTGCCCTGTGTACAATATCCACAGAAGTAGCCCTCCCTGTTTCTACACCCAAAGGCCCAACATCACGAGACTTCCGGGAACGCTTGCGAAGCATACCAGGCTGGAGTTTGAAATGTTGAACATGTTATTAATATGTCGTGTCTTTGGCATTAAAGTGAAGACTGTTATGTTATCAAATCAATGAGAGAAGTGAAATATTCTTCCATCGTTGTTAATTGTCTCTGAAAAATAAAGGCACAACCTAGATTTGAGCCAATGTCTTAAGTAGTTGAACATGTTACTAATATGTCGTGTCTTTGGCATTAAAGTGAAGACTGTTATGTTATCAAATCAATTCTCTGTAATTATTATTACGTGATTAATATAATCATGTAAATATAATTAACTAGGAAGTCAGGGCACCAAGGAAAATCTTCAGACTACAAAGTTATAATTTTCCGAATTGAACTCTTCTAATTAATGAATTATTCTTTAACTCACGTTAGTCTCATTCCAAACATCATAAATTGTTTATCTGCACAAACCCAGTCTTCACTATGAATCATCCATACATCAAATGTCATAATAATTTATTTATTAACTAAATAATCACATAAATGCATAAGCAAACAAACAGTAGATATGAAGACTAGTAATTCGTATCTAAGATTTGCTCTTATTCTGTAGGGATCGATAGTCTCAGAGTTCAACCATTTCCAGCCGTGTAGCCAATGCTACACGTGGTATGGTTAGGAATTCAACCACCATTACAACCTTAGCTTATACTGAGGTCTTTGTGCCCCCTCGGTGTCCACTTGAGGTACGCGTGGTCTGAAGAGGATTTCCTCAGGAGGGGTTTCAATTCGTAACAGTAGAAAAGGGCTGGTCCATGACGCCATACAATTCTTTCACATTAAAGGTTTAACATCATATTACATAATTTCACAAATAGTTTCATCTTTACTCATTAATTTTATACAATAATTAAATGCAAACCCCATAATTGAGAAATGTACATATTCAGAGATGTAGTCATTCGAGGCCGACCGCTTATGATTTTTGAACACCGATACCGATTATTGGAGGACCAAAAAAAGTCGATACCGATTAATCGGACGATTAAATAAAAATAACAATTATTTGTAATAATGACAATTACAACAATACTGAATGAACACTTATTTTAACTTAATATAATACATAAATAAAATCAATTTAGCCTCAAATAAATAATGAAACTTGTTCAATTTGGTTTAAATAATGCAAAAACAAAGTGTTGGAGAAGAAAGTAAAAGTGTAATATGTACCATGTAGCTAATGTTTCAGTTCCTTGCTCAGAACATGAGAACATATGAAAGCTGGTGGTTCCTTTTAACACGAGTCTTCAATATTCCCAGGTAAGAAGTTTTAGGTTGTAGTTATTATATGAATTATAGGACTATTTCTCTCTATACCATTTGTATTTCATTAACCTTTGACTATTGGATGTTCTTATAGGCACTTTAGTATTGCCAGTGTAACAGTATAGCTTCCGTCCCTCTCCTCGCCACTACCTGGGCTCGAACCAGGAACACAACGACAACAGCCACCCTCGAAGCAGCGTTACCCATGCAGAGCAAGGGGAACACCCACTCCAAGTCTCAGAGCGAGTGACGTTTGAAACGCTATTAGCGCACACCTCGCTAACTAGCTAGCCATTTCACATCGGTTACACCAGCCTAATCTCGGGAGTTGATAGGCTTGAAGTCATAAACAGCTGCTGGCAAACACACTAATGTGCTGTTTGAATGACTGCCTGCTGCTGCCTACCATCGCTCAGTCAGACTGCTCAATGAAATCATAGACTTAATAACACACAGAAATACGAGCCTTAGGACCATTAATATGGTCGAATCCAGAAACTATCATCTCGAAAACAAGACGTTTATTCTTTCAGTGAAATACGGAACCGTTCCGTATTTTATTGTAACGGGTGGCATCCATAAGTCTAAATATTCCTGTTACATTGCACAACCTTCAATGTTATGTCATAATTACGTAAAATTCTGGCAAATTAGGCGGCCCAAAACTGTTGCATAGACACTGACTCTGCGTGCAATGAACGCAAGAGAAGTGACACAATTTCACCTGGTTAATATTGCCTGCTAACCTGGATTTCTTTTAGCTAAATATGCAGGTCTAAAAATATATACTTCTGTGTATTGATTTTAAGAAAGGCATTTATGTTTATGGTTAGGTACACGTTGGAGCAACGATACGCACCGCATCGATTATATGCAACGCAGGACATGCTAGATAAACTAGTAATATCATCAACCATGTGTAGTTAACTAGTGATTATGATTGATTGATTGCTTTTTATAAGATAAGTTTAATGCTAGCTAGCAACTTACCTTACTGCATTACTTACTTACCTTACTGCATTCGCGTAACAGGCAGTCTCCTCGTGGAGTGCAATGAGAGGCAGGTGGTTAGAGCGTTGGACAAGTTAACTGTAAGGTTGCAAGATTGAATCCCCCGAGCTGACAAGGTGAAAATCTGTCATTCTGCCCCTGAGCGAGGCAGTTAACCCACCGTTCCTAGGCCGTCATTGAAAATAAGAATGTGTTCTTAACTGACTTGCCTGGTTAAATAAAGATTAAATAAAGGTGTAAAAAAAACAAAGGGGTCGACCTCTAATCGTCATGTGTGTTTCCTGTCCTCTCTGAAGTCACCAAATGAAACACACTCATCATACCCATCCATTCCAAGGTGGGAAGTGTCCACGGACCCTTCCCACCTTCTCACAAGTTCAGCCCTAGGAAAGGGTTAATGCTGTGTTTCTGCCCTAGGAAAGGGTTAATGCTGTGTTTCTGCCCTAGGAAAGGGTTAATGCTGTGTTTCTGCCCTAGGAAAGGGTTAATGCTGTGTTTCTGCCCTAGGAAAGGGTTAATGCTGTGTTTCTGCCCTAGGAAAGGGTTAATGCTGTGTTTCTGTTTAGCCCTAGGAAAGGGTTAATGCTGTGTTTCTGCCCTAGGAAAGCCCTGGCGTCTCCAGTGAGAGAAGCTCCTCTCACCGACCTGGAGGATGACTTCCTGATCCTGGAGGACGATGGTCCTTCCTGGTTCTCCCTTCGCAGGAAGACTGACCCCAACAGGACCACAGCCACACCTCAACCGCAGCAGAAGGATCAATCATACAGCAGTAATGACGCCTCAGCTGACACACTCACCAAGGCCAGCCAATCAGAGAAGGATACAGCCAAGCTGAGATCAGGAGGGACAGCTGAAGTGAAAACTAAAGAGAAGAATGCTACTGGAGGCTCCTCCCTCATACCTGTCCTCACCAAGTCAGCCAGGAAAAAGAGGGACTCAAGTCCCCAGGGTGATGGGCCTGTCGAGGCAGACCACATAGAACAAGACCCGAAGAAGAAGGTCAACAACCCGTTATCTGAACCAACGACAGCAGGTCACCTGGAACCAGGAGGAGGGGCTAAGCCTAAACCCAGCCAATCGAAAGCCCGCACCAAAACAGAAAAGAAAGTTCCCAGAATATCTAAATTCCAAGCTGGTATCCAAGGTAACAAGGTGAACCCCAAGACGAGCCGAGGACGAGGCCTGCAGTCTGGGAAGACCAGGAGACTGTCAGCTGGAGCTGGGGAGGAGCCCGTCAGCATGGAGGAGGAGAGTGAAGCTGCTTCAGACCAGGATGTTTCACCAGGTAAGATCAGCTAACATCACACATCACAATGGTTTCTTTGACTACAATGTTCATCACAAGTTCAAGTTGTATAATTTGTAGGTATAGGAATACAGTTGAACGCCGGAAGTTTACATACACTTAAGTTGGAGACATTAGAACTTGTTTTTCAACCACAAATTTCTTGTTTACAAACTATGGTTTTGGCAAGTCGGTTAGGACATCTACTTTGTGTATGACACAAGTAATTTTTCCAACAATTGTTTAGACATAATATTTAACTTATAATTCACAGTATCACAATTCCAGTGGGTCAGAAGTTTACATACACTAAGTTGACTGTGCTTTTAAACTGCTTGGAAAATTCCAGAAAATGATGTCGTGGCTTTAGAAGCTTCTGATTCTTCTAATTGAGATCATTTGAGTCAATTGGAGGTGTATTTGTTGATTTATTTCAAGACCAGACTACGGTTTGCAACTGCGCATGGGGACAAAGATCGTACTTTTTGAAGAAATGTCCTCTATACTGATGAAGCAAAAATAGAACTGTTTGGCCATAATGACCATCATAATGTTTGGAGGAAAAAGGGGGAGGCTTGTAAGCCGAAGAACACCATTCCAACCGTGAAGCACTGGGGTGGCAGCATCCTTTTGTGGGGGTGCTTTGCTGCAGGAGGGACTGGTGCACTTCACAAAATAGATGGAATCATGAGGTAGGAAAATTAGGTGGATATATTGAAGCAACATCTCAAGACATCAGTCAGGAAGTTAAAGCTTTGTCCATTTGGAAGACCCATTTGCGACCATGACCCCATGCATACTTCCAAAGTTGTTGCAAAATGGCTTAAGGACAACAAAGTCAAGGCATTAGAGTGGCCATCACAAAGCCCTGACCTCAATCCTATAGAGAATTAGAAAACAAAACTGAAAAAGCGTGTGCGAGCAAGGAGGCCTACAAACCTGACTCAGTTACACCACCTCTGTCAGGAGGCCTACAAACCTGACTCAGTTACACCAGCTCTGTCAGGAGGCCTACAAACCTGACTCAGTTACACCAGCTCTGTCAGGAGGCCTACAAACCTGACTCAGCTACACCAGCTCTGTCAGGAGGCCTACAAACCTGACTCAGTTACACCACCTCTGTCAGGAGGAATGGGCCAAAATTCACCCAACTTATTGTGGGAAGCTTGTGGAAGGCTACCCAAATCGTTTGACCCGAGTTAAACAATTTAAAGGCAATGCTACCAAATAGTAATTGCGTGTATGTAAACTTTAACCACAACTTCTGATTAAAGAAATAAAAGCTGAAATAAATCATTCTCTCTACTATTATTCTGACATTTCACATTATTAAAATAAAGTGGTGATCCTAACTGACCTAAAACAGGGAATTTTTACTAGGATTAAATGTCAGGAATTGTGAAAAACTGAGTTTAACTGTATTTGGCTAAGGTGTATGTAAACTTCCGACTTTGACTGTATGTTTTGCTCTCAACAATAAAAACAACAAAATAAAAATATTCACAAAAAAATCAATGGAAAAATGTAGTGCACATAAAAATCTAGGCTAGATGTTGTCTTTCCTCCACAGTTCTACAGTTGGCACCGACAGGACAGAGACTAGTCAAGGTCCCAGCCAATCGTAAAGCCAAGGAGGTCGGCCCCTCCCCTACAGGTGAGGCTGACTCCTCCCAGGCCGGCCAGCTAACCCAGTCAGCAGGGAAGAGGAAGAGGATCAAGCCTGGTCCCTGGTGGCTCACCAGCCCTTTCAACACACAGGTCACAGAGACAGTCAACACACACACAGCAAACAAGTACAAACACAATAACAAGAAAACAAAAACCAAACCAGCAAGATATTCCTCTGTGGAGTCAGGGCAAGAGGAGGGGACATCAAGACCCTTGTTTAATCAGAACGCAAAGAAGAAACCCTCGTCCAATCAAACCGCAGAAAATAAACCTTTGTCCAATCAGACCACAGAAAATAAACCCTGGTCCAATCAGACTGCAGAGCATAAAGCAGAGAAGCCCAAGAGGGGCAGAACTAAGAAGCAAAAGACGACCAGTAGAGAGGAACCAGCGAGGCCTGAAGGTCAGAGAGAAGAGGAGGAGGCTGAGGCCTCTACGGCAGAGCAGCAGGAGGAGCAACAGGAGCTGGGGGGGCTCAGTCCCATGCCCAGCCCTCTCAGACAGCATACACTCACCCCAAGTAAGGCTTCATACTAACACCACCCTTTTCCTTCAAGTTAATATAGCTCACTCATAAATCAAACTTAGTAAAATACAAAATATGTACTCTGTCATCTCAAACAGCTGTTATTTAAATATGTGGTGATTTTGTGTTCTGCTTGTGTCTCTTCTCAGGTGAGAAGGTGTTTGACTGGATCTATACCCGCCATCCCAAGTGTAAACCCCAGAGTGACATTACCCCCCACTCTGCTACCGTTATCCCCAGCAGGAGTGATGCCTACCCCACTACCGTTACCCCCAGCAGGCAGTGGCGTCAGGCCAGGGAGGCTCCAGAGAAACGCAGCAGGAGGAGGAAAGCTCCAGGGAACTGGTGGGTCACCAACAACCCCCCAGAGAACGCTGACAGCACCTCTTCATTCCCTCAACAATCCCAGCCTTACCCCAAAAAACCTTCACCCCCTCAACCACAGCCGAACCCAAAAACTCGCAAGGTGGAGAGAAGTAAGTTCCTTGGACCCCCTCAGAATGGCAACACAGCCTCCTCAACTCGACCTGGAGGAGTTCAGACACCGCTGAAGAGGAAGGACCTCTCCGCCCCCAAGACGGTCAAGTGCTCTCTGGCCACCATTGGCGCCGTCTTCTCCTCGGGCAGAGGAGCGCTCCCGGTGGCCACGGTCAGAAGCAGCACGTGGCAGACTTTGGGGAGGAAAACGCTATTCCCTAGAGCGCCTGAGGAGCAGTCAGCCCAGAGCCCCAGCATCGGCCTCAGCTCTGGGCCAGCTAATGACCCCTCCCAGGACCCAACCAGTGACAGGAGCTCCAGCCCTGTGGATCTGAGTGCCAGTACTGTCTGCATAGAGCCTGTTGGACAGCTGGGGAAAAAGAAGACCATACACCGAGACTTCTCCCAAAGCAACAACCGACTCTCAGACAACACGTAAGTACACTCCCAAATACTACTTACTTCTGACTGTTGCTTCTCAACACGCTACTTTTGACTGTTGCTTCTCAACACGCTACTTTTGACTGTTGCTTCTCAACACGCTACTTTTGACTGTTGCTTCTCAACACGCTACTTTTGACTGTTGCTTCTCAACACGCTACTTTTGACTGTTGCTTCTCTACATGTTACTTTTGACTGTTGCTTCTTGTCGTGTCTTTGGCTATGCCGGAATAAGTGATATGACATGCTATTCTATAAAATCCTTTCTCCGTAATTAATATTACCTGATTGAGCTAATCATGTAAATGTAATTAACTAGAAAGTCGGGGCACAACGAAATAATGTTTATAGAGCTGTTATCTTCCGAATAAACTCTTAAAGACCTAGTAATATTTTACATCTATAGCAGTCAATATTAATCGTCACCTTACTTCAGTCTCATCTGAAAAAGTTGTAAATTCTTGGTTATCTTCACGAACCCTGGCTAACAAGTTGAATCAGCAATACAGAATTGGGTTTAATTATTTATTTACTAAATACCTAACTAATCACACAGAATTACATATACAATCATATTAATCATACCTTAATTTCTTGACGCTACCCATCCCTTAAGCGGGATAATTGTCAACAGCAACCGCTGAATAGCATAGTGCCTCAGTCAAATAATATTACTAAAAATATTCATATTCATGAGTGCAATATTGCAAAACACAGTTTAGCCTTTTGTTAATCCACCTGTCATCTCAGATATTGAAATTATGCTTTACAGCGAAAGCAATCCAAGCGTTTGTGTAAGTTTATCGATCGCATGACAAAACATTAAGTACACTTAGCATCAGGTAGCTCGGTCACGGAAATCAGAAAAGCAATCAAATTAATTGTTTACCTTTGATCTTCGGATGTTTTCACTCACGAGACTCCCATTTACATAATTAATGTTCCTTTTGTTCCATTAAGATTATTTTTATATCCAAAATACCTGTTTGTTTGGTGCATTATGTTCAGAAATCCACAGGAAAAAGCGGTCACGACAACGCAGACAAATTCCAAATAATATCCGTAATGTCCACAGAAACATGTCAAACGTTTTTTATAATCAATCCTCAACCGCAAATGTCTTTCACAGTAGGAGAGGGAAAAGCAATACCTATCCAAACTCTGTTGCACGAGCAAAACTCATGTGACCACTTGACGCGATGTTATCGTTCTGGCTCATTTTTCAAAATAAAAGCTTGAAACTATGTCTAAAGACTGTTGACACCTTGAGGAAGCGATAGGAAAAGGAATCTGATTGATATCCCTTTAAATGGAGCAATGGGAGGCTATGGAACATGGAGTTTTCAAAATAGAAGCCACTTCCTGGTTTGATTTTTCTCATGGTTTCGCCTGCAATATCAGTTCTGTTATACTCACAGACAATATTTTTGACAGTTTTGGAAACTTTAGAGTGTTTTCTATCCTAATCTGTCAATTAAATGCATATTCTAGTCAATTCATTAAAAAATCCTACAATGTGATTTTCTAGATTTTTTTTCTTCTCATTTTGTCTGTCATAGTTGAAGTGTACCTATGATGAAAATTACAGGCCTCTCTCATCTTTTTAATTGGGAGAACTTGCACAATTGGTGGCTGACTAAATACTTTTTTGCCCCACTGTAAATAAAATAAAAAATCGGCCGATTAATCGGTATAGGCTTTTTTTGGTCCTCCAATAATCGTTATCTGCGTTGAAAAATCATAATCGGTCGACTTGTTAGTTCTAACTGTTGCTTCTCAGCATCTTTTACTTCTGATTGTTGCTTCTAAACACTGTTTTCATTGTATTTTACCTTTATTTAACTATGCAAGTCAGTTAAGAACAAATTCTTATTTTCAATGACGGCTTAGGAACAACTGCCTTGTTCAGGGGCAGAACGATAGATTTTTACCCTGTTCAGCTCGGGGATTCGATATTGCAACCTTTCAGTTACAAGTCCAACACTCTAACCACTAGGCTACCTGCCGCCCCAGGACATCGCTTTGTGCACGGGGGCATTGTCATGGTAAAACAGGAAAGGGCCTTCTCCAAACTGTTGCCACAAAGTTGGAAGCACAGAATCATCTAGAATGTCATTGTACGCTGTAGCGTTAAGATTCACTGGAACTAAGGGGGTTAGCCCGAACTATGAAAAACAGCCCCAGGCCTTTATTCCTCCCCCACCAAACTTTACAGTTTGCACTATGCATTGGGACAGGTAGCGTACTCCTGGCATCCGCCAGATGGTGAAGCGTGATTCATCACTCCAGAGAGCACGTTTCCACTGCTCCAGAGTCCAATTTTATACACTTGTCAGCAACGGGTGTGGCTGAAATAGCCAATTCCACCAACGGGTGTGGCTGAAATAGCCGATTCCACCAACGGGTGTGGCTGAAATAGACAGATCCACCAACTTGAAGGGGTTTCCACATACTGCTGTATGTGTATGTATGTATATATATATATATGTATATATATGGTGTATTTCTGACTGTTGCTTCTCTTCTAAACAACGTTATGAGTGACTGTTGTCCAACATGACACTGTCAGGAGATCCATTCCTTTTTGTCAACAGGATAAAAGGGTTCAAAAGCGGACCGTCTTCCATGATTGAACTGGAGGATTATGAAGAGAATGACGACATCTGTAAGTACGGAGCCTTGAGCCTGTTGTCCTATGGAGCCTATTGTCCTAACCTAGTGTGTCCTATGGAGCCTGTTGTCCTATGGAGCCTATTGTCCTATGGAGCCTATTGTCCTAACCTAGTGTGTCCTATGGAGCCTGTTGTCCTAACCTAGTGTGTCCTATGGAGCCTATTGTCCTAACCTAGTGTGTCCTATGGAGCCTGTTGTCCTATGGAGCCTATTGTCCTATGGAGCCTATTGTCCTAACCTAGTGTGTCCTATGGAGCCTGTTGTCCTAACCTAGTGTGTCCTATGGAGCCTGTTGTCCTAACCTAGTGTGTCCTATGGAGCCTGTTGTCCTAACCTAGTGTGTCCTATGGAGCCTGTTGTCCTAACCTAGTGTGTCCTATGGAGCCTGTTGTCCTAACCTAGTGTGTCCTATGGAGCCTATTGTCCTATGGAGCCTGTTGTCCTATGGAGCCTATTGTCCTATGGAGCCTATTGTCCTAACCTAGTGTGTCCTATTGAGCCTGTTGTCCTAACCTAGTGTGTCCTATGGAGCCTATTGTCCTAACCTAGTGTGTCCTATGGAGCCTATTGTCCTAACCTAGTGTGTCCTATGGAGCCTGTTGTCCTAACCTAGTGTGTCCTATGGTGCATGTTGTCCTAACCTAGTGTGTCCTATGGTGCATGTTGTCCTAACCTAGTGTGTCCTATGGAGCCTGTTGTCCTAACCTAGTGTGTCCTATGGAGCCTGTTGTTCTAACCTAGTGTGTCCTATGGAGCCTGTTGTCCTAACCTAGTGTGTCCTATGGAGCCTATTGTCCTAACCTAGTGTGTCCTATGGAGCCTATTGTCCTAACCTATTGTGTCCTATGGAGCCTGTTGTCCTAACCTAGTGTGTCCTATGGAGCCTATTGTCCTAACCTAGTGTGTCCTATGGAGCCTGTTGTCCTAACCTAGTGTGTCCTATGGTGCCTGTTGTCCTAACCTAGTGTGTCCTATGGTGCCTGTTGTCCTAACCTAGTGTGTCCTATGGAGCCTATTGTCCTAACCTAGTGTGTCCTATGGAGCTTATTGTCCTAACCTAGTGTGTCCTATGGAGCCTATTGTCCTAACCTAGTGTGTCCTATGGAGCCTATTGTCCTAACCTAGTGTGTCCTATGGAGCCTGTTGTACTAACCTAGTGTGTCCTATGATGCATGTTGTCCTAACCTAGTGTGTCCTATGGAGCCTGTTGTCCTAACCTAGTGTGTCCTATGGAGCCTGTTGTCCTAACCTAGTGTGTCCTATGGAGCCTGTTGTCCTAACCTAGTGTGTCCTATGGAGCCTGTTGTCCTAACCTAGTGTTTCCTATGGAGCCTGTTGTCCTAACCTATTGTGTCCTATGGTGCATGTTGTCCTAACCTATTGTGTCCTATGGAGCCTATTGTCCTAACCTAGTGTGTCCTATGGAGCCTATTGTCCTAACCTAGTGTGTCCTATGGAGCCTGTTGTCCTAACCTAGTGTGTCCTATGGAGCCTGTTGTCCTAACCTAGTGTGTCCTATGGAGCCTGTTGTCCTAACCTAGTGTGTCCTATGGAGCCTATTTTCCTAACCTAGTGTGTCCTATGGAGCCTGTTGTCCTAACCTAGTGTGTCCTATGGAGCCTGTTGTCCTAACCTAGTGTGTCCTATGGAGCCTATTGTCCTAACCTAGTGTGTCCTATGGAGCCTGTTGTCCTATGGAGCCTATTGTCCTATGGAGCCTATTGTCCTAACCTAGTGTGTCCTATGGAGCCTGTTGTCCTAACCTAGTGTGTCCTATGGAGCCTGTTGTCCTAACCTAGTGTGTCCTATGATGCATGTTGTCCTAACCTAGTGTGTCCTATGGAGCCTATTGTCCTAACCTAGTGTGTCCTATGGAGCCTGTTGTCCTAACCTAGTGTGTCCTATGGAGCCTATTGTCCTATGGAGCCTATTGTCCTATGGAGCCTATTGTCCTAACCTAGTGTGTCCTATGGAGCCTGTTGTCCTATGGAGCCTATTGTCCTAACCTAGTGTGTCCTATGGAGCCTGTTGTCCTAACCTAGTGTGTCCTATGGATCCTGTTGTCCTAACCTAGTGTGTCCTATGGAGCCTATTGTCCTAACCTAGTGTGTCCTATGGAGCCTGTTGTCCTAACCTAGTGTGTCCTATGGTGCATGTTGTCCTAACCTAGTGTGTCCTATGGTGCATGTTGTCCTAACCTAGTGTGTCTTATGGAGCCTGTTGTCCTAACCTAGTGTGTCCTATGGAGCCTGTTGTCCTAACCTAGTGTGTCCTATGGAGCCTGTTGTCCTAACCTAGTGTGTCCTATGGAGCCTATTGTCCTAACCTAGTGTGTCCTATGGAGCCTATTGTCCTAACCTATTGTGTCCTATGGAGCCTGTTGTCCTAACATAGTGTGTCCTATGGAGCCTGTTGTCCTAACCTAGTGTGTCCTATGGAGCCTGTTGTCCTAACCTAGTGTGTCCTATGGTGCCTGTTGTCCTAACCTAGTGTGTCCTATGGAGCCTGTTGTCCTAACCTAGTGTGTCCTATGGAGCTTATTGTCCTAACCTAGTGTGTCCTATGGAGCCTATTGTCCTAACCTAGTGTGACCTATGGAGCCTATTGTCCTAACCTAGTGTGTCCTATGGAGCCTGTTGTCCTAACCTAGTGTGTCCTATGGAGCCTGTTGTCCTAACCTAGTGTGTCCTATGGAGCCTGTTGTCCTAACCTAGTGTGTCCTATGGAGCCTGTTGTCCTAACCTAGTGTGTCCTATGGAGCCTGTTGTCCTAACCTAGTGTGTCCTATGGAGCCTATTGTCCTAACCTAGTGTGTCCTATGGAGCCTGTTGTCCTATGGAGCCTATTGTCCTATGGAGCCTATTGTCCTAACCTAGTGTGTCCTATGGAGCCTGTTGTCCTAACCTAGTGTGTCCTATGGAGCCTATTGTCCTAACCTAGTGTGTCCTATGGAGCCTGTTGTCCTATGGAGCCTATTGTCCTATGGAGCCTATTGTCCTAACCTAGTGTGTCCTATGGAGCCTGTTGTCCTAACCTAGTGTGTCCTATGGAGCCTGTTGTCCTAACCTAGTGTGTCCTATGGAGCCTGTTGTCCTAACCTAGTGTGTCCTATGGAGCCTGTTGTCCTAACCTAGTGTGTCCTATGGAGCCTGTTGTCCTAACCTAGTGTGTCCTATGGAGCCTATTGTCCTATGGAGCCTGTTGTCCTATGGAGCCTATTGTCCTATGGAGCCTATTGTCCTAACCTAGTGTGTCCTATTGAGCCTGTTGTCCTAACCTAGTGTGTCCTATGGAGCCTATTGTCCTAACCTAGTGTGTCCTATGGAGCCTATTGTCCTAACCTAGTGTGTCCTATGGAGCCTGTTGTCCTAACCTAGTGTGTCCTATGGTGCATGTTGTCCTAACCTAGTGTGTCCTATGGTGCATGTTGTCCTAACCTAGTGTGTCCTATGGAGCCTGTTGTCCTAACCTAGTGTGTCCTATGGAGCCTGTTGTTCTAACCTAGTGTGTCCTATGGAGCCTGTTGTCCTAACCTAGTGTGTCCTATGGAGCCTATTGTCCTAACCTAGTGTGTCCTATGGAGCCTATTGTCCTAACCTATTGTGTCCTATGGAGCCTGTTGTCCTAACCTAGTGTGTCCTATGGAGCCTATTGTCCTAACCTAGTGTGTCCTATGGAGCCTGTTGTCCTAACCTAGTGTGTCCTATGGTGCCTGTTGTCCTAACCTAGTGTGTCCTATGGTGCCTGTTGTCCTAACCTAGTGTGTCCTATGGAGCCTATTGTCCTAACCTAGTGTGTCCTATGGAGCTTATTGTCCTAACCTAGTGTGTCCTATGGAGCCTATTGTCCTAACCTAGTGTGTCCTATGGAGCCTATTGTCCTAACCTAGTGTGTCCTATGGAGCCTGTTGTACTAACCTAGTGTGTCCTATGATGCATGTTGTCCTAACCTAGTGTGTCCTATGGAGCCTGTTGTCCTAACCTAGTGTGTCCTATGGAGCCTGTTGTCCTAACCTAGTGTGTCCTATGGAGCCTGTTGTCCTAACCTAGTGTGTCCTATGGAGCCTGTTGTCCTAACCTAGTGTTTCCTATGGAGCCTGTTGTCCTAACCTATTGTGTCCTATGGTGCATGTTGTCCTAACCTATTGTGTCCTATGGAGCCTATTGTCCTAACCTAGTGTGTCCTATGGAGCCTATTGTCCTAACCTAGTGTGTCCTATGGAGCCTGTTGTCCTAACCTAGTGTGTCCTATGGAGCCTGTTGTCCTAACCTAGTGTGTCCTATGGAGCCTGTTGTCCTAACCTAGTGTGTCCTATGGAGCCTATTTTCCTAACCTAGTGTGTCCTATGGAGCCTGTTGTCCTAACCTAGTGTGTCCTATGGAGCCTGTTGTCCTAACCTAGTGTGTCCTATGGAGCCTATTGTCCTAACCTAGTGTGTCCTATGGAGCCTGTTGTCCTATGGAGCCTATTGTCCTATGGAGCCTATTGTCCTAACCTAGTGTGTCCTATGGAGCCTGTTGTCCTAACCTAGTGTGTCCTATGGAGCCTGTTGTCCTAACCTAGTGTGTCCTATGATGCATGTTGTCCTAACCTAGTGTGTCCTATGGAGCCTATTGTCCTAACCTAGTGTGTCCTATGGAGCCTGTTGTCCTAACCTAGTGTGTCCTATGGAGCCTATTGTCCTATGGAGCCTATTGTCCTAACCTAGTGTGTCCTATGGAGCCTGTTGTCCTATGGAGCCTATTGTCCTAACCTAGTGTGTCCTATGGAGCCTGTTGTCCTAACCTAGTGTGTCCTATGGATCCTGTTGTCCTAACCTAGTGTGTCCTATGGAGCCTATTGTCCTAACCTAGTGTGTCCTATGGAGCCTGTTGTCCTAACCTAGTGTGTCCTATGGTGCATGTTGTCCTAACCTAGTGTGTCCTATGGTGCATGTTGTCCTAACCTAGTGTGTCTTATGGAGCCTGTTGTCCTAACCTAGTGTGTCCTATGGAGCCTGTTGTCCTAACCTAGTGTGTCCTATGGAGCCTGTTGTCCTAACCTAGTGTGTCCTATGGAGCCTATTGTCCTAACCTAGTGTGTCCTATGGAGCCTATTGTCCTAACCTAGTGTGACCTATGGAGCCTATTGTCCTAACCTAGTGTGTCCTATGGAGCCTGTTGTCCTATGGAGCCTATTGTCCTAACCTAGTGTGTCCTATGGAGCCTGTTGTCCTAACCTAGTGTGTCCTATGGATCCTGTTGTCCTAACCTAGTGTGTCCTATGGAGCCTATTGTCCTAACCTAGTGTGTCCTATGGAGCCTGTTGTCCTAACCTAGTGTGTCCTATGGTGCATGTTGTCCTAACCTAGTGTGTCCTATGGTGCATGTTGTCCTAACCTAGTGTGTCTTATGGAGCCTGTTGTCCTAACCTAGTGTGTCCTATGGAGCCTGTTGTCCTAACCTAGTGTGTCCTATGGAGCCTGTTGTCCTAACCTAGTGTGTCCTATGGAGCCTATTGTCCTAACCTAGTGTGTCCTATGGAGCCTATTGTCCTAACCTATTGTGTCCTATGGAGCCCGTTGTCCTAACATAGTGTGTCCTATGGAGCCTGTTGTCCTAACCTAGTGTGTCCTATGGAGCCTGTTGTCCTAACCTAGTGTGTCCTATGGTGCCTGTTGTCCTAACCTAGTGTGTCCTATGGAGCCTATTGTCCTAACCTAGTGTGTCCTATGGAGCTTATTGTCCTAACCTAGTGTGTCCTATGGAGCCTATTGTCCTAACCTAGTGTGTCCTATGGAGCCTATTGTCCTAACCTAGTGTGTCCTATGGAGCCTGTTGTCCTAACCTAGTGTGTCCTATGGAGCCTGTTGTCCTAACCTAGTGTGTCCTATGGAGCCTGTTGTCCTAACCTAGTGTGTCCTATGGAGCCTGTTGTCCTAACCTAGTGTGTCCTATGGAGCCTGTTGTCCTAACCTAGTGTGTCCTATGGAGCCTGTTGTCCTAACCTAGTGTGTCCTATGGAGCCTGTTGTCCTAACCTAGTGTGTCCTATGGAGCCTATTGTTCTAACCTCTAGTGTGTCCTATGGTGCCTGTATTGCTTCTGTTTTACTGATTCCTGTTTGTTTGCTTGGACTTTTCCAATGTATTGTTTTAATTTAAAGTGTGTTGGGATTTTATCTGCACTTTAAGTGAAGTTTGATATGAGACATTTAAAGTACAGAGCCTTCAGGACGTATTCCTACCCTTTTGACTTATTTTGTTGTGTTACAGCCTGAGTTCAGAATGGATCCAAATAAAGTCACCCATCTACACACAGTACTCCTTAATGACAAAGTGAAAATATGTTTTCCAAACGTTTGCTAATTTATTGAAAATGTAATGCAGAAATATATAATTTACCTATGTATTCCCCCCCCCCTCTTGAGTCAATACTTTCTATAAGCACTTTTGGCAAATATTACAGCAGTCTTTCTGAGTATGCTGCTAAAAGCTTGCACACCAGGATTGTGCAACATTTTCCCATTTTTCTTTTCAAAATTCTTGAAGCTCTGTCAAATTGGTTGTTGATCTTTGCTAGACAACCATTTTCAGGTCTTGCCATAGATTTTCAAGTAGATTTAAGTCAATACTATAACTCGGCCACTCAGAAACATTCACTGTCTTCTTGGTAAGTAACTCCAGTGCAGATTTGGCCTTATTGTTCTGCTGAAAGGTGAATTCACCTCTGTGTCTGGTGGAAGGCAGACTGAACCAGGATTTCCTATAGGTTTTTGCCTGTGCTTTGTGCTACTCTGTTTATCCTGAAAAACTCCCTAGTCCTTAACGATTACAAGCATACCCATAACATGATGCAGCCACCACTATGCTTGAACATATGGAGTTTGGTACTCTGTAATGTGTTGTGTTGGATTTGCCCCAAACATAACACTTTGTATTCAGGACAAAATGTAAATTGCTTTACCAGATCTTTTGCAGTTTTGCTTTAGTGCCTCGTTGCAAACAGGATGCATGTTCTGGAATATTTGTTATTCTGTACAGGCTTCCTTCATTTCACTATGTCAATTAGGTTAGTATTGTGGAGTTACTACAATGTTGTCGATTCATCCTGTTTTCTCCTATCACAGCCATTCAACCCTAACGTCACCATTGGCCTCGTGGTTATGTGTAGGGTATAGAGATGAGGCAGTCGTTCAATACTATTACGTCACACAGTCAGTCCATGCAATTTATGTGACTCATTTAGCGAGTTGTTACTCCTGAACTTATTTAGTCTTGCCATAACAAAGGGGTTGAATTCTTATTGAATCAAGACATTTCAGCTTTTCATTTTTCATTTATTTGTAAAATGTTCTAAAAACATAGTTCCAATTTGACATTATGGGCTATTGTGTGTAGGCCAGTGACACACAAAACATCTCTATTTAATTCATTTTAAATTCAGGATGTAACAACAAAATGTGGACAAAGTCAAGGGGTGTGAATACTTTCTGAAGGCACTGATGTGTTGGACAGACCTGTTTCCAGGATGACTGCAGAGCCAACCCAGGAACTTATCTTATTATTCCACTGACCTCTAACCCTACCCTCTTCATGACAGGTGTCCAGTCGTTCAGAGTGACGCCCCATCCGTCTGTCCATCAGTCTGTCCCTCCTGGCATCGTGCTGTCGGACCCTGAGGCTGTGACTGAGCTTTGTGCTCCTCCTCTCAGAGCCATCACACTGCAGCTGGAGGACAAGGCCAACCTCACAGACTGGATGGCTTTGCTCTGGCCTGCCACTGGGAAACGTACGTACACACAGACAGAGATGGGGCAATAGGTCAACAATAGTGTGATGTTGTCCTGTGTTGTGTTATCAGAGGGAGGCCAGATCAGCCCAGATCATTTCCAGTGGTTCTCGTATCGAGACAGAGCTCTTGGTTACAAGATGGACCTGCTGGCTGAAACCTTCTCCAATGGAAAGATCTTGCTGGGCTCCTACATGAAGAAACCTCTGCTGGTGGACCACAGCGCCACCACTGTGAGTAACCCTGACCTCTAACCCCTAACCCTCTACTGGTCGACAACAGCCCTAGCACTGTGAGTAACCTTTAACCCCTGATCCCTAAAACCATCAGGGATGCAAAATTGTCGCTTTTCTGCGATATTCGCCATTTTATTTCTAAATAGGCCATCCACGTGAATCGTGTAGATCCGAAGAATGAACGATTTGAGCTTGGAAGGGGGTTGTGGTCTGTTCTCTGTTTCTCACATCGAAATCATTGACTGAGCACAGAATACACCCCTACGCGTTCTACAAAGACAATATCAGAGTTCAGTGTGATGTCAGATACACTACATTACCAACAGCCCTGATGTTTGGCGATTAGGCCAGGCTCGCAGTCAGTGTTCCAAATCAATATCAATGGGGTTGAGGTCAGGGTTCTGTGCAGGCCAATCAAGTTCTTCTACACCGATCTCAACAAACCATTATTTCTGTATGGACCTCGCTTTGTGCACAGGGGCATTGTCATGCTGAAACAGGAAAGGGCATTCCCCAAACTGTTGCCACAAAGGTCGAAGCACAGAATCATCTAAAATCTGTGCTTTGACCTTTGTGGCAACAGTTTGGGGAAGGCCCTTTCCTGTTTCAGCATGACAATGCCCCTGTGTATGCCGTATCGTCAAGATTTCCCTTCACAGGAACTAAGGGGCCCGAACCATGAAAAACAACCCCAGACCATTATTCCTCCTCCACCAAACATGTTTAAATGTCTTACTCACGTCGGCCACAGAGGAGAGCCCACAGTCCTTGGTAGCAGGCCATTTCCGTGGCACTGTGTTATCCTCAAAGTGTGCAAAGAAGATGTTTAGCTTGTCTGGAAGCAAGATGTCGGTGTCCACGACAAGGATAGTTTTCTTTTTTGAAGTCCGTCATTGTCTGCCACATACGTCTCGTGTCTGAGCCGTTCAAATGCGACTCCACTTTGTCTCTATACTGACGGTTTGTCTGTTTGATTGCCTTATGGAGGGAATAACTACACTGTTGGTATTCAGCCATATTCCCAGTCACCTGGCCACGGTTAAATGCGGTATTTTGCGCTTTCAGTTTTGCGCGAATGCTGCCATCTATCCACGGTTTGTGGTTAGGGTAGGTTTTAAGGGTCGGGTCGGCTTCTGGAATCAGTTCAATTGCCCTTGGGGGTGCAAACAAAGGATCTGCTTCGCGAAAGTCGTGTTCCTGGTCGTAATGGTTCTAGTGCTGATGAGTTACCGCCGCTCTGATATCCAATAGTTCTTCCCGGTTGTATGTAATAATTCTGGGCTAACATTCTAAGAACATTTGTAAGAAATAATACATTCTATTATTCCTGCTCGAGATGTTTGTCATTATTAGTGGATGTGCATTGTTCTAGTTACATTTGTAACAATTTAATTTTGAAAGACAGAATAGTGATTATAGCAAAAAAGAGGTTTTGATAAAATGGTGTAATTATTAGTGGGTCTTATGGTTGTGGAAGGCTTATATTTAGCCGAGGTATAATTTTACATACAGTCTTTAGACCTTCTAATTGTGCAACAAAGCTTATTCAGAGAGAACTTTAAGAAAAATCTAGATTTATATTGTGAATCACATTTCACTCCTTAAAAAAAAAAATCTAGATGAAAATCTAACCGACCCTTATTAACCGGTCAACAAATGTATTTATTTTACATTTTTACTAACAGTAAAATGATTTTCCTAACAGTATGCATGCATACAAGGAATGTAAATGTTTCACTAAGAGATTAATGTAGACAGGCTGGCTATTGTTGCATATGTCTTCCAGTCGAAAGGCCTATTATTCAACAACTCCTGTAATGAAGCAGCTGACACAACCTCATTTTTTTAAACATTTGCCAAAATGCAATTTGTGGGAAAACACTGTTCTTAACAGCGTACCTAATGGTGTGACAGAGATGAAAATCTCAGTTAGAACCGTAGAATGCAATGGCAACAAATAGTCACAGTGGATGAAACATCTCCTATACACATCCTGGTAAACTCACTCACCGACTCGTATTCGTCAATGTTATTCTTGGAAGCTACCCGGAACATATCCCAGTCCGCGTGAGAAAAAACAATCATGAAGCAGGGATTCTGTTTGGTCAGACCAGCATTGAATAGTTCTTAGCACGGGGTTTCTAATATGACTAGGATTGGGTCTTTGGCTTCTAGACAACACTTTTTTTTATATATATATGAAAACCAATAGAACAGGAGTGAAATGCTGTTAATGGCACGAGGAAGCCTTTATAAAATAATTGCCATGTTTCTCTGGATGGATTTTGGCTAGGCTACTTTGAAGCAAGGTAAAAACATGCCTCATTATTTGAAGTAATGTACAACGGTCAGGTTTCAAACATGTATACTTTTTTTTTTTCAAGTCAAGGCTTGGCTTTTTCAGGAGAGGCTTTATTACTGCCACTTTTAGTTAGCTTGGCGCACATCCGGAGGATAGTGAGCCAATTATGATGTTCAACACAGGAGGGCCAAGCACAGGAAGTAGCTCTTTCATTAGTTTAGTTGGAATAGGGTCCAGTTGGCAGTTCTGTCCTGGCAGTTCTGTGCAGACTCGTGACAACAAAGTTTTGCAGAAATACGCATATTAAAAGAGAGTCCATAAGCTGTTTTCTAATCATCATGATCAAATTACTGCTAGGCCATCCTCCCTTGGGGAATGCTGCTTTTTAGTCAGCTTTGCGACAGTATCAAAATACATTTTGGATTGTTTTTATTCTGCTCAATAAGACTGGAAAAGAAGGATGACCGAACCGCTTTTTACCAGCTAGTTGGAATACCTCCAGGTTGGTGGAGCGTCAGTTCCTAAACATTTTCTGGAGGCTTTAGGGCTCGGGTATTATCTCTATTATACAAGGGTATCAATTTGTTCAGGTGTATAACCTCCTAACCAGCTGTGTGTTGTTGTTGTTCCAGGTGTATAACCTCCTAACCAGCTGTATTTTGTTGTTGTTCCAGGTGTATAACCTCCTAACCAGCTGTGTGTTGTTGTTGTTCCAGGTGTATAACCTCCTAACCAGCTCAGTAACTGTGAAGATCAATGGCAAAGAGAACCATTATAACCCAGGACAGACCTTCATGGTCCCATGTGGTGAGTTTTAACCCAGGACAGACCATGTCTTCTGACCCCCTCCCTGTGTAGTCCAACAGGCCATGTCTTCGGACCCTCTCCCTGTGTTGTCCAACAGGCCATGTCTTCTGACCCCCTCCCTGTGTTGTCCAACAGGCCATGTCTTCTGACCCCCTCCCTGTGTTGTCCAACAGGCCATGTCTTCTGACCCTCTCCCTGTGTTGTCCAACAGGCCATGTCTTCTGACCCTCTCCCTGTGTTGTCCAACAGGCCATGTCTTCTGACCATCTCCCTGTGTTGTCCAACAGACCATGTCTTCTGACCCCCTCCCTGTGTTGTCCAACAGGCCATGTCTTCTGACCCCCTCCCTGTGTTGTCCAACAGGCCATGTCTTCTGACCCCCTCCCTGTGTTGTCCAACAGGCCATGTCTTCTGACCCCCTCCCTGTGTTGTCCAACAGGCCATGTCTTCTGACCATCTCCCTGTGTTGTCCAACAGACCATGTCTTCGGACCCTCTCCCTGTGTTGTCCAACAGGCCATGTCTTCTGACCCCCTCCCTGTGTTGTCCAACAGGCCATGTCTTCTGACCCCCTCCCTGTGTTGTCCAACAGGCCATGTCTTCTGACCATCTCCCTGTGTTGTCCAACAGACCATGTCTTCGGACCCTCTCCCTGTGTTGTCCAACAGGCCATGTCTTCTGACCCTCTCCCTGTGTTGTCCAACAGGCCATGTCTTCTGACCCCCTCCCTGTGTTGTCCAACAGGCCATGTCTTCTGACCCTCTCCCTGTGTTGTCCAACAGGCCATGCCTACAGCCTCCACAATCTGACCCAGGAACCTGCTGCTCTACACTTCACCAGGATGCTGGCAGAGAGCTCAGAGTGAGGCCTGGAGACCACAGCCAGGGGCTCAGTAAAGTACAATAGTGACAGGTCAGAGTAGTGAAGGATCCTTACAGACGACCACCAGGTACCTCAACTTATGAGTGACATTCACCCACCTCATTGACATTCCCAAGGACTTAACAGGAAATGACCAGCCAGTGATTTAAATGGAAAAGTTAGAAAGATTAAAAGTGTACAGAGGGCTCTGCTGTAAGTGCTTGTTATTGTCTTATTGTCACAGTAACATTTGTAAATAGCAATACTTTTGTTTCTATGGTTTCTTGTGCCCCCCCTACTGTGTATATTTAATGTGACCAATGAAATAACTTGTAAAGGCTTCTGGGTATTTTTATTGGAATATTAATCTTCTGTCAACTGTTGCAAACACATGGTATGTAAAAATAAAAAGTAATTCAGCCCTGGCTGTGTTAGCTTTATTCTACTAAACTCAGCAAAAAAAGAAACATCTCTTTTTCAGGACCCTGTCTTTGAACTGAAAGAGAGGCTCCCTCAGAACAATTAACACTAATTAAGCAATTACCTAGTCAAACCTACATTTTCCATTTAACTAAACAAACATACGAAAGTATATACATTGCAACATGTTAATGAAACAATATCACAACATAACATTTGCAAAATTACATCACTACTGACAGTGTCTTTCAATATGTACATTTACATTAATGAGCCATTTGGGACAGGCACTACAAAGTCAGCCCAATTCCCTTTGCTCGGGTCCTTATGCATCATACCCGGAAGCTACAGAGATGGAGAGAGAGAGGAACAGAACAAACAAACAACGCGCTCATCCATAACATCGATAAGTAAAATACATATTATTTGTATTATATATGAACATTGACATAAGTGTGAAATGTATGTACTAAAACAGAGAAGTTAACTTGTGTGTCGACCCACATTGTTATCTTATAACGGAGCAGGGAGGAGTGATGAATGTGTGCGTGCGTTAAAGAACCAAATGCTGCCCGCGGCCAGTGACGGACTTCTACGTCACAGAGGCCGTTTGGATGTACTGCCAAGTTCTCTAAATTGATGTTGGAGGCGGCTTATTGTAGAGAAATGAACATTAAATTCTCTGGCAACAACTCTGGTGGACATTCCTACAGTCAGCATGCCAATTGCACACTCCCTCAACTTGAGACATCTGTGGCATTGTGTTGTGTGACAAAACTGTACATTTTAGAGTGGCCTTTTATTGTCCCCAGCACAAGGTGCACCTGTGTAATGATCATACTGTTTATTAAGATTCTTGATATGCCACACATGTCAAGTGGATGGATTATCTTGGAAAAGGAGAAATGCTCACTAACATGGATGTGAACAAATTTGTGCACAAAATTTGAGAGAAGTAAGATTGCAAACAATGTAAAGTATGTAAGGGTAGGTGTAATCTAGAGCCAAACGTGTTGATTTTTTGCAGAGGGTCCCTGGTTCGCGCCCGGTCGTGGCGAGGGGACGGACTAAAGTTATACTGTTATACTGTTTGTAGCAAGTTTTAAGTTCCTCGGCATACACATCACAGACAAACTGAATTGGTCCACTCACACAGACAGCATCGTGAAGAAGGCGCAGCAGCGCCTCTTCAACCTCAGGAGGCTGAAGAAATTCGGCTTGTCACCAAAAGCACTCACAAACTTCTACAGATGCACAATCGAGAGCATCCTGGCGGGCTGTATCACCGCCTGGTATGGCAACTGCACCGCCCTCAACCGTAAGGCTCTCCAGAGGGTAGTGAGGTCTGCACAACGCATCACCGGGGGCAAACTACCTGCCCTCCAGGACACCTATACCACCCGATGTCACAGGAAGGCCATAAAGATCATCAAGGACATCAACCACCCGAGCCACTGCCTGTTCACCCCGCTATCATCCAGAAGGCGAGGTCAGTACAGGTGCATCAAAGCTGGGACCGAGAGACTGAAAAACAGCTTCTATCTCAAGGCCATCAGACTGTTAAACAGCCACCACTAACACTGAGTGGCTGCTGCCAACACACTGACACTGACTCAACTCCAGCCACTTTAATAATGGGAATTGATGGGAAATGATGTAAATATATCACTAGCCACTTTAAACAATGCTACCTTATATAAATGTTACTTACCCTACATTATTCATCTCATATGCATACGTATATACTGTACTCTATATCATCGACGGTATCCTTATGTAATACATGTATCACTAGCCACTTTATACTATACTATGCCACTTTGTTTACATACTCATCTCATTTGTACATACTGTACCCGATACCATCTACTGTATCTTGCCTATGCTGCTCTGTACCATCACTCATTCATATATCCTTATGTACATATTCTTTATCCCCTTACACTGTGTACAAGACAGTAGTTTTGGAATTGTTAGTTAGATTACTTGTTATTACTGCATTGTCGGAACTAGAAGCACAAGCATTTCGCTACACTCGCATTAACATCTGCTAACCATGTGTATGTGACAAATAAAATTTGATTTGATTTGATTTACATATGTCCCTAATGTCTCTTGCTGCGTGAGTTCCTTACTGAACCTCCCATACTGTCCCATGTTGTTGCTATACAGCATCCAGACATATCTACACTGCTCAAAAAAATAAAGGGAACACTTAAACAACACAATGTAACTCCAAGTCGATCACACTTCTGTGAAATCAAACTGTCCACTTTGGAAGCAACACTGATTGACAATCAATTTCACATGCTGTTGTGCAAATGGAATAGACAACAGGTGGAAATTATAGGCATTTAGCAAGACACCTCCAATAAAGGAGTGGTTCTGCAGGTGGCAACCACAGACCACTTCTCAGTTCCTATGCTTCCTGGCTGATGTTTTGGTCACTTTTGAATGCTGGCGGTGCTTTCACTCTAGTGGTAGCATGAGACGGAGTCTACAACCCACACAAGTGGCTCAGGTAGTGCAGCTCATCCAGGATGGCACATCAATGCGAGCTGTGGCAAGAAGGTTTGCTGTGTCTGTCAGCGTAGTGTCCAGAGCATGTAGGTGCTACCAGGAGACAGGCCAGTACATCAGGAGATGTGGAGGAGGCCGTAGGAGGGCAACAACCCAGCAGCAGGACCGCTACCTCCGCCTTTGTGCAAGGGGGAGCAGGAGGAGCACTGCCAGAGCCCTGCAAAGTGACCTCCAGCAGGCCACAAATGTGCATGTGTCTGCTCAAATGGTCAGAAACAGACTCCATGAGGGTGGAATGAGGGTCCGACGTCCACAGGTGGGGGTTGTGCTTACAGCACAACACCGTGCAGGACGTTTGGCATTTGCCAGAGAACACCAAGATTGGCGAATTTGCCACTGGTGCCCTGTGCACTTCACAGATGAAAGCAGGTTCACACTGAGCACGTGACAGACGTGACAGAGTCTGGAGACGCCATGGAGAACGTTCTGCTGCCTGCAACATCCTCCAGCATGACCGGTTTGGCGGTGGGTCAGTCATGGTGTGGGGTGGCATTTCTTTGGGGGGCCGCACAGCCCTCCATGTGCTCGCCAGAGGTAGCCTGACTGCCATTAGGTACTGAGATGAGATCCTCAGACACCTTGTGAGACCATATGCTGGTGCGGTTGGCCCTGGGTTCCTCCTAATGCAAGACAATGCTAGACCTCATGTGGCTGGAGTGTGTCAGCAGTTCCTGCAAGATGATTCTATGGACTGGCCCGCCCGTTCCCCGGACCTGAATCCAATTGAGCACATCTGGGGCATCATGTCTCGCTCCATCCACCAACGCCACGTTGCACCACAGACTGTCCAGGAGTTGGCGGATGCTTTAGTCCAGGTCTGGGAGGAGATCCCTCAGGAGACCATCCGCCACCTCATCAGGAGCATGCCCAGGCGTTGTAGGGAGGTCATACAGGCACGTGGAGGCCACACACACTACTGAGCCTCATTTTGACTTGTTTTAAGGACATTACATCAAAGTTGGATCAGCCTGTAGTGTGGTTCTCCAAATCCAGACCTCCATGGTTTGATACATTTGATTTCCATTGATAATTTTTGTGTGATTTTGTTGTCAGCACATTCAACTATGTAAAGAAAAAAGTATTTCATTAGAATATTTCATTAATTTAGATCTAGGATGTGTTATTTTAGTGTTCCCTTTATTTTTTTGAGCAGTGTATTTATAAACCAGCCATATCCAGATGCTGAATTATTCAGACGTAAAGCAGACTTTTCTCTTTTAGGATTGTCTCTCTGGGGACAACGTAGAGCACTTTGCTCTCCATTCTGCAGCCCTTTACTGTATGTGAGAGGAAAAAGTATAGAAACAGCTATGCTACTGTAACAGTATAACTTTAGTCCGTCCCCTCGCCCATACCCGGGCTTGAACCAGGGACCCTCTGCACACATCAACAACAGTCACCCACGAAGCATCGTTACCCATCGCTCCACAAAAGCCGCGGCCCTTGCAGAGCAAGGGGAACCACTACCTCAAGGTCTCAAAGCGAGTGACGTCACCGATTGAAACGCTATTAGCGCGCACCACTGCTAACTAGCTAGCCATTTCACATCGGTTACACTACAAATAAACCCAGATGTATTTTCCACTCGAGGAAGTTATTTATTGTATATTACATATCACAAACACTTGTCTCATTGGTTGTCAATATTACAGAAATTTCAGCTAGATACACATCAACCAGCTGTTTCTGACATAATATTTGTGATCTGTAATTTAAGGCCATGTGGCAAACAATAGCGTTAGCACTGGGGATGGAGGTGTGATCATGCGGGGCAGATGAGATGTAGTCATTGTTCGTGTGAGTCTGTAAATTGTTGTTTGTATGTATATGTTTGTATCTGGAGTGAAAATATATAAATAAAATAAATACACACGTCTCCTTTTCAGCACCAATTTATGGATTAAAAAATATTCTGATCTTGTATATTATTTAGGGTTAGGAAAGTATTTCTGAATATCCAAAAACAGATTTGGAGAGCCTTTACACCTGAAATATACACTACCGTTCAAAAGTTTGGGGTCAATTAGAAATGTCCTCGTTTTTGAAAGAAAAGCACATGTTTTGTCATTTAAAAGAACATCAAATTCATCAGAAATACAGTGTAGACATTGTTAATGTTATAAATGACTATTGTAGCTGGAAACGGCTGATTTATGGAATATCTACATAGGCGTACAGAGGCCCATTATTAGCAACCATCACTCCTGTGTTCCAATGGCACGTTGTGTTAGCTAATCCAAGTTTATCATTTTAAATGGCTAATTGATCATTAGAAAACCCTTTTGCAATTATGTTAGCACAGCTGAAAACTGTTGTCCTGATTAAAGAAGCAATAAAACTGGCCTTCTTTAGACTAGTAGAGTATCTGGAGCATCAGCCACATCATTTGCGGATCATTTGTGGATTCGATTGCAGGTTCAAAATGGCCAGAAACAGACCTTTCTTCTGAAACTCATCAGTCTATTCTTGTTCTGTGAAATGAAGGCTATTCCATGTGAGAAATTGCCAAGAAACTGAAGATCTCATACAATGCTGTGTACTACTCCCTTCACAGAACAGCGCACACTGGCCCTAACCAGAATAGAAAAAGGAATGGGAGGCCCTGGTGCACAACTGAGCAAGAGGACAATTACATTACAGTGTCTAGTTTGAGAAACAGACACCTCAGACACCTTTTATTTTGATTGGCTTGTCTGAGATATCGCTTTTTCTCTACCATTACTACTGTAGTCACTACTGTAACTATAACCAGTCACTACCATTACAACTGTAGACACTACCACTACTATAACCAGTCACTACCACTACTATAACCAGTCACTACCATTACAACTGTAGACACTACCACTACTATAACCAGTCACTACCACTACTATAACTATAACCAGTCACCACCATTACAACTGTAGAGACTACCACTACTATAACCAGTCACTACCACTACTATAACTATAACCAGTCACGACCATTACTACTGTAGACACTACCACTACTATAACTATAACCAGTCACTACCACTACTATAACAAGTCAATACCATTACTATAACCAGTCACTACCACTACTATAACCAGTCAATACCATTACTATAACTATAACCAGTCACTACCACTACTATAACCAGTCAATACCATTACTACTGAGACACTACCACTACTATAACCAGTCAATACCATTACTACTGAGACACTACCACTACTATAACCAGTCACTACCATTACTACTGTAGTCACTACCACTACTATAACTATAACCAGTCGATACCATTACTACTGAGACACTACCACTACTATAACCAGTCACTACCACTACTATAACCAGTCACTACCATTACTACTGTAGTCACTACCACTACTATAACTATAACCAGTCACTACCACTACTATAACTATAACCAGTCACTACCATTACTACTGTAGACACTACCACTACTATAACCAGTCACTACCATTACTATAACCAGTCATTACCACTACTATAACTATAACCAGTCACTACCATTACTACTGTAGTCACTACCACTACTATAACTATAACCAGTCATTACCATTACTATAACTATAACCAGTCAATACCATTACTACTGTAGTCACTACCACTACTATAACTATAACCAGTCACTACCATTACTATAACTATAACCAGTCACTACCATTACTATAACTATAACCAGTCACTATCATTACTAGTTTAGACACTACCACTACTATAACTATAACCAGTCACTACCATTACTACTGTAGACACTACCACTACTATAACTATAACCAGTCACTACCACTACTATAACTATAACCAGTCACTACCATTACTAGTTTAGACACTACCACTACTATAACTATAACCAGTCACTACCATTACTACTGAATGTCAGGCCTGCTCCCGCTCCCCCTGTCTGGCACTTGAGGGCGCCAGGCAGCCCATCATTACACACACCTTTCACCATCGTTATGCGCATCAGCACTTCATGGGACTCACCTGGACTCTACTAACTTGATTGCCTACCCAATATCTGTTTCTTGCTCAGTTTATTCCCCGTGTTTGAATTCATGTTTTGTTCCCCTTGTCCAGATGCTGTCCTTGTTTTGTTTCATGTCCGTTATTGATTAAATATTCACTCCCTGTACTTGCTTCTCGTCTCTCAGCGTCTGTCCTTACACTGAAGACACTACCACTACTATAACTCTGGCCTGTGTTTATCGGTGTTAAATTAAGGGGAGGAACATTTACATCAGGTCCTCAAATCTCTACGATCAATGTAGGACAGGGATGAAGCGCAGCTTTGAGTCTGTGGCAAAATATAAACAGCTGAACACAAACTTTACCCAGTCTAATCCAGCCATAGTCTGATATAAACTTCACTCTGCCTTACGGGTCCTTTACCTGTAAACAGAACACCCAGAGGGAGCAAGCTTAAAACACTTCTCCAGCATCTGACCTCTGACCACCAGCATTGACCATCTGAGCCAGACAGCTCCAGTGTTGTTTGGTCTATCAGTTGTCTTATCCAGAGCGATTTACAGGGTACATCGACAGATTTTGTCACCTCTTTGGCTACAGGATTCAAACTAGCACCCTTTCAGTGACTGGCCCAACGCTCTTAACCACTAGGCTACCTGCACACCAAACAACCATTTCTCTCTCTCCACCACATGGCACCAAGAAGTCCCAAACCTAATGAGGGCTAGCCACGGCCTTCTTTTTATCAATTCCAAACAGGAAATTGCCTCAGAGTATCCTTGACAGCATAGCTAAAAAGAACGCCCCTAGTGGGTATGGAGTGTGATTATGTGATTATGTGTTGTCTAAATACATCTTCAAAACTACAATTTCCTAACAATAGTCTGACACACAACCAAGGCCTACATGGTTCTTTAAATAGTTTTATTTGCAATGGTTTGAGTGGTGAACACTTTAAAACCTTCATGGAAAATTCAGTTTTCTGCCAATATAACAAACTATTTCCATCTATATATGTACATGGAAATGAAGAAGGACAGCATATCAAAAATAAGAGTGGTTTTGTGTGTTAACATGAACATAACAAGATAATAACAACTTGTTGTTCACTTGTAGTCCTAGTGAGTTACATGAGCGTAGCATGTTATGGTGCTTGTACACACGGTTTCATAATGTTACTTGTGCTGCATGCATTATGCACTCAACAGAATCAATTTCAAAAAGACGATATAGAATCATAGTATTCTGTTAAACAACATTCAGTTCTCTAGCAACAAGTTGAACATTGTATGAACTTTTTAAAAACACAAGTGAATACACAAGTTGTATACTGGAAAACTTACTACACAATTAAAATAGTTGTTAACTCTGTGTCTTATTGGACTGTTTACAATATTATTTCACATAATTCGTAATGACCGTGCCAGCAATAACTGAAAATAAATTAAACACTTTGATAAAAATATCATATTTTTGAGCACAGTAAAGTACATTGTTGATTATGAGAACGTATAAGAGGTACCTTGGCAGAGATACACAGCTGCATCACACTAAAAAGACTGCAAACACACACACACACACACACACACACACTAGTGAGGGACAGAGATTTGAGGCTTCAATCTTTTTTCAGCATCGTCATCAAAATGTTAAACGTTTCAAATGAACATAAATATTCACATAGGAATGTAAAAACTTCATCACGCTTTTTATTAAAATGTAGCCAACTCCACCAGCGAACACTAAGCCTAACAACTAGCTATACCAGCTAATCCTAACCGCTAGCCACATCAGTTTACCCAAACACTAAGAGCTAGCTATACTAGCTAACACTAATAGCTGGCTATATCAGCTAACCCTAACAACTAACTATACTAGCTAACACTAATAGCTGGCTATATCAGCTAACCCTAACAGCTAACTATACCAGCTAACACTAACAGCTAGCTATATCAGCTAACACACACAAAACATGTTTTATTTAACATTTATTTAACTAGGCAAGTCATCGAAGAACAAATTCATATTTACAAGGACAACCTACACCAGCCAACGCTGGGCCAATTGTGCGCCTCCCTATGGGACTCCCAATCACGGACAGTTGTGATACAACCTAGATTAGAACCAGGGACTGTAGTGATGCTTCAAGCACTGAGATGCAGTGCCTTAGACTGCTGCACCACTCAGGAGCTATGCCAACTAACACGAATAGCTAGATATACCAGCTAACACTAACCCTAACAGCTAGCTATATCAGCTAAACCTAACCATAAGAGCGAGCAATATCAACTAACCCTGACCCTATCTGCTAGTTTGACCAAATAACCCTAACAGCTAGATATACTAGCTAAAACTAACAGCTAGCTATAGCAGCTAACACTAACCCTAACAGCTAGCTATACTGACTAACCCTAACCCAAACAGCTAGGTATATCAGCTAACCCTAACCCGAACAGCTAGCTATACAAGCTAACACTAAATCTAACAGCTAGACATATCAGCTAACCCTAAAAGCTAGCTACATCAGCTAACACTAACTGCTAGCTATACCAGCTAACACTAACCCTAACAGCTAGTTAAACAAGCTAACACTAACAGCTATCTATACTAGCTAACACTAACTATAACAGCGAACTATACTGGCTAACATTAACTCTAACAGCTAGCTATACTAGCTAACACTAACAGCTATCTATACTAGCTAACACTAACAGCTATATATACTAGCTAACATTAACAGCTATCTATACTAGCTAACACTAACCCTAACAGCTCTATATCAACTACCACTAAACCAAACAGCAAGCTATACTACCGTAGCAAACACTAACCCTAACAACTAGCTATACTAGCTAACACTAACCATAACAGCTGACTATACTGGAAAACACTAACAATAACAGCTGACTATACCAGCTAAGACTAACAACTAGCTAAATCAGCTAACACTTACCCTAACAGCTAGCTATACTTACTAACACTAACTATAACAGCTAGCTATACTAACTAACACTAACCATAACAGCTAGCTATACTAACTAACACTAACACTGACAGCTAGCTATATCAGCTAACTCTAACAGCTACCTTTACCAGCTAACAATAACAATAACAGCTAGCTGTATGAGCTAACACTAATAGCGGGAGAGAGGGAGGGGGGGAAACAGGAGAGTGGTAGTGAGGGAGTGAGGGAGAGTAGGAGAGGGGTAGTGAAGGAGAGGGGGAGAGTGGTAGTGAGGGAGAGGGGGAGAAAGGGAGAGTGGTAGTGAGGGAGAGTGGTAGTGAGGGAGAGTGGTAGTGAGGGAGAGGGGGAGAAAGGGAGAGTGGTAGTGAGGGAGAGGGGGAGAAAGGGAGAGTGGTAGTGAGGGAGAGGGGGAGAAAGGGAGAGTGGTAGTGAGGGAGAGTAGTAGTGAGGGAGTAGGAGAGTGGTAGTGAGGGAGAGTGGTAGTGAGGGAGAGGGGGAGAAAGGGAGAGTGGTAGTGAGGGAGAGTGGTAGTGAGGGAGAGTGGTAGTGAGGGAGAGTGGGAGTGAGGGAGAATGGTAGTGAGGGAGAGGGGGAGAAAGGGAGAGTGGTAGTGAGGGAGAGTGGTAGTGAGGGAGAGGGGGAGAAAGGGAGAGTGGTAGTGAGGGAGAGGGGGAGAAAGGGAGAGTGGTAGTGAGGGAGAGTGGTAGTGAGGGAGTAGGAGAGTGGTAGTGAGGGAGGGTGGTAGTGAGGGAATGTGGTAGTAAGGGAGAGTGGTAGTGAGGGAGAGTAGGAGAGTGGTAGTGAGGGAGAGTAGGAGAGGGGTAGTGAGGGAGAGAGGGAGAGTGGTAGTGAGGGAGAGTGGTAGTGAGGGAGAGTGGGAGAAAGGGAGAGTGGTAGTGAGGGAGATTGGTAGTGAGGGAGAGGGGGAGAAAGGGAGAGTGGTAGTGAGGGAGAATGGTAGTGAGGGAGAGGGGGAGAAAGGGAGAGTGGTAGTGAGGGGGGGAAAGGGAGAGTGGTAGTGAGGGAGAGGGGGAGAAAGGGAGAGTGGTAGTGAGGGAGAGTGGTAGTGAGGGAGTAGGAGAGTGGTAGTGAGGGAGTAGAAG